>NW_020454849.1:1736558-1738013 GCF_003342845.1 Nothoprocta perdicaria
TATTTTGATTTGATTTGGTTTTAGGAGAACCGTGAAACACACCTTAGGCCGTTTGCTGGTAAGGCAGAGCCCAAACGCGCCGCTCCGCAGCACTCCTCTCGTGCCGCACGCTGGGAGCGGAGCAGACTCCGGAAGAAAGGCAGGATAAAAGGTCTGTTCGTCAGTGGGAACGGGAGCAGCGCGTACCTGCGTGTTTTAACCCTGACATTTATGGCAGGACGTGGAAAACAATTCCTCAGCTCTGACACGTCTCGTGAAAATCATGCAAAGACGTGAAGAGGAGCTGCTCTTTCCTACTGCTCTGTAAACTTTGCTTTAAATAAGGAAAATACCAAGTTTCAGGATTTTTTAAAAGTCTTCTCTGTGTGTAATAATACATATCTGTCATAGAAGGGAGCGTATTTGCGTGTGAGCTTGTATGTCACATATATATGCATTCTKTGTGGTATGTACACTACCTTCCTAGATATGGAATATATTCAATTTCGAATATTTGTATAATTATATGTTTTGACACACACGGACAAGTGCATATATATATACACAGACATATATATATAGTATGTAAAAATATATATGCATATGCACTCCTCAAAACCCGCCAGAGACGATCGAAGTTGAAATAAATAACACTGTCCAGACTTTAATAGTGCTGTTTGCAAAGCTCTTTAATTGCTGATCCTATCATGTTTATTTTAAGCCAGTTTCTTTAACATTTTGCTATTGAAAATATTTGATCATACAAAAATCGCATAAACACTGGGAAAAATCGCGCAGCGAATCGGGAGGCAGAGGATATGAAGAGAGTATATGTATTCATACCAAAATATAATTTGTTTTCTTTTTCCCAATATCCATTTTAGAGAGACCAGAAGCTGTATCCAAAGATAGAGGTCTCATTATCGGGCCACCTCCAAATATCAAATTAGTGGCAGGACTAGGTGATGGCCAAGTGACTTCCCACAGGGAGACCGTTCCCTGCATAGACCTATTCCGAAACACTCGTAGCCTTCGGGAGTGCTAAACTCGGGCCGCCCCGGGCCGTTTCAGACAATCCGAGCCGGAGGTTTAACTCCGGGCACGGAGGCGGCCGCCAAGGTGCGCGCTCCGCCCGGGGCGCTGCAAAGAGCCTGCAAAGCGCGAAGCTGCCTAGGACGAGCCGTAAAGCGCAAAGCGCCGTCGCTTTCCGAAATCACACCCACTTAGAGAAGAGTGCGGGGGGAAGCACGACGAGCGCCTTTTCCGCCCCGAAAAAGCGCCGGTGGCAGCAGGGGGYTCTGGGGACGAGCACGGGCTGGGGGCTCCCTCGGGTCAGGGACCCCAGGGAAGGCAGCGCGGCGCGGGGCGGGGGGGCGAAGCGGGGCGGTCTCGGCCCCACGGCCGCGGCGCTCAGTCCCGCCCGGGCGGGCCGCTGTCGCCGTCGCGGGGGGGCGGGTGCTGCAGGTAGCGGCCCAC
>NW_020454849.1:1738103-1749620 GCF_003342845.1 Nothoprocta perdicaria
GCCCACGCGCGCGCTCCGCGCCGGTGCCGCCGCGGCGCCCTCCATTCATCGGGATGCGTCTCGCTCGTGGCCTTGTTTTTTTGGGGGGGTTTTACCTTTTCTTTTTTCTCTCTGCTTTTTTTTTCTTTTCTTTCCGTTTGGTTGATTCCCCCCCCGCCCCCCCCATCTCGGTACCGCCTCCCGTGATGATGCTCCCGGCTCCGCGACGCGGAGGCCCCGGCGGGGGAGGGGAAGGTGCAGGGCTGGAGCGGGGGGGCTCTTGGCGGCTCGTCGCCCTCCCTCCCCCCGTGTCACCTCCCCGCGCGTGGACGGCGGCCAATGACAGAGCGCCCGGCGGTTTCAAATAACGCCCCGAGGACGCGGGCTGGCCCTCGTCGCCCGCGCCGTGTCCCCCCGCGGGCTCCGCGCCGGCCGCTGCTCTGCCCTGCGCACACGCGTATACATATATATAAATATATATATATATATGCACATGCATACGTGTCCTTAACGTGCCCGCGGGCCCGCGCGGCGCGGCTAGCGGATCGCTGCCGCTTTAACGGGCCCGCCGCGCCGGCCCCGCCAGCAGCTATTTCCTCGTCACATGCTCATTTGAACGCGGCGCGGGGCCGTTGCGTAGCGGGGGGCGGGAGGGGGGGCAGGGAAAAGAAAGTGAGTAAAAGGGGAGAATAACTAAAGAAAAAGCGGATCCCACCTCCCACCCGCCGCGCTCCGGCTGCAGGATCCGGTAAAACGCCCCGTCCACGCGCGTCCCCTCGCGAATGGCTGGGGAGAGGAAAGGGGGGAGGGGGGCGAATAAAAATTGCGGAGGTCCCCAACCTGTCGCGGAGTGTCGGTCCGGGAGGGATGCGGCGCCGGGCAGAGTCCGACCCGCTCGGCCCGCTTCGGTTCCGTTCAGTTCGGCCCGGGAGTGGGCGGCGCGGCCTGGCGGGGGCGCCGCGCTCCGTCCATATAGGTCCATATCTTATCCATATAGGTCCATATGTGTCCATATCGGTGGGGGTTCCTCGGTGGCCGGGCCCGGGAGCGGGGCGGCCGCGGGGCCCGCGCAGTTGGTGACCGAAACCGGCCGTTTCGAAATGAAAGCGGCTCCCGGACACAGATCTGGGCAGGTGCCGCCGCCGCGCTGCGGCACTGGCCGTTTGTAATCACTAGAAACGGAACCGCCGCGCTAAACACCGCGATTTTAGGGCTTTCTCGGAATATTCATTATTGGTGATCCGCCTGGTTGCAGACTGTTACCGTTATCATTTCAGATTTCCAGACCCTGCAGCAGGATGGACATGGGAGCGGGCGGGGCCTGGCTCCCGCCCCCGGGTGAGTGTCCCGCGTGAGTGGGGCGGGAGCGCGCGTGGGGGCGCGTCCCGCGCTCGCCTCGGGGCGCGGAGCCCGCGGGGGGCGGCTGGGGGGGCCTAACGAGGGCGCGTTATTTCCCACTGCTCCTCTCTGATATTTCCTGGGCAGCAGATATTCCCAAGCTGCAACGGCGAGACGTCGTAACTCGAATTACTCCAATGTGGGAAAAACCAGCACCTTTTATCATAAGGGTCCCGTCCAAGCTAAACGTTTGCTGGAGTGCGGTCCCCTCTCCTAGCTCCATCCGCCCCCAGTGTCCCCGGTCCCCGCGGCTCTTACGCTGCAAATACTCGTACAGCCAGCGCGCGGTCCCTGCTTTGCAGGAGCGCAACGCGCCTCTGCTCAGGCGCGAGCACACAACGTTAACCACTCGATGAGCGGGTATGTATTTTAGTGCGTAATTACAGTTAATGCTTTAATTTAGTTAATGCACAAACACATATTCTGTATATCTTACACACGTGCTATATACGCATTACATATATATAAACGGCACGGTTGCGTACTTACAGAGATTCTCGGTTTTCAAGAAATAATCATATGGGCTGCATTGCAACAGGTTTATTTTATGAAGAATCACATACTTTAATAACTTAAATATTATAATAAGGTAAGGTATTGTTCTTTACATATGAAATATGTCAGATAGTGAGACTGCAGATCGAAGATCTGTATTTTATGTATTTATTTCCCCTTTCATCCCCCACGGGCGGTCCTGTGAGCTGCCGGGGGGTGAAAGAAGAGGGCTCCCCGTATCCCCCGCCGCGCTCCCTCCTCGCAGGCCTGGAGGCAGCGCGGCGCCTTCTGATTGGGCTTATTGGCCTCCCGGAGCCCGTTCCAGCTTCCTTGTGTTGGGGCAGCCGGAGGGACACGCTCCGACTCGGAAATAATTAATTGGGAAACTGAAGATTCCCTCCACCCTCCCTGCCTGCGAGCACAGTCGTTTCAGCGCAAAACAAGTTTTATGGCTCAATTCCTTCTTGGCCCAAACGGCCACTTTCAAGCATCGTGAGGAAATACTGGAGCTCAATTTCGACCTCAAATTTTCAATTTTCATCTCCGTGAGTCTTCATTCTGTGAAAGCCATGTTTCCTTTCCAAATATTGTTAAACTAACTTGGGGAAGGTCTCCTGCTGAACGGCCTGCGGAGCACCCTGTCCTTGAAGCCAGGGCAATCTCGGGCTTGCAGGAACACACATTGTGACTTGTTTTCTCCTTCAGGTCCCACGTTTAATAACACCGAGACGAGCCACGGATGCGCCCCAGGACATGCGCGGACACGCACAGCAGCAGCGTGGGTTTACCGAGCTATTCGCCGACCGCACCAGGAAGCTGCTGCTCCGCACTGTCCCAGCCGGTTTTGCTAGGAAGAGTCCGCGATCGGGCTTTCTGCCGTGAGTCCGATATTGCTCAAATCTAAACGAGTGCGGAGCAGCTCGTGGGGGCTCCAGCCTCTCCTGCCGCTCGGTACCGGAAAGCAGGCCTGGACGAGGCACCGGGGGCTTTTGCGTCCTCCCCAGCGGGGAGTTGTTCACATTTATTTCTTCACAGTGTCCAGACTCTCGTCCGGGACGGGGAGTACAATTTGAGGGCAAGATAGCACTCAGTCCCTTGCAAAGCGTGGAAAGGATAATAAAATCCGCACGTCGCGCCTGTCCTTGCTGCCTCCCTGTGGAGAAAGGGGTCACGGGGGCGGCTGTCACGGCTGCGCTTCCGATGGGGCCGCCCGCCCGGGCGGGCCGCTGTCGCCGTCGCGGGGGGGCGGGTGCTGCAGGTAGCGGCCCACGGGCCCGTGCGGCCCCCCGGCCGCCACGTCGAGCGGGAGGCGGCCGCGCGCGTCGCGCAGGTCGAGGCGCGCCCCGGCGCGGTGCAGCGCGGCCAGCGTGTCCACGAAGCCGGCGCGGGCCGCGTCGTGTGCCGGGTAGCAGCCGGTGCGCGGGTCGGCGCGGTTGGGGTCGGCGCCGCGCTGCAGCAGCAGCTCGGCCACGCGCGGGCTGCCCAGCATCATCACCTGCGGGGAGAGAGGCCGTGAGCAGCGCCACCGATCCCGGCCCCCACAGCCTTGCGCTCCCCTCCGCCCCCCGCACCCACAGCTCTGAGCTGCGGGCTGGCCCGACGCCGAAAGCAGCAGGTATGACCGTGCTTTATACATACAGTGCAATACACATGTGCATATATACATATAATGCAATACACATATGCAGTATTCATCCGCACTGTACGTATTTGTCTCCTCATATGATGCATGTAATATTCATCCTTACTCTGCATATTCTCTTCCCCACACGATGCGTTCACCCGTACTTCGCATTTTCTCTTTCAAATATAATACTCCCTATTTTATGCATTACACACACATCACATTTTACCCATCCTGTATTTTGCAGCTGCTTTCTGAAACTTGCTGCTTTGGCTGATGACTCCTTGTTTTATCAGCCAGCAGAGCAGCCCCACCACACTCGGGCAGACAAAGTCAGTGATATTAATTCGCTGTTGCAGTAATTTGGCACTCTCTGCGCCCTGTGCGTGGATTTCCTCTGTGTGGAGTTCTACTCGCTGATGATTTCAGCCTCTCTGCTCAGTTCTTTTTTTTTTTTTTCTCTTTTCTTTCTTTTCTTTTCTTTTCTTTTTTTTTTTTTTTTTTTGGTCTCAGCGAGGAAAGCACAGCTGTGTAATGCAGGAAGCCTCCGTGCACAGAGCACAAATGCCACCCGGTAGCTGAGCTTGTCAGAAGTAGAAAACTAATCTCACAGGCACAATTAAACGAAATCATTTGTAGTCTGACTTAACACAGTCACCTCATCATTTTCAGTGGAATCCTAATAACTGTAAGTAGAATAATTATAACTTAATGCTGGAATTCTTTTCTTTTCTTTTTTCCCTTTTAACTCAGAAAAAAAAGGTTTTTTTTATAAACTAGAAGTATTTTATTTATTTATAATGGCAGTGTGAAATTGTTCATAGATAAAGAGCCTTCTATTTCGATTAAGTTTTCCAAGATATAAACTTAGTCCCCATGTGGGGAGCGGCAGCCATTTTGCAAAGACAGGACAGAACTTAGTCTCAGTCTGAAGGAAAAAAAAATGTGGAGACCTTTTTCACCTGGGATCGAGCCAGGAAAAAAAAATCTAAACGAATAACTTTCTTAGTGATTGTTCTCTTTTTCCATCTAGAGCTTATTTTAAAAACAAGATCCTTTTGCTGTATAAAGTGAAAGGTGTAAAATGGCTGTTCAAAATGGCTTAACCTTTGCATTATTAAGTATATCAGCAAAAATGAATACTTATTCATGAAATAAACGAATGCAAATTAACTCATAATTTACTAATCATTAAATGAATGTCTCAAAAGATTCTATTTAGATAGGATGATTAATAAAATACCATATTTGCTCTGAAAATGACAGGAAACCAATACCTGGCTTCCAATACCATAGTATCTGTGAGTGTAAAGTGTCCTAATAGATACAACTACTAACAGTAATGAAGAATAACAAGCTAGCAGGAGCAATAAGCTAGCAACGATAGTAATAATAATAATAATAATAATAATAATAATAGTAAAAATAAGTTTAAATAATACACACTTCCAAATACTTTCCAGACATTCTTAAGTAGTGACTTAAGAAATATAGAACAGAACCTAAAAACTGACATTCATAGTATCTATGAATGCAAAGTATCCTAATAGATACTCCTATTGATTAAAAAAAAAAAAAAAACGAAAAAGTACAACAGACGTAATAACAATAATAACAATAACAATAAGAATAAGAATAGGAATAATGCTCTTTTCCAAATCAGAATGTCTATGAAGTGACAATTTTAACCGACAGTCTGGAATGGAAATGGTGCTATGAGATCCCACGTCTATTGCCTTTAGTAATAGACCCTATTAAGCTTTATTTTTCATTCTTATAACTATTATTTTAATAAACAGACTGAAAGCCATAACATTAAACCTATTTGTAAGCGAAATTTGCAGTCCCACCTCTCCTACTAAACACCCTCCTCCGCAATTCGTTTTCTGCGGGCGATGCCCCTCTAAGCTCGATTCGCTTTTTGCGGCGAGGGCTGACACAGGCACGCGGCTCTATCGCGACAAACGGGTCTTAAACCCCGATTATGATAACAAATAAATAAATAAAGTAATAATAATAATAAAGACACGGAGGGAGAATATGGCCGTTCCCGCCGCCGGGCTGGGGGCGGCAGCGCCGGGCGCGGTACCTGCAGCGGGGTCCTGCCGAAGCAGTTGGTCCCGTTGGGATCCGCGCCCGCCTCCAGCAGCGCCCGCACCTCCTCGACGGCGCCGCGCGCCGCCGCGCTGCACAGACGGTCCGCGAGGCGCCCGCCGCTCCGCATGCCGCTGTCGCCCATCCCGTCCCGTCCCGTCCTGTCCCGTCCCGTCCTGTCCCGTCCCGTCCCTCCCGGCGCCGCCGAGTGGTTTTGCCGCTGCCGCCGCGGCTCCTGCTCCGCCTCCCCGGACCACCGGGCAGGGTGCCCTCCCACCCCCTCCCACCCCCTGCTCCGAGCAGGGTGCCCAGCCCCGACGCGAGCCCCGGCAGGGAGAGGATCAGGGAGAGTGATTTCCCTGCCCCTTCTGGACGCAACGTYCCCGGGGCCCCTCACGGGCAACGGGACGGGACGGACGGCGCATTCCTGCCTGCAGCAGCGGAATTGAGGGACTGGGGAGGGGGGATGGGAGGAGAGCRCTGTTCCGACCCACTGCGTGTATCACCCTCCCCATCTCCCTCCYCATCCCCTGCCCCACAGCGCTGCCCTAGACGGCAGGTGGACAGCGGACGCCGAGTGCAGCCTGGGACGGGATGGGGCAGCACGAACTGCTCTAGAGGTMCAGGGTTTCACTTCTGCCCCCTAGAAGGGAGCTTTGCTCCCCCATTCTCCCACCCCCACCACCGATGGAGAGTTTGGGGTCTGTCCCTGCGTGCCGCGCTCGCTGCGCGCGGCACCGCGGGCAGCCCGGATGAGGAAGAGCGAGGCCCTCAGGAAGTCTGAAATCCAGCTCATCCAGCGGCACGGAACACGGCGGGGCCGCGTCCCTGTGGAGCAGCCCCCTGCCTCGCGGCGCCGTCCCCGACCCCACGGCGCCCTGTCCTGCCCCACGGCACCGGCCCCCGGCCCCACGGCGCCCTGTCCTGCCCCACGGCACCGGCCCCGTGGAGCCGCCCCCGACCCGAGGAGCCCCCCCCCAGCCCGGGGGCGCCCTGTCCGGCCCGCGGCCCGCTCGCCATCGGGCGCTGACCCCCCGAGCGGCCGCAGTCCCCCGCTCTGCTCCCCCTCTCCCTCCTTCCCTCCTGGCCGAAGCAGCTCTTCTGTGCACAAATCGCAGCTCCCGTGGACTCTGTGATACAAAGCATCCCCTTTAAAGGGCTTTACTTCTCCTACTTTTCCATTTTTTTTTTTTTTTCCTTTCTCTCTCCCCTCCACCTCCCCAAATATGGGTTTCGGTAAACTCAGGCTGGAGGAGCTAGCTGAATTCCGCATTTCTGAACAACAACAAAAAATGTCTGAGGATGCGCCTCGCTCGCMGCCATCGGGAGCTCCTCGAAGCAAAGACCCTCACCTTTGGTGAGCAGCGAGATGGGGATCCCGCCCGCAGCAGCGCCAGTGGGCCCGGGGCATCGCTGCCGCCCCGGCCCCGCTGCGGTCCAGGCCTAGGGATTTGCATCCCGRCTGCCCATCGGCTGCAGGAGCGAGGCCTGGGCCGAACAGCGAGACTTAAACGTCTCAGAGCGGCAGGCTCGGCAGTGACGAACTCCCGAGAAACAGCAGATGTGGACAACAGAAAGGGAAATAAATTAGGGACAACTTTGTCCTCTCCTTTCTTCTCCTCTGCTCTTCTTTCCTATCTTCTCCTTTCCTCTCTTTCACTTTTCGAACGCCAGACACCTAATCTCACTTTTTCTTTTTTTTTTTTTCTTTTTTTTTTTTTTTTTAATACTAATTAATTAATTTTTAATGCAGGCAGGGGTAAAAGCAAAAAGCAACGCGATTCCCGTGGAAGCGATTTGCGCCGTGCCAAAGGACCCTCGCTGTCCCGGGCACTCGCAGCCCTCTGTCCCCGGCAGGATCTCGGATCCCTCCCTGGACGCGGCGGGGAGTGGGGAGAGGCGCCAGGGGCTCCCGTCTGCGCCGGCCTCTCGCTCCCGGAACTCCCGAGACATTCCCGGGGAAACGGCGCTGCTCCGGGCCCGCGCTGCGTTGCCCTGGGCCGCAAAGGCAACAAGAATGCCCAAAAAGTAGATTTTAAAAAATAAATAAATAAAAAGAAGGGAGAAAAAAATAAAAAGAAAAGAATAAGAAAAATAAATGTAAGTTTTGAGCTGCTAAGGATCACCAAACAAGGCTTCTCTCACAACCTTACTCCCTCCACCAGCCAAGCGAGGCTCCCTTTAAAGGCACACTCTTTTCCACTCCACACCATGAGTCTACTTAAATGACAAGAGAGAAGAGATAAATCCAGGGGGACAAAAAAAAAAAAAAAATACCATCACCACCACGGATCTTCTCTTACGTTATATTCCTCAGTTTATCTGAAACCTTACATCGATACCAGAGTGCAGCAGGGAAGTGTATTTTCTTTGACTGATCTTAATATCTGGAAAATAGTACTGATAATAATTTTGTGCTTTTACGTGTTTGCAAAAATAAATAAATAAATAAATAAATAAAGYATATGTGTGCTTCTTTCTTTCTTGTGAATATTAAAAAATATATATAATTACATGTAGACTCACACGAAGTATTTGCAAATGAAGACTCTCTTGCGAGACTCGGATAGCCCATCTTAATTTGCATGCCTTATAGAATCCGCTGAAACTTAGAAAACTGGCAACAAACAATAAAATAGCACACAAGGGCACATAAAAAAACTATAGTATTTAGAATGTGGTCAAACGATAAACAGGGCTTAGTGCTAACAATTCCTGACTCTCCAAACCAGTTATCAATCTCTTGGACTATAAAAGATGTAGCTTTAATTTACACTCTTGAAAATTCTCTCTCTCTCTCTCTCTTTTTTAAATTTTTATTTATTTATTTTTATTACTCTTACAAATGCAGTTCCTACTGTGTGCCCTTCTAGTGCCAGCAAACGACCTGGAGTGTCAGGTATCAAAAATAGCACCCAATCATATCTGAAGTTACAGAAAGAATAGATGAAAGAACAGATTATACTTACATCACTTGGATAGGGAAAAGACACCCCCACCTATAAATTTCACCTAAATGTAGATAATATTCTATGTGTGTTCCCAGAAAGGGTGCAGAGAGGGAAGATATCGATCTTATTAAAAAAAAAAAAAAAAAAAAAAAACCAAAACTTAGTTTCCTCCCCCCAGCCATTTCTTTGTAAAGTTACTATGTATCAATACAGTGAAAAAAAAATCCATTTCAATACTACGCTATTGTAAATCTGAAAACTGATCTATTTTGCTAGAATAGAGTCGATAATTTCAGCTATGAAAAGCAGTCATCTTTAGCAAAATGCCTTGTACTTGTGTAACATTTCCACAAGTACTACCCTTTTGCCGAGAAAAAAAAAAAAAAAAAAAAAAAAGAAAAAGAGGAAATTTAAAAATACTCATATAAATTATTTTATGTTCAATCCTTCCATAAAAAAAAATGTTAGGGATAAATGCAATATAGCTAAAATAAAGGCTATAGAAACGCAGTATCGGAAATTCTTTTCTAAATGGACCAAGAAAGGCTACTGGAGGGAGTGAGTGTCGGCAGTGGAAGGGGGAGACCGCATGGAAGTGACACGATTAAAATTAGGGGAGAGAAAAAAGAAAAGGATTTTCGAGGTATGGCAGGAATGGGATAAAATTTGGATGAATAAAACAAGCCAAAGTGCTATATTTAATCTTAGAAATCTCAAGGCATTCGCAAAGATAATTAATTTTCGATACACATACTTTGTAAAAAAAAAGAAAAGAAAAGAAAAGAAAAGAAAAGAAAAGAAAAGAAAATCTAGCATCTTAATTTTACAGACTCAGAAGTTAGCCAGAGAAGATTCAAGTTCTGCATGACTTAAAAATTAATGAATCCATGCAAGAATGCGTATTTTTCTTTTTTTGAATTTTAAACCTCTAAGAATATGCTGGGCATAACACCTGAACGCAGTCGCTGCGCTAAATAGTGTAAAAATATACCTAGACACTTTTTTTTCTTTTTTTTTCCTAATAAATCACAAAAAGGGAAAGTTCATATTATTCCTGTATTCATTTTGAATTATGGAATAATAAAAGTTCGTAGCATCGTAATTGCTCTGCAAAATCGGCTGACTGGTTATGAAGCAGAACAAAAAAAATTATACTTTTTACCGGCAAATATCTCCTTCCCTCCTCAAAAACTAGACAGCCAAACAAAGAAAAAAAAAAAAARSMAAAWWRRARRARRAAARRAAAAAAAATGATAAAAATRTTAAGTTACTATGCAAACAACTTTTGCATGCGAGTATAACCTGGAACTGACACTATCAGCCATTTTATGAGTGTCTTGGGCACACTTGCACTTAAAAGCAGTTTTTTTACACTGTTRCAAGGACTTTCTGTCTCACTTTCTTTCTACTCCTCTTTCTCTAATTTTGCTCAGATTATTTCCCCTCTGCTCCTTTTTATCCTTTTTTTTTTTTTATCTGTTTAATACAGAGGTAATTAACATCTTGTTAAATTCGAACAAATATTGTCTCTCTGAATAAAAAACAGGAGTGAAAAAGTTATTTTCTATTTATGCACAAGATAATATTTCCTTGATTTAGATATACAAGCCAATATCAATAAGGAATGACCACTATCCTACAGACTGTGTCTCGATTTATTATAGTTTTCAGGTTCGCTTTCTGCAAGTAGCCCAAATGGTTCTGTGCTTTTTATGTGACATTATTATTCATTACACTCTATCGTGGATCAAGAAAAAAATAGGAAAAAGTGAGGAAAAAGCTCGATTATTTTTAACATCAAACTACATTGTCCTCTTGTTTCTCCCCTCAGCAGTCTATGCAGAATTATTTTTTCCACATTGTTAGCGAACATTTCAGATCTAACTGGATTTTTATCAAAGCTCTGTTCCCTTCCCCCCGCAGTGAGAAGCTCAAAAAATAAAGCCATATTTACAACAAGTGTATTAACAAAAAGGTGTCTGTGGTGCAGAAAGACCAAGCTGCCTTTTATCTTTTTTTTTTTTTTTTTTTTAAATCTTTTTAACTTCAATGGAGTGAATTTACTTAAAATTAATCAGAACATAAGAATTTGTGCTTTATTTTCCACACTGATTTTTTTTAGAGGTCACCCAGAATTTATGAGTGCTTTCACATTTATTAGTGGAAGCCGAATAAATTAGGCCTAGCAAAAAATTACAACATATTAGGTATTAGAATTAAAGTGAGGGAAACCGGATACTGTGAATGACCAGAACAAAAAGAAATCCTCACATTCGATACCCAGAAAGAGCTCAAAGTGATCTAACCAGAGCTTGGAGCCTTCACGCTGTGACTTATTTTTTCCTCCGAACTCTGGGTCCTACACGTTGAAGGATTTCCTTGATTATATGTTTTTATAAATATAAAGTAAAAATAAAAAAYAAATAAAATGAGGGGATGGGGACGACATTTACTATAATTTTGCTTAGAGATTCCTAGACACTGAGGGTTTTTTTTTCTGTTTTCCTCCATGCTACCTCTGTTTTTCTGCCTGCACTCTCGGCTGGTGAGGTTGGTGTTTCTTTCCTCCAGCCACCCCCAATGAGGATTTTTTGCATACAATCTCCCCAAAGCTCTCCAAATTTATCATTCTCCCTATTTTCCCTTGTGAGTCTAATGCTCTGTGAGGGCTGAGGCCTAAGCTGCTCTGTGTGGATCCAGAGCGATGCAGTTTTGCCTCCCTAAATCTGGCAGAACACCCTGCAGGCTGAAGTTTGACTGCCTCCCGTGTCCTGCAAAAAGTGTCTTTTAGCTCCGTTTTCTTGGGTAGCTCTGCCCTGGACTGTGAGGAGTGTAAGGAGAGCCGAGGCACCTCGCTGCCACTTATACCATGCTCGAAAAACAGGGGCCATTTTTCTTTTTCTTTCTGCAACAACTGTTTCTGCTCTCAAGGAGCCATCTCCAAGTGCTGGGCGACTTAGTTTCTTTCTTTCTTTT
>NW_020454850.1:0-1427 GCF_003342845.1 Nothoprocta perdicaria
TGTCATTTGTGGTTGGACATCTTTCCAGCCCTCATCGTGGCCTCATCAGTCGCTGTTGCTCCGGGCTTTTGCTCCACCACCACTCCGGGCTGTTGTGCCTTCCTGGCCCCCTTTCACAGTTTTATTTCTTGTGTGGTCAAGGTCTTGGGCCTTGCTGGCTTTCTCTGCATTCCTGTTCTGGACTTCAGTGTCCCCTTTCTGTCACAGGCAGTGGTATTTGACTCTCTGTTCTTGTCCAGAGCATCRGAGTTGCACAAGTGTGCTCTTGTGGAGCTTACTGGCTGGTGGTAGCTTGCGTGTGTCCTAGGGGAGGGATGTAGTCAGGGTAGCAGAATAGAATAATTTAGCCCTGAAATATTATGGGGGTGGGATTTCACTAAGTTTAAACCCCAGTTTATATATATATACACTGTATATACACACTCACACATTTTTTTTTCCTTTTTTAATGTAGCCTATGAGTAATCCTGGYTTGTATTTTCACACTGTTAAGGTGAAAGCKTGGTTTCTGAAGCCTTCAGAAGAAGCTGCCTGCTTCAAACCAGGTATGAGGGAGATGCAAGCACATCTGCATGCCCAGCCATTAACGGTTTGCTTTCAGACTGTAATAGAAGTGATGCTGATTTAGTAAAATAAAAATAGATCTGCTGGAAAGTAGAGCAGTCTCTTTGCTGAAGAAAGACATCCTTGTGGTGCCAGTGCGCATGGGTCGAATGAAGACTGCTCTGCACGTGTGGTCAAGGAGCTGACTTCCCGCCTGCGTGCAAGGGGCTCCACCACTCACCCTGCCTTCACATGGGAAGGAGGCTGTACAGTGTCAGCACAAGGTGGCACTGGCAGCACTGACTGCACCAGTGCACCAGAGCACTGTCTGCAGGCATCCCCTAGTACAAGAAGTACTGCAATGGTTAAGGCCCATGCACGCATGCACACTGCCACTGCTGTGCTCAGCACTGCTCTCATGTGTCCAAAAATGAATACTCCAGAGATATGGCGTGCGTGCAGCCTACGTTCCCACCCCTAAGGCTGCACTCACACATCCAGAAAGTAAAACTGCAAGTGAAGCAGACAGCTACCCCAGACTGGAGACGTCATCTTAAGTTCCTAGAAAGGGCCAATAGGGACTAGACAGTAACATTTTTCTTGCACCCCCTTTGAAGGAACTGCTTGCCTCAGTCCAGGTAAGGATGTTGGATACACACATATCTATATAAAGTAGGGGGGTTCTTATCACAGAATGGTTGAGGTTGGAAGGGACCTCTAGAGATCATCTGGTCCAAGCCCCTGCTCAAGCAGGGACACCTATCCTTTAAACGTGAATAATTGTTCGACTACAGGCACCSTTGAAAAAATTCTCCAGAAAACTCAAACCAAACCAAACAAACAACCCCACATAAAAGTCCTGCTATTCTGGAAAGTGAATGACA
>NW_020454851.1:0-1352 GCF_003342845.1 Nothoprocta perdicaria
AGGGATGCAATAGGGGCTGAGCAACGCAGCGCAGCGGCGGGGACACGAGGGCGGCCCGTGAGCGCTGCAGGGATGCGTGCGCACGGGAGGGGACGCGGGAGAAGCGCTCCAAAGCGTTCCCATGGGAGCCGGGCGCTCGGGGCGCAGCCGGTGCCCGCGGGCCGGGCGCTCAGCCGAGCGTGCGCCGCCGCTGACCCAGTTCCCGCGGGCGGCGCGCCCTGCCTGCGTGTGCATACGCGTGTGCACACGCGTGTGCACGGGCGTGCGTGTGTTTACACATGCACGCTCGGTGTGCAGGGCCTCGTCGTGCACAGGGAGCGTGCGAGCAGGGTTGCACGCGTGTCTGCGTGGCCGAGTGCATGCGTGTGCAGGGCGGGGTGTGTGCACAGGTATGTGTAGTGCGCGTGCACGGGTCTGGAACACACCTGCACATACGTGTGTGTGCTGCATGCACACATGCAGGCATGCACATCTGCACGTGCAGACCCGCAGCTGCAGGCGTGCAGGGCCAGGCCAGTGAGTTGCTGTGCAGGAGGCTGGTGTTGCATGGCTATGCAGCGTGCATGCAGTGCGCGGCATGCATGCACACTGTGCGGGTGCCTAAGGACGGTGCATGGGAGGACATGCAGCGCACATGTGCGTGTCGTGCACTGCGTGCTGTAGGCACGTGCAGTGCGTATGTGCAGTGCATGCTGTGTATCCATGCAGTGCGTCCGTGTGGCGTGTAAAAGGTGTGCATGGGCATGCTGCAGGCTGTGTGTGCACACYGAGACGTGCACAGTGTGCGCCGTGTGGGTGTGCAGCCTGCTAGCAATGCATGCGGCATGGCTGCAGTGTGCATGCAGYGGAGATGAGCACAGTGCGTGGCTGCAGTGCACACAACGCATGTGTGCAGTGTGCATGGGCAGCGTGTGAGCGCGGCGTGCAGGGAGCATGTGTGTGCAGTGCGTGGATAGCATGCATGCAGTGTGTGCGCCGTGTGTGCAAGCACTGTGTGCAATGCAGGAGCAGTGTGCGTGCACTGTGCTGTGCACAGGGAGCACTGTGTGCAAGGTATGGACAGCGTGTATGCAATGCATGTGCAGCTCACCCTGTGCAGTGTGCAAGCACCCTGTGCAGCAGGTGAGCACCCTGTGCAGTGTACGAGCACCCTGTGCAGCATGCAAGCACCCTGTACAGTGTGCGAGCACCCTGTGCAGCAGGCGAGCACCCTGTGCAGCATGCAAGCACCCTGTGCAGTGTGCAAGCACCCTGTGCAGCAGGCGAGCACCCTGTGCAGTGTACGGGCATCCCATGCAGCATGCAAGCACCCTGTTCAGTGTATGAGCACCCTGTGCAGTGTGCAAGCACCC
>NW_020454852.1:0-1476 GCF_003342845.1 Nothoprocta perdicaria
GGACCCTATACATGCGTGTGGAGCTGCACACGTGGACAAGGAGCCCCACACGTGCATAGAGCCCCATATGTGTGCATCGAGCCCTATACGTGTGCACGGAGCCCTATACATATGCATTGAGCCCTATRTGTGTGCGTTGAACCCTATACGTGTGTACGGAGCCGTATACATGTGCATTCAACCCTATAAGTGTGCCTTGAACCCTATACATGTGCATGGAGTCCTATATGTGCACACAGAGACCTAAATGTGTGCATTGAACTCTATATGTGTGCATTGAGCCCTGTAGGTGTGCATAGAGCCCTATACGTGTACACAGAGCCCTATATGTGCACAYGGAGTCCTATATGTGCACATGGAGTCCTATAAGTGTGCACTGAAACCTTTATGTGTACATTGAACCATACATGTGTGCACAGAGCCCTATACATGTGCACTGAACCCTATACATGCGCATGGAGCCATATACGTGTGCATGGAGTCCCGTACATGTGCACTGAACCCTATATATGAGCACTGGACTCTATACATGTGCACAGAGCCCTATAGTTGTACAATGAACCCTATATGTGTGTATTGAGCCCTATATGGGTGCACGGAGCCCTATATGTGTGCATGGAGAGCTATATGTGTTCATTGAACCCTATACATATGCATTGAGCCCTATATGTGTGCATTGAGCCCTTTATGTGTACATTGGACCCTATACATGCACACGGAGTCGTGTATGTGTGCATGGAGTCCTATATGTGTGCACTGAACCCTCTACATGAGCATTGAACCCTATACATGTGTATTGAGCCCTATACGTGTGCATGGAGCCCTATATGTGTGCATGGAGCCCTATATGCATACATTGAACTGTATACATGCGCACGGAGCCCTATATGTGTGCACTGAACCCTATACATGTCCATTGAGCCCTATATGAGCACACAGAGCCCTATACCTGCGCACAGAGCCCTATATGYGTGCATTGAACCCTATACAAGAGCACTGAACCCAATAAGTGTGCATCGAGCCCTATATATGCACACGGAGCCATATATGTGTACATGGAACCCTATATGTGTGTGTTGAGCCCTGTATGTGTGCACAGAGCCCTATACATGCACAGGGAGCCATATACATGTTCATTGAAACCTATACGTGAGCACTAAATCCTGTACGTGCGCAGAGCCCTGTATGAGCACACAGAGCCCTRTACGTGTGCATTGAACCCTATACATGAGCACTGAACCCTATATGTGTGCACAGAGCCCTATACGTGCACGTGGAGCCCTATACACTTGCATTGAACACTATACATGAGCGCTGACCCCTATACGTGCACACGAGGCCCGATACATGTGTGTACTGAGTCCTATACGTGCGCACGGAGCCCTATACGTGTGCATTGAACCCTATACATGAGCACTCAACCCTATAAACGTGCACAGAGCCCTATAGGTGTGCACAGAGCCCTATACATGTGCC
>NW_020454853.1:0-1420 GCF_003342845.1 Nothoprocta perdicaria
GGGGCAGTGGGCGCGGGGAGGGGGTGACTGCGCATGCGCACGGCTCCCCAGGGAGGGGAGTGTGGGCGCATGCGCCATGCGCCCAGAGGGCGGGGGTGACTGCGCATGCGCTCGGGTACTCGGGGAGGGGAGTGAGGGCGCATGCGCCATGCACTCCAAGGGTGAGCGGCAGCGCCTGCGCACTGCGCTCCCAGGGAGGGGAGGTGGCGCATGCGCACTGGGGGGGTGCCGGGGCGGTGGGAATGCGCATGCGCAGTGTGCTCCAAGAGCGTACCCCCCCTCGCGCCTGCGCGCTGCGCCCCAAGGGAGCGGCGACAACGCATGCGCACTGGTGGGGCCGTAAATACCCTAATAGAGGTACCGCGCGAGATGGAAACAGGACCGTAAATACCGCGATAAGACCCGTGTCCCCCCGGAGCCCGGTTCGACCGGGGGGCGGGGCCTGCGGGGGCGGAGCCTGAGGGGGCGTGGCCTCCGGGAGTGGGGGAGGGGCGAGAAGGAGGGCAGTGGGGGGGGACCCATGGAGGGGGGGGCTGGGAACCCTCCCCCACATCCCCCCAAGGGGCCCAGGCGTCCGGGCGCGCCCTCCTCCCATCCCCCACCCCTGGAGGGGCCCAGGCGTCCGGGGGGGCGGTCCCAGTGTCAGCGAAGGGGGGATGCTCCGCCCCCTCGCGCGTGACGTCACTGCGTGCGGCCCCGGAAGAGGGGCCGGTTCGTGTCGCGGTCGGTGCTCGGACGCCTGGGCCCCTTGGGGGGGGGGGGGGGGCCCCCTCCCGGACGCCGGGGCCCCGGCGCCATGACGAGCGAGCTGGACATCTTCGTGGGCAACACGACGCTCATCGACGAGGAGGTTTATCAGCTGTGGCTGGACGGGCACTCAGGTAGCCGGACACCGGGGCCCCTCCCGGACACCTGGGCCCCTTCCCGGACACCTGGGCCCCTCCCGGACACCGGGGCCCCTTCCCGGACACCGGGGCCCCTTCCCGGACACCGGGGCCCCCTCCCGGACACCGGGGCCCCCTCCCGGACGCCTGGGCCCCTTCCCGGACACCGGGGCCCCTTCCCGGACACCGGGGCCCCTTCCCGGACACCGGGGCCCCTCCCGGACACCTGGGCCCCTTCCCGGACACCGGGGCCCCTCCCGGACACCGGGGCCCCTTCCCGGACACCGGGGCCCCCTCCCGGACACCGGGGCCCCTTCCCGGACACCGGGGCCCCTCTCCTGGACTCCTGGGTTGTCCCCAGTTTCCCCCCATTGTCCCCATTGTCGGGCAGTGGGTGAGGTGATGGGGGGGTGGCCATGTCCCCCCATTATCCCCAGTGTCCCCCATTATCCCCAATGCCCCCATGTCCCCCAGTGTCCCCATTGCTCCCAGTGTCCCCATTATCCCCATTGTCCCCCATGTCCCCCAAAGTCCCC
>NW_020454854.1:0-1421 GCF_003342845.1 Nothoprocta perdicaria
GGGCGGGTGACCGGTGTCACCCGCTGCGGGCAGCCGCGGCCGACAGCAACCCGGGACGGGCACCCCGCTCCGAGGACGGGCGGGTGACGCCGTGTCACCCGCGCCGGGGACGAGCGGGGCACAGCCGCGCACACACCCGCGCGCGCTGGGGGTGTCAGGCGGCCGGGCGTCACCCGCTCGCCGCCTGTGCCCACAGTACTACTACGACGCCGGGGCGCAGCGCTACCTGTACTGGGACGGCGAGCGGCGCACCTACGTGGTGGCGGCCGAGGCGGCGGCCGAGCCCCCCCGCGACCCCCCCGGCCCCCCGGGGCCCCCCAAGGAGCCCAAGGACAAGAAGGAGAAGCACAAGACCAAGACGGCCCAGCAGGTGGGGGCACCCGCGGGTGCTGCTGGGCGCTATAGCACCCGTGGGTGCTGGGGCGGCCCTGTAGGAGCTGGGGGTGCTGCTGGCGCCCTATAGCACCCGYGGGTGCTGGGGTGCCCCTGTAGGAGCAGTCGGTGCTGCCAGCGCCCTATAGCACCCATAGGTGCTGGTGGGATCTTATAGGAGCAATTGGTGCTGGTGCAGCCATATAGCACCCACGGGTGCTGGTGGGGCTCTATAGGAGCAATCTGTGCTGGTGCAACCATATAGCCTCTGTAGGTCCTGGGGCGGCCCTATAGCACCCATAGGTGCTGGTGCGATGCTATAGGAGCAGTCGGTGCTCRTGCGACTGTATAGCACCCGTGGGTGTTGGTGGGGCCCTATAGCACTCATAGGCATCCACCCAACCCTGCAGCGCCTGTGGGTGCTGGTGCAGCTCCATAGGACCCATGGGTGCTGGTGCAGCCCTATAGCAACCATAGGCACCCACCCAACCTCAACCATCCGCATGGCACCCGTGGGTGCTGCTCCCGCCCCGCGGCTCCCATGGGTGCTGACGGCACCCGTTGCAGATCGCCAAGGACATGGAGCGCTGGGCGCGCAGCCTCAACAAGCAGCGCGAGAGCTTCCGCAGCAGCTTCGCGCCCGCGGGCGCCCTGCGCGACGACGAGCGCCGCGAGTCGCCCACGGCCGACGCCGCCTTCGCCATCCTCGAGAAGAAGGTGCGGGGGCACCCATGGGTGCTGCGGCGGGCGTGTGGGGATGGGGGCACCCACGGGTGCTGCGGGGGCTGGGGAGCCCGTGGGTGCTGCGGGGGGACATGTGGGGATGTGTGGGGATGGGGGCACCCATGGGTGCCCCTGACCACACCCCATGTCCCCCCATAGGGAGCCCTGACCGAGCGACAGCACCCGGCCCTGGAGCTGCCCAAGCTGGCGAGCGAGGAGCGCCTGGTGAGCCCGGACGCCTGGGCCCCGCGGGTGGGGAGGGGTGTCCCGGACACTGGGGCCCTTCCTGGGCACCCAGGGGTGCTGCTCCCCATCCCCATGTCCCC
>NW_020454855.1:0-1427 GCF_003342845.1 Nothoprocta perdicaria
CCGGGATAGGCACCCCTGGGAAGGGACCCTCAGGAAAGGGGGTGCCGGGAAGGGACCCCCAGAACAGGCGCCCCCGGGAAAGGGCATCGGGAAAGGGGGTGCCGGGAAGGGACCCCCGGGAAAGGGACCCCCGGGAAAGGGGAACACTCGCCCCTTGGGAAAGCGAGGGGGCAAAAGAGGGGCGGAGCGCGCCGCAGCGCCCCGAGGGGCCGTGGGGGGCCCGCGGCTGCCCCATGGACAGGGGGCAGGGCAGGGTGTCCCCCGCCCCACATTCCCGGCGGGATGCGGCCCGGACCCACCTGCCTTGCGCGGCACGTTCACCTCGAGCACGGGGCCGAAGGGCGAGAAGAGCGAGCGCAGCTCGGCCTCGGAGCACTGCGGGCACGGCGCGGCCGCTCAGCCCCACGGCGCCCCACGGCGCCGCTGTGGGGCGGGCAGGGCCGCGGTGCTGCCCCACGGAGCCCCATGGAACCCCATGGAGCCGCTGTGGGGCAGGCAGGGCAGCAGGTACCACCCCACAGAGCCCCACGGAGCCGCCGTGGGGCAGGCAGGGCAGCGGGTACCACCCCACGGCGCCGCCATGGGGCAGGCAGGGCAGCGGCTACCACCCCACAGAGCCCCACGGAGCCGCCGTGGGGCAGGTGGGGCAGCGGGTTCCCCCCCACAGAGCCCACAGAGCCACCGTGGGGCGGGCAGGGCAGCAGGTACCACCCCACGGCGCTGCCGTGGGGCAGGCAGGGCAGCGGGTTCCCCCCCACAGAGCCCCACGGCGCCGCTGTGGGGCGGGCAGGGCAGCGGGTTCCCCCCCACAGAGCCCCACGGCGCCGCTGTGGGGTAGGCAGGGCAGCGGGTTCCCCCCCCCAGAGCCCCACGGCGCCGCCGTGGGGCAGGCAGGGCAGCGGCTACCACCCCACGGAGCCGCCGTGGGGCAGGTGGGGCAGCGGGTACCACCCCACGGCGCCGCTGTGGGGCAGGCGGGGCAGCGGGTTCCCCCCCACAGAGCCCACAGAGCCGCCGTGGGGCAGGCGGGGCAGCGGGTTCCCCCCCACAGAGCCCCACAGCGCCGCCGTGGGGCAGCGGCTACCACCCCACGGAGCTGCTGTGGGGCGGGCAGGGCAGTGGGTACCACCCCACGGCGCCGCCGTGGGGCAGGCGGGGCAGCGGGTACCACCCCACAGAGCCCCACGGAGCTGCTGTGGGGCAGGCAGGGCAGCGGGTTCCCCCCCACAGAGCCCCACAGCGCCGCCGTGGGGCAGCGGCTACCACCCCACGGAGCTGCTGTGGGGCAGGCGGGGCAGCGGGTTCCCCCCCACAGAGCCCCACGGCGGCGCCGTGGGGCAGGCGGGGCCGCATCCCCCCTACCTTGAAGCTGAGGTTGCGCACGATGAGCCGGGCCTTCTTGGAGACCCCCCTGGGCGCGCGGGGCC
>NW_020454856.1:0-1474 GCF_003342845.1 Nothoprocta perdicaria
TTTTACATTCAAACTCGAGAGTATTTAAGTATTTCAACTAAATAAAAAGGTTTTATCATGTTTCCTTATAAATGAAGTGTAAATTGCTTGGCTAGATTCTTTAGCCATCTTATAAATTTGTATCTGGATATATAATTTAGGAGATTGAGTTAGGAGACAGAAAATTAAGAAGTAGGTTTGGTAGGGAAGGGAACTCATGATGTATTGCCAAACAACACCTCCGTTTRTCCTGTCCTTGGAATCTCACCACCATCTTTCCTCTGTAGACTGCTGGCTGTAAATTCAGTGAATTTTGGCTTTCTGTGGTCTAAGCCCATAATGGCTTGAGGAAACAGACTATGATCAGAATAGGCATTTTGAAAAACTCCCTAGTTGTCTTGAGTTAGGATTCTCTATGTAAAAGAAAATCTAGAACAAATTTTTTAAAAATTGGAGAGAGGAAAATATTGGCTATTCGTTATACATCCTAAGTATGTAATTAAAAACACCCAAGCTGTGCTTCATATTTCATAAAGGGCAGAGATAAAATTCTTTCTTCTGCACAGCCTCAGAKCTCCTTGGATTTTGATGACTATTTTTTCCTTAGCATTTGCCATGTGAGGTGAAAATGGAAGAACATATCTATTTTTTGGCACCCTCTGTTGGTCGATATTGTCTGCTTATTTTGAAGACTCAAAATGCTCCTTTGCTTTTAATTGTAAGGTCCACATAATCTGTCCTGAATCACTGTTTCACAGAATTGCAAGAGTAAGTCAAGTCACCTTTCCATGGATGTGCAATTTCTGAGAGTTGAAGCGTATGTGTAAATGAAGAATTCCTTTGCCTTAAGTATCTGATAGCATTATTTTAAAATTCACATCTATTGGGCAACTTAGAGCTTTTCAGAAGGCTTTATTTAGTGAGGAACGATAAAACAGAGAGGCCAGAGTGCATGTAGCCCAATCAGTGCCCATGTAATGGGAGAACAGGCAAGTTGATAGAAGTGGCTGTAGAAAGAGAACGTAGGCCAAAGGTCAGTGCTTTGGAAGACAGATCTCTGTCTCTGTCTCTTTATTTATGAACCTGCCTAAGAATAATCATGACTGCAAAGTGRAGCAGATTTTGAGAGGTCTCATTCATTCATTCATAGTTTATGTGTGACCCAGAGTACAAGACTGATGTGTGTGTGACTAGAGATGATTTGCAAGGTTCCTGCTTGGAGCTTTCTGCAAGAATTTGCAGAACAATAATCCCTACCTAAATCTAAATGTAACCGTAACCCCTAACTGTAATTCCTGCCATATAACCCCAAACCTGACATAACACTAACTCTAGCTGTAACTCTAAGTCTGACCCCTAACCCGAACCCTAAACTCCAACCCTAACTTAAATTTAAGCCTAAAACTAAGCCTAACTCTGGGCCTTACTGTAACTCTAGTCAATAACACTAACCTGATGCATAAACCCTAACCTCACCTTAACACTAACAGCACCC
>NW_020454857.1:0-1377 GCF_003342845.1 Nothoprocta perdicaria
GGGGACAGAGGAGACCCCCCTGCATGGGGACGGCGTGAGAGCCCCCCATATATGGGGACAGAGGAGACCCCCCCCAACATGGGGATGGCGTGAGACCCCCCCACACATGGGGACAGAGGAGACCCCCCCCAACATGGGGATGGCGTGAGAGCTCCCCACACATGGGGACAGAGGAGACCCCCCCCCACATGGGGATGGCCTGAGACCCCCCACACATGGGGACAGAGGAGACCCCCCCGCAACATGGGGATGGCGTGAGAGCCCCCCATACATGGGGACAGAGGAGATCCCCATCCCGCATAGGGATGGCGTGAGACCCCCACCCCGGGTGAGAACTGACCCCCCCAGGCACAGGGAGCGGGGGACAGACCCCCAGTGTGGGGACGAGACCCCGCGGGCATGGGGACCGGGCCCCCCCCCGGCACAGGGACACCCCCCGCCGCACCGGTGGCGATGAGGTGGTTCACGAGGGTGTAGTTGTCGTCGGCGCCCAGCAGCGAGCAGGGGAAGATGACGCTGTGGAAGGGGACGTTGTCCTTGGCCATGAAGTTGTAGAGCTCCACCTGGGGGGGCCGGGGGACGTGGTGGGGGGCCGGGGGGGCACCCTGCGCCCCCCCCTTCCCCGCACGCACCTGCTCCGGGTTCTTCCACCAGCGCTCCCAGTGCTCCGTGTAGTTGGCCGTGATGGACAAGTAGCCGATGGGGGCGTCGAACCACACGTAGAACACCTGGCACGGGGTTTGGGGGGGTCCTGAGCAGCCCCCCCACCCCGGCGCCACGCGGGCCGCGCCCGGCGCGGCACCCACCTTGTCGCGGAAGCCGTCGAGGGGCACGGGGGTGCCCCAGGCCAGGTCGCGGGTGATGCAGCGCGGCTTGAGGCCGTCGCGCAGCCAGGAGCGCGTGATGCGCCGCGCGTTGCCCGTCCAGTCGCCCGCGCTCCACGCGCGCTCCAGCCACCGCTCCAGCCGCCCCTGCAGCTGCACAGGGGACGGGGGCAGTCAGTGGTGCCCCCCGCCGCCGCCGCCCGCCCCCCCAGCGCCACTTGCCTTGGGCAGGTCCAGGAAGAGGTGCTGGGTGGGGGTGGCCACGGGCACCCCCTGGCACAGCTTGCAGTGCGGCTCCTGCGGGGACGCGGGGACGTTGCGGCACGGGGGCGGCACCGGGGCGCCCGGCGGGGGGTTCTGGGGGGGGCTGAGCCACCTTGAGCTCCACGGCGTTGATGAGGCGGCCGCACTGGTCGCACTGGTCGCCGCGGGCCTCGGCGTAGGCGCAGAAGGGGCAGGTGCCCTCGACGAGGCGGTCGGCCAGGAAGCGGCCGCAGCCGTCGCAGCGCAGCTGCTGCACCGTGTCCTGCAGCAGGAAGCCGCGCGCCAGCAG
>NW_020454858.1:0-1381 GCF_003342845.1 Nothoprocta perdicaria
AGTGCATGGCTCTTTCCCGGACGCCGGGGCCCCTTTCAGTCCATCCCGGACGCCGGGGCCCCCTTCCCAAGTGCATGGCTCTTTCCCGGACGCCGGGGCCCCTCTGGCCGTCCCTGACGCCTGTTCCCGCGGGGGGGCAGCCAAGACCCCCGCCCAGGAGCGACACCCCCTGATGCGGCGGCACCGGCGGGAGCAGCTGCGGCAGCGGCAGGAGGAGGAGAGGTAGCGCCGGACGCCGGGGCCCCTGCTGGACACCCGGCCCCGGACACCGGGGACCCCAGACCCCCGGACGCCGGGGCCCCTGCTGGACACCCGGCCCTGGACACCGGGGACCCCCAGACCCCCGGACACCGGGGCCCCTTCTTGACACCCGGCCCCGGACACCGGGGACCCCCAGACCCCCCGGACACCGGGGCCCCTTCTTGACACCCGGCCCTGGACACCGGGGACCCCAGACCCCCCGGACACCGGGGCCCCTGCTGGACACCCGGCCCCGGACGCCGGGGTCCCCTTGGCCGTTCTTGGGGGGGGGATGTCCGGACGCCGGGGCCCCTTCTGGACACCCGTCCCCTTTCCCGGACGCCGGGGCCCCTTCCCTGGCCTTGGGGGTGGATTCCGGGGGGAAAACACGGGATTTTTTGGGGAAAAATGGGGTTTTGGGGGGGAGCTCGAGGGTTTGGGGGGGAAATGTGGGATTGGAGAGGGAAAACGGTGGATTTTGGGTGGAAACGTTGGGATTATGGGCTGGGACTGGAGGTTTGGGGGTGAAAATGCAGGATTTGGGGCTGMAAGTCGGGGACTGCGGGGTGAAAGTCACGGAATTTGGGGTGAAACTCGTGGATTTTGGAGTAGAAGGGTGGGATTTTGGGCTGAAACTCTGGGATTTGGGGTTGAAAGTCGCAGATTCTGGGCTGAAACTTGCAGAATTTGGGTTGAAACCTGTGGATTTTTGGGTTGAAACTCGCTTATTTGGGGTCGAAACCCGCGGATCTGGGGCAGAAACCTGCAGATTTGGGGTCGAAACCCGGGAATTTTGGGTCGAAACGCGCGGATTTTGGGCCGAGACGCGCGGTTTCCGCGTGGGAGGGGCGGGCTCGCGGCCGCGCGGCGTCACTTCCGGCCCCGCAGGCTCCGCCCCTACGCGCCCGGCTTCCCGTGGTGCATCGCGGCCGCCGCCCCCTGCGACACCGGCCCCGACCTGCGCTACTCGCTGCCCAAGGCGCTCGCCTTCTACTTCCGGGGCGGGGCCGCGTGAGTGACGTCACGTCGACACGCCCCCGTTCTCCCGTGACCCCGCCCTCCGCTCCCTCCCGCTCCCGGCCCCGCCCCCTGCCTCCTCACTCCATGCCGGCCCCGCCCCCTCCTAGCTCCGCCTCCGCTC
>NW_020454859.1:0-1380 GCF_003342845.1 Nothoprocta perdicaria
CTGGCCGGCGCTACGGCTGCTCTGCTTGGAGAGGAGCCCTTGGCTGCGGCCGGCGCCAGGAGAGGAGCTCGGCTCCTCTGCACGGCGCTCCTCGTGCTCGGGACGGTCGGGTCAGCCACATCTCGCGGCTCAACGGCAGCCCCGGAGGTCAGCGGGGCTCGCGGTTGCTGCCACATTGCTCAACGTGCCGCGGTTTTCTGCCTTCCCAGCAGCTTCCCGGCCCCTCGGCTCCGCTGCCACGTCCCCACGGCAGCTGTAAAGGGGTCGGCAGCGGCTGCGCAACCCTCACGCACGGAGCTCGCCGTGCGGCCACAGCGATCGCGAGGCGAGAAGGGCGGAATAACCACGGTTTTTATTTAAAAACAAAGAACAACCCAAACATTATTTTCCAAAGCAAGGTAATAAATAGAGAACGCGTTAGAAAAGAAGCCGGCGCCAGGCTAGGGAGCAGCAGGGACAGAGGGAAAGCCGGCGGGACGCGGAGCGCGCGGCAAGAGTGTCACTCCCCAGACTCCTGCATCTGCTTGCAGAAGGAGTCGAACTGCTGCTGCTCCAGCTCCGTCATGACCCGGTTGAGAGCGTAGATCTGCGCGGGGAGAGGGAGACGGGGAGAGGAGGACGGGGGAGAGGAGGCCGAGGCTGCTCCGGCGCGCAGGGGCGGCGCGGCGGGCCCCTCACCTCGGCCCTCTGCCGCTGCTTCAGCTCCTGCTGCGCAGACTTCTGCTTGGCCTTCTCCAGGCGCGCCGGCGGCTCCTTGCCCTTGGGCTTCTCCTTGCGCCCGCCGCCGGGCTCCATGGCTGGGGGCGGCCGCGCGGCGCAGGGCGCTGCCCGGCCCCGCCGCGAGCCCCGCRCACGCCTGCGTGCTGCTCTGCGGCCTCGCAGCCCCCCACGATCCCTCCTACAAACACGCAYGGCTGCTGCAGCCCCGGGACTCCCCCCCGAGCCCCACAGCTCCCCTCTTGGGCCCCACAGCCCACCCCAGTGACACCGACAGCCAGCCAAGGCCCCGGACCTTCCCCTATGGCTCCTGCAGACCCCGCATCGCCCCATAACACCCACCACGGTTCCCACAGCCCCCAGGGCCCCATRGCAACCGCCCCACAGGGCCCACTCACCCCTGCAGCCCCACAGCCTCCCCCCACAGGCCTGGGCCCCACAGATACCCCAAAGCCCCCAAACTGCCCCCCGAGTGACCCCCCAGCGACACCTACATCCCAGCCAGAGCCCCATATCCCCCCTATGCCTCCCACAGACCCCTTTGCGCCCCAAAACACCCCCTTACGATCCCCACAGCCCCGCAGCAGCCGCGCCACGGATCGCACAGGCCCCCTGAAGCCCCCCGACCTGCCGCCGCTCCCCCACAGGCCCCATAACCGCCCC
>NW_020454860.1:0-31358 GCF_003342845.1 Nothoprocta perdicaria
AGCCACAACAACGGTGTTGCTATGCTCTCTGGTTTTCTGAACCCTAACCCTAACCCTAATTGCGAAGAAGGATTTCAGGCCGGTTGTGGCTCTGGGCAGCCACGATATGCTCCTTCCTAAAAGGTCTCTCAGCAGAGGTTTTTCTAGTTCACTAAGGTTCTTTTCGGAGACATTTTCCAAAGCCACAACGGTGTTGCTACGCTCTCTGGTTTTCTGAACCCTAACCCTAACCCTAATTGTGAAGAAGGCTTTCAGGCCTGTTCCACCTGTGGGCAGCTAGGAGTCGCTCATTCCTGCCAGGTCCCTGAGCAGAGGTTTCTCTAGGTTACTTAGGTTCATTTAGGAGCCTCTTTCCAATCCCACTGCCATGGTGCTTCTATGCTCTCTTTTTTTCTGAACCCTAACCCTAACTGTGAAGAAGGCTTTTAGGCCTGTTTCGCCTATGGGCAGCTAGGAGTCGCTCATTCCTGAAAGGTAGCTGAGCAGAGGTTTCTCTAGGTTGCTAAGCTCCCTTTAGGAGCCTCTCTCCTTTGCCACTACAATGGTGCTTCTATGCTCTCTGCTTTCCTGAACCCTAACCCTAATTGTGCAGAAGGATTTCAAGCCTGTTTTGATTATAGGCAGCCAGGAGTCACTCATTTGTAAAAGGACTCTGCGGATCGTTTTTTCTAATTTGCTAAATTTCTTTTAGGATACTTTTTCCACTCCAATTCGTACAGTGGTTCTCGTCTCTCTGTTTTTCTGAACCCTAACAGAGCAGCAAGAGCAGTATATTTTATCCTGCAAGTCTTTTTCCTACATTTTAGCAAGCTATATTTACAGAAGCACTTTTCAAGGTTAACTGTGTATTTCATTTCCTATTCCTTTCACTGCTTTAGGGGGTAGGATTTTTACAGAAGCGGAAAGCACACTACCCTGTTAACCCTTTATAGGCCTTACAACTGCTCACTTGCAGGGGCTGAGTGCTATCTCACAGGGGTGCTTAATGCTCACTCACAGGTGGTGTGCTCACTCATAGGTCGAGTACTCACTCATGTGGGGAGTGCTCACTGACAGGGGAGTTTTCACTCACCTGTGGAGTGCTCACTCATGGGGGAGTACTCATACCCGGGAGTGCTCACTCATGAGGGGAATCGTCACTCACAGCGGATTCTTCTCTTATGGGGGATTTCTCACTCACAGCAGGAGTGTACAGTCATCAGGGTAGTGCTCACAGGGTTTAATGCTCACTCACAGGAGGGTGTTCTCACTCACTGAGGGAGGGAGGGGGGAGTGCTCATGAAGGGCAGAGTGCTTACTTCCAGGTGGAGTATTCACTCGTTGGAGGAGTGCTCTCTCACGAGGCAGGGGGAGTCTTCACTCATGGGGGGAGTGCTCAGTCACAGGGGGAGTTCTCACTCACAGTGTTCACTCAGGGCAAAGTGCTCACAGGTCAAGAGTTCTCACAATCACAGTGGGAGTACTCACTCCTGGGGGAGCTGTCACTCACAGGCTCAGAGTGCCCACTCATGGGGCGGGGGGCGTCCTCACTCATTGGAGGAATGCTCACTCATGGGGAGAGTGACCACTTGTGCAGGGCAGCGTACTCATTCACAGGGGAGAATCCTCACTCAGAAGGGGAGTACTCACGGGAGGAGTGCTCACTCCTGGGGGCAGAGTGCTAACTCACAGCGGGGCAAAGTGCTCACACACAGGTGGAGTGCTCACTCACAGGGGGGAGTGCTCACTCATGGGGGTATAGTGCTCACTCACACAAAGCAGAGTGTTCACTCACGGAAGGGAGTTCTCACGGGGCAGAGTGCTAAATCATGGGTGGCAGGAGCACTCACTTTCAGGTGGAGTGCTCATTCACGGGGGGAGTTCTCAGTCACAGAGGGGGTGCTAAGTCATGGGGTCAGTGCTCACTCTCACAGGGCAGAGTGCTCATGGGGGAGTTCTCTCACAGGGGAATTCTCACGGGGTGAGTGCTCACACATAGGGCAGAGTGCTCACTCATGTTGGGGCATGCTCACGGGTGGAATGCTCACTCACAGGGCAAGTGCTAACTCACGAGGGTAGTGCTCACATGGGGCGGAGTGCTCACTCATGGGGGAAGTTCTCACTTACGCTCATGAGGGGGTGCTCACTCACAGGGGGAGTGCTCAGTCATGGAGGTAGTGGTCACTCACTGGGGGAGTGCTCACAGGGGTAGTGCTCACACAGGACAGAGTTCTCACGGGGTGGGGGGAGTATGCACTCAGGGAGGCAGAGTGCTAACTCACGGCAGGGCGGAGTGCTCACACACAGGTGAAGTGCTCACTCCTGTGGGGAGTGCTCACTCGTAGGGGAGTGCTCATAGTAGGAATGCTCACTCATGAAGGGGAGTTCTCACAGTTACAGGAGCAGTGCTCACAGGTGAAATGCTCACTAATGGAGGGAGTGCTGTCTCACTGGAGTGCTCTATCATGGCGGCGGGGGGAGTGCTCACTCACGGCGGGGGGGAGTTCTCACACCCAAAGGCAGAGTGCTCACTCATGGGGGGTGGGGGGAGTGCTCACTCACAGGGGCAGAGTGCTAAGTCCCGGGGGACACGGAGTATTCACAGGTGGAGTGCTCACCCATGGAGGGAGTGCTCACAGGAGTGCTCACTCATGGTGGTAGTGCTCACTCAGCCCGGAGTGCTCACTAACAGGGAATTTTCATTGACACTCACAGGGGAAGTTCTCACAAGTGGAGTGCTCACTTATGGATTAGTGATCACTCATGCTAGGTGGAGTTCTCACAGCAGGGAGTGTTCACAGAGGGAGTGCTCACTCACATGGGGCGGAGTGGTCACTCACGGAGGCAGGGGGGGTGAGTTCTCACTCACACTCACAGGGGGCAGTGCTCACTCACCAGGGCAGAGTGCTAACTCACAGGGGCGGAGTGGTCACTCACATGGGGCATGCTCAATTATGGGAGGGAGTGCTCACAGGGGTAATGCTCACTCACAGGGGGAAGAGTGCTCACTTATGGGAGGAATTGTCACTAACACTCAGTGCTCACTCACAGTCGTGGTGCTAGGAGGGAGTGCTGACTCATGTGGGAGGGCTCACTCACATGGGGCAGAGTGCTCACTCATGGGTGGAATGCTCACTCACGGATGGAGTGATCACTTGTGGGGAGCATCTCTTAGCTTATTTATTTGCAAAATAAAAACACAATTTTCATAACTTCATATAATCAACATTTCACTACAGAAGTGCAATCTCTGGGAACACTAACAAATTAACTGTTAGACTCATTAACTGTGAGAAGAGCATAGCAAACCCTGGAGCACTGAAAGTCATTGCTTGTTTGTTGTTGTTGTTTAGCATCTATAACCATCTTTATTTGTGGTGTGCATAGAGAGCTGAACAGCCAGAAGAGGGTAGCATAAGTTAGCTCTGCTTTACAGATGAAGTTTATTAACTATTTTTGAGAGAAACACCTACTTAAGTTTCTGACTGCAAGGCAGAGAAAGACAACATGGAGAAACTTGTCACTGAGCTATTGCCAGAATTTGGAGAGGAGGGTTTGAAGCCAGAATTGGCAAGGACTAGCTTGATAACAAGCCATAGAGCTTTTCACCCTCTACTCATAACTCCTGTTTGCCCAGGGCCTCTGTCAGCAAGAGCTGCACACTAAGACAACTGCGTGGGTCTGGACAGCATGCCAGCAGCACACATCAGTAAATCCAGCAGGTTCTTGGGTGCATCCTGGCACCTCAGCTTGCTGCAGCAAAGCTGAAAGGACAGGTGGGGGAAATGAGGAAGGCCTGTCCCTCCAGTCCCTACCAGAGAGGAAAGGAGGGGAGAACTAGACTGGCAGCAGTCACAGAGAAATGCAGACAGGGGCTCAGTCGGACATGGAGGAAGATGCAGGGGCTGCACATGTGTTTTCAGGTTTGCTCCTGCTTCTTTCCTTCCTTCAGTCAGGGACTAGCAGCAGTGCAAAGCAAGTCCATAAGCTGGCTTCTACCAGGGAAAGAACTTGCAAGGGTAGTCTGAGAGCAGGAGGACGTGGAAGATCTGCAGGGAGCTGGACAGGGAATTGCTTTCGCCTTGTAGGAGTGGTTAGATACCCCAGATGGGATCAGCTTCCACTAGGCTAGAGGTTGTGCATCCACCTAGGAAAGCAAAAACTGTTACCTAAGGGGGGGGGGGGGAAAAAAAAAAAAAAAAAAAAAAAAAAAAAAAGGGGGGGGGAAAAAAAAAAAAAAAAAAAAAAAAAGGACAGACAGTCAAATGCCCAACATCACACAGCCAGGCACTGACAGAGAAAATTCCTTTCCTGTCTACTTGCTTCTGCCTGAACTGCTTTTGATTGCTTCAGAGGCAATTAGTTGTACACATTTACCTCTTGGAAAGGCAGGCACTGGCGGACCATAACAACCCAATAAATTGTATTTTATTTGTACTCTATACCCAAAGCTAAGTGAAATACCATCCTGAATATCATTTTTTGTTATTCTTTTACCTCCCCCCATATATAACACATATATAGTAAAACACCAAAGCTTTCCATTTCCAAGACTTTTGCATGAGACTATAAATGCTGTTATTAGATGCTTCACCTGCTGCAGAGCTACAATTCAGCCACTTTCTCAGCTGGAGTGTATCTGCTGTATAGCACACAGAGTACCCATGACCTGCAGGAAGGAAGGGGACCGAGAACACTGTAGGCAGGTGGCATGAGGGTGGCAAGCTGTAATTTTATCCCCTTATCCCCAGAAGAAATTAGTTTCAGGCATTGTGGGAACCTTTGTGTGCTAAATTCTGTATTTTTGCATGTCTTTAAAGCAGTGTTGACCCTTTAAGCTGTGTATGGGGAACTTGCTTACAAGCTCCCTGGAGGTGGCCTTTAGTAACAGAAACTACTCTTTAAAATAAACACACATAAATAGCTGTCACGTCTGCTTCACTGAGACTCATGCATCTGACCTTTTCTGACATGATTTAGAAGCAAAGCTAGCTATAACGATTCTTTCTGGTCATCATCCTGAATGATGCAGAAAGGCTGCATTGATAAATTGGCTCCTCTAACTTTCTTGCCTTTCCATTATACCCCTTGGCTTCTCTGGCACTCAAGAGGTTCATTATGGAAAGTGATGATTGATGAAGTCAGCTTTCTGCACACACATCCCTTCTGTGAGCTGTTAGGCTAAGGCATCTGTTGCTGCTCGCATTGGTTTTGCTTGACTTGGCACTTCAGAGCTCTCAGTCTATTAAAAAGAGTGTGAGAATGTCCATGCAGAGTCAGCTAGTCTGGCTAGAGCGGTTTCCCCTTGTGTTTCCATGCTGCCAGACACTGTCCCCTGCAGAGGGATTTGAACTGATGAAGATGCTGTGGGTAAGGGGACATTTCCCCTTAGGAATGTGCTTGAAGGGCTGCTGTTCACCTCCTTGCCTGGGTTGGCAACATTTACAGCACTGCTGCTCACCGTCCACAGGCATGGGTAATGGCTGGAGAAAAACAGACAACAACAAAAATAAAGCAATAGAAAATGAATTGTTTGTTTTAAAACATTTTTTCCCACCTCAAAATTTGCTCTGGTACAGTAAAGTACATTTTCTGGTAAAAGATTGCTATCTGAATCAGGTTACTGAACTAGGTGAGGTTTGGACATCTTAACTGAAAAAATACCAAGGACAGATAGACCTGCAGAGTTTAAGAGAGATGTATGGAGAGAAATGTGCAAATAAATAAAAGTGAGTTTCAAGGGTATTTTTTTAAAAATGTTTACATTTCAAATAATTTCAACTGACTTTCATGGTACCCAAATTACAGGATAAATACGTGCATTTATTTTGGGAAGAAAGGACATATTTGTTAACTAATTGGTTCTGAAGGATCTATATTTCAGCCCCTCGTGGAACTGTTTACTGCTCTGTTAACAACATGTCTGCATATCTATAATGGATCATGAATTAGGCTTCACTACAGCCCTGCACATGGGTAAGATTCTCATTTTGCGCAAGAGACTAGTGAGAAGCACAGAGATAAAAATACTCTGGCTTTAGCATGTCCACTAATTTTAGGTACCAGAGTTCTTTGTGGCTATGCCAAGAACCAAATTTTCAAAAGTGCTGTTGAGAAGATGATTATGCTGTGGAGCAGATGATTATGTTCCCTGAAAGATCAGTCTAGGAAACTCAGATTGGGCTCTTGGGACATATTAAATTAAGGAGGTTTATTAAAGCTTGGAAAAAGGTCTGAACCACAAGGGCAGGTGCAGCTCAGATGTGAATGAGTGCAGAGACCTTTCACCATCTCATCTACATGAGGCCATGAAAGAAGGGCCTAGTTCTGGACTGGATTCCTTGATACCAATGCAAGTGGAACATGGGGTTGTAAATGAGGAGAGGCCTAAGCAGGTGTCCCCACTCTCTCACTCTGCTCATGTTGCTGCATCTTCGCTGCAGCTCCCTGCCTGTGCTGCACAGGACTGAGAAGCTCAAGGAAACTGCGGCATTGTGCCAATAGGGGAGCTTTCCATGCTGTGGCAGGGGAGGTGGAGACATAGGGGCTTACATTCCTCTAACCTCACCTGCAGACCTACACTTAAGTGAAATCACTCTATCGACAAAGCTAGTATTTTTTTTTGGCTATTCCTATTTGCCAGTCCTAGCTTTCAGTATTAGATAACTCTCTATTCTAGGGCCAGGCATCCTATTTCTTATTCCTACAATAGATTGCCATTCACTTCCTCTTCCTTAAATCAAGTTCTTATTACACCATTTAGCAGTATCAAGAAATTCAGTTTTTATTCCTAAAAAGTCACTTACTATTCTAATGATTTTCCAGAACACAATTTTGATGAGGCATCCTATATGCTGCAAGTGCAGTATGCATATTAATAGGCATGATAAGAAAAAGCTAAAACTACCATAATCAAACTGACCTCTGCAGAAATATTACTTTTAAAGATCTCCAGAAGGCTTCCTATCTTGAGATACAGGAGAGTAGATTGGAGAGACATTAGCATGTGGATACATATACAGATAACTAATATTTCTATAAGGCTCACATTTTTTTAAACGCAGATGAATGTCACCTCAGTCTTCCATCTGCAAAACAAGGATGGTGCTGTTTGCCTGAGGGACTTGCTTTCTAGTAACAAAGTGACCTGCCTAAGGAAGACTGTGTACCAGGTCAAGAGCAGATATTAGTTACGAAATCAGGATTGTCGTAAGGCTTTGTTCATACCTACAAGCCTCACTGCTCCCAATACCAGTAATTTTCCTGTAATCTTACCTGGGCCCAGGGCTAGCAGCTCCTTTGCTGTGAGGCACTGAGAGCAAATTTGCATGTGGAGAGGATGGCAAAGTCCAGCTGTCATGTCCTGGGAATACCTGAAGGTTATTGCTGGGGCTCTCCAACAAATTCACTTTGGGGAGAAATACAAATCCTCAGTGACTGTTGCAGAGACAGTGTCTTAGGACAAGAGAAAACAGGGAGGCCTGAGGAAGCAATCTTAGCTGCTGATATTTTCCCAACCACAGGTAAAAGGACAAAATCCTCTTCTTTATTAAGGAGCAGCAAGGTGCAATTGTAATTTCACACATAGTATGTAAAAAGATACAGCATGAGAGACATAAGATAAGCACTTTGGAAAAGTCCAAGCAATAGTCTTTGATTAATAGTGACTGACATATGACTGACAATGTTTTGATACAGATTTTCTTAGAGTTCGAGCTTAAATATTTCTGTTAAATAGGATGTCTTAATTATAATCAGAGAACAAATTACTCTATCGTCCCCCTTTTTCTTTCCAGCCAATTTCCTCCTGCCAAAGGAAAATCAGCTTCTGGAACTCCAGATCCAGATGCAGAGAATGGAGAGGACGCAGGAGACATTCTGGCAATAGCAAAACAGCATAATTCCAAGTCAGCCCCAATGATGTTCCTAAGGACTGCTTTGACGTGAGGCACAACTGCATCACAACATGACATTAGAAGCAGTCCTACAATGTTCTCATATTTTTGTATAATTGAGAGTGTCATTTAAGTGAGATCATTCACTTGCATCTATAGCCAACAGTTACAATGCACCTAACTCTAGTACCTATCTCTTTGTATCTTTTGTTTTCTCTGCTTGCTGCCTTAAACATACTGTGTGTGCAGAGCTCAAGGCAGACTGTTACAGAGAGACTTGTCATGTTCCTTCCTCTTGCTTGGTTGGTTTTCTGCTTATGCTAATATAAAACAAGGGTCAGTCAGGTTGATGGCGTCTCTTCCTTGGAAGCAAAGAAAAATTACAGTGGTACCTGCAGGCGAGTGATTTCTCTGCATGTATGAAGGTGGGTACGGAGCAGCCCGATGTCCTCGGAGGGTTGAGTATCGCTCACAGCCATGGGGAGTGTGTGGGGCCGGCAGAGGCAAGGGGCCTGGGTACTGATAGTTAGAACTTCCCGACGGACATACTGTGTCTGGGTTGGAAATCAGCCAGCCTCCCACTTCAACAGGAAAGAGAGGACAAAACTATTACAACACTGAAACAGTGCATTAAAGAAAATAACCATCTTTCCTTCCAAATCAGCTGTGCCTCAGAAACACCAGGCAGATTCCAAAATACAGGTTTAATGGAACATTAACCTGTATTAACAATGGAACAACCCCAAAACAAGATTTGGGAACAAACAGACAACATCCTAATGTCAAAAACAATGTGAACAAAACTCTGACCACTGTGAAAATGAACAAAACCTCTGCTCCACCCTCTTCTTTCCAAGCTGTTCACCAGTAAAAGTTAAATTTTAGAGATGACAAAATTCTAGAGATGACAAATAAAACAAAAATATAAATAAAAATATAAAAATATAAAAATATAAAAATATAAAAATATAAAAATATAAAAATATAAAAATATAAAAATATAAAAATATGAAAATATGAAAATATGAAAAGGAAAGAGAGAGAATCATAGAAATACCATATATCATTTCATCATCTTGTTTCTAGATTCTCTCTAGTATCAAAAAAACTGTATTATAAGGAAATGATTCCTCTGGGGAAACTGTCACATGATTTCCTACTGTGAGGTTTCTTGGCCATTTCTTTTAAGACTCCCTTTCACTGACAGAATTGAGGACATAATGAAGCACTGGTCTGATCCAGTGAGGCAAACGCCAGGTTCCCAGTGCCAACCATATTATACAACACTTCCAGCTCGCATAAACGAAAACCTTACAGTGAGAATACGTCATATGTTGACCTTCGGAGACTGTTTCTGGAGCATTCTTTGGATGGTTTCTGAAAGGGAAATATTCAGTGGTAAGTTATAAAAGAAACTAAAAATCCTTAGAACTATTCACTAAAATAATTTAAAAGGGAATACAGTCAGAAAGGATGAAATTCCACCCCATTTAACCACTTGCTAGGCAGTAGATGTTTCTTTGCTCTGCCATAAAGGAAGTAGAAACTTCAGTTTCGTGACACACATAAAAAACATCCCTAGTTTGTGCTGATTTCAGAGGCTGACTTGGAACCCTACATCTATTGTGGGGTGACCATCTAAATGGTTGCTTTTCCTGCTTGCGCTGCCAGTGGAGTGCCAGTGGTGCCACACTCCTCCGGCAGCAATGTGGAACTCTACYTCCTTGCCTCTGCCTCTAGGCAAGCTTGAGGCAATGCTCCCTTTCCCAGCCTGCAACTCTGGGGTGAGACTCAGCAGCTTGCTTAGCAATCAGGAGCGGGACAGGTTCTCCTGCAGGCACATGGTAGACATCGTGTGGCAGAAAACAGCTGTTCCAGGAAAAAGAATATATGTATATATCTGTATATATATATTTGCAATTATTAACTTGAAACCATGATTTAGATAGTCTCCTTTTAAGGCTATACTAGACTCATAAACCTTCACATGGTCCTATGGCCAGTTCAGCTTCTAGATTATGGAGATAGTAGAGCCACACTGCATTAGCATGGATAATACAAGGGAAACTTGGAAAGATAAGTGCAAATCAATCTGTCTCTGATGACAGAAGCACCTCTAACATCTTACATAGTGATCTCTTATGGAATTACATTTAATGAATATACCACACATCCTCAGATTAGTTTAATAAGAACAGTGGAGCTACATTACAATCACAGTGCAATTTCACTTCAGTTCTGCTTTTCTGCTTTCTGACATGTGCAGTTACCCTTTATTCTCTCTGAGGTATCAAATCATGGGATTAATTGGACTGTAAATACAATGTATAACATTACTGAGGGAATTCACTCCCTCTCACTTCAGGCTGTCTGTGTAGACAGGACTAAGTGGGAGGATCCTCCAGAGAACACTCACCCACTTCAAAACAGGTTGTGCTAACAGTCATAGAGAGACCTCCCCACTAATTTCAGTGGGGTGACTCTGGATTTCAGACAACAGAAACAAAATTAAGTTATGTCATTGATATCTTTCACATTGTACTACCACAGTTTTAAACATATCATCAGCAAGATACTATCAAAGCAAAAAAGAAGCCGAACTCACCTTTCCTTTGCATCCAGGAAGGCTTTGGCAAAGGGATTATACTTGATTTTGAGAGCTGTTATCTTGAGTTTGCAAAAAAAAAAAAAAAAAAAAAAAAAAAGCATATTAGTGAAGACAGTTGGGAACAGAGACTTGACAAAACATCATCCAGAGTACAATAAGTGTTAGCCAAACAAAATATATGCCCACACATACATTATCCAGGGCTACTTGTAAGGGAGCTCCATTCTTTGCAGAACACCTATCTGTGCCACAGGATTAGGCACRATCTAATCTTGCAAGCTACATGGTATGATTAGGCCCTTCAAGACAGCTTGAATACACTGAATTTCATACGAGTATGAGTCAAATCTACAGCACCAATAGTTAAGTGATGAGAGATATGTTAGCAATGCTCACACTGGAAATCATCCCTCTGTTACAATCTTGTTGCTGGGTATAAAGTTTTTGCATGGAATGAGTTATAAACATATTGGTCTTGACTGTAGGTTTCTTTCAGCAAGAGTTTCAGATGCCAAGACAGATGGATGAGTCTGGGATAGCTGTGGAAGGATATTCAAACTTAATCTGGCTTACTAGTACAATCAAACACTGAATTAAATAATGTTCTACTTCAGAAGGACAAGAGAGTGTTAGGCTAGATAGGGTATGACACTGCAGGATTAATGGGGAAACAAGATAAGGACTGGCTTGCCTGTTGGCATGTACTTATCTTGTAATTAATAAGCTTTTCATATATCTTATCAGTAAGGAACAAGAGCATARTGTGGCACCCGCCTACCTCTTCATTTTGATAGGCAGTCACAGCTATGAACTGAGTCTCAGGGAAGGAACAGTTCATCACCATCCGGTGAGGGCCTCCCACACGAACTATGTGTACCTGAGGCTCGTATTTATGCAGGGAGTTCAACATTATCTGCAGAAAACAAAGCACAGACAGACAGACCCTGGTGCCATTCTGGCGTCCCACAGCTGACCTTTTCCTCTGGCTCTCTAATACACCAAGTGTCACTGCTAAATCCCCAGTTTGTGTTTACTGAGAGCAGGAGGGCAGATTCCTTCCTCCTCTCTGAAGGGCCATAGGGCTGCAAGTGGCAAGACTTCACCAAACTTGGACTTAAAGCTTTTTATAGAACAGAATCAAAGAATGGTTGAGGTTGGAAGGGACCTCTAGAGATCATCTAGTCCAACCTTCCCGCTCAAGCAGGCACACCTAGAGCATGTGGCACAGGGTGGCATCCAGGCGGGTTTTGAAGACCTCCAGAGAAGGAGACTCCACAGCCTCCCTGGGCAGCCTGCTCCAGGGCTCTGTCACTCCCACAGTGAAGAAGTTCTTCCTGACATGGAGGTGGAACTGCCTGTGTTTCAGCTTGTACCCATTGCCCTTGTGCTATCACTGGCCACCACTGAGAACAGTTTGGCGCCATCCTCCCTACATTCTCCCCTCAAGTATTTATACATATTGATCAGATCCCCTCTCAACCTTCTCTTCTCCAGGCTAAACAGGCCCAGCTCACTTAGTCTTTTCTCACATGATAGATGCTCCAATCCCTTAATCATCTTTGTCACTCAGCACTGGACTCTCTGTAGTAGTTCCACATCCCTCTTATGCTGGGGAGCCCAGAATTGCTCAAAAAGAGGCAGCAAGAGCAAATAGTTGCCTTAATAGCTTCAAATTAATGGGACTCCTCTCCTACAGAGGCTCTTTAAGCAACTTGTATCTTACACAAGAGGTGTTTAAAAACATCTGTACTTTTGAAAGTGTTGTGTGCGTGACATGAGCTTCTGGAAATACACTGTTACTTTTTAGCAACAGCACAAGTGGTGAAGCTGAAGCACGGAGTGGTGACATAATTTACCTTCACACTACTGTCTACATTTCAAAAGTAAACAAGGAGAGTTTCAGTTGTTTACCACTTAGTGACATTTGTTTTGTTTCTCTCTCCTTCACTTTTTCCTCCCTTGCTCACTACTTTCTTCCTCCACACTTTAGTATATACACACACACATCTGGTTCCCTTAGTTTTTCTCTGGGTCTGTTTGATCCTCCAGGTTGTTTTCCTGTAGCTTCCCCTTGCTTTCCCCAGTGCATGCTCTCCTAAGGTCCCAGATACAGGAGCAGCACTTGGCAAATTCAAATCCTGTTTCATGCTTCACAAAAGCTCTTATATGCCGCTTCCTTAGAAAAAGTCATGTCATTTTTCTGTTCAGTTCTCCAATCTGTAAAAATTGAGATAATTTCCTACCTAATGGGGGTACTAGGCTTATGTAGGTACCTCACAAACCTAATAGAAATAATGAGTAGAGAACATATATTTACATGAAAGAAATTGATTATGGGCTGACAAGTATCATTCAATGTAGGAGTTTTGTACAAAACAAACAAGCAAACAAAAGATCATGTGCAATATTTTACCTTCAGATGCATCATCAAAAATAAAAGACGAAACAAAACTAATTTTCCTGTTTGCATTTTAAGGGGTTCAAAGAGAAATTCACTTATTTCTGGTACATGTGGTTTCTTTCCAAAGACCAAAGCTGATTCAATAGAATATTGATAATTATCATGATGCAGAGGCAGACATAGCAATTATTTCATTTAGGAGCAGCCTTTTATTCTGCTATCTGACTCCTGCCAACATTCCACTTACACCAAACAACATGGGGGAACACAACAAAAACCTAATACCCATGACCACTTTTTCCCCCTTCTCTGAAGTCCTATGTAAAAAAAACCCAGCACGCAAGACCAGCTCTGAAAAGCACCCTGATGATTAAGTAAACCACAGCACTTTGTCTCTCTTAATATCAAGAAGTCCATTAAAATCTGAAAGCGCCAATTAAGGCCTGTTTATTCCTGTTTATATTTGGCCTCCAGAGAATAATTGGCATCTGTGGGTGAAGAGGCTTGTAAGGGCCTCTATAATTACATAAATGCACTCTTGATATTTCTTGATTGGTAAGTGCTTGTGCTTAAAGCCAAGAGGTGCATGAAGAAACATGAGGCCATACCTGCCCGCTGCCATTGAGCTTGTTGGTAAGCTTGACTTTGCTGAAGGAAATGGCAGCCTTCATCCAATGGGCCCCAAAGTTGGGAGAATCTGGGTGGATGTAGACACAGCTGTGGTTTGGTGGCTCCGGTTTCCCAGCTGGCACCCACTCTCCATTGACGTACTTCCAGCGGTGGCCATCAGTGGGGGCGAAGTCCAACAGGAAGGAATACATGGCATTTGGGTCTAAGCCTGATACGCTGATCTTTAAGACAGGAAACATGCGCCTGCCCAGGAAACAGAAAAGCAAAAGACTACTGGAGTCTGGTTTTGAAAGACTCTACAATATGTTTGTGGCCAGATGCTCACAGATCAGCTCAAAGTGGAAAAAAAAAAAAAAGACCATCTCCCTCTCTAGCTGAAGGAAAGTCCATTAAAGGTGAATGTTTCATTTGATATATTCTTGTCCAAGTGATCATATACAATATAAGGCCTGGATCATGCAAAGATTCATGAACAAACGTACTTAATTTATGCACTGTGAACAGGGTTAGCAGACTCCATGGGAATTAGATATCTTAACTATATCCTTACATGTGAAGCAAGAAGACATGAACAAGGTTGAGCAGAGTTGAAAGTGTTTGAGAAGGGGAGCTGAAGCATATGTTAACTCAAAAATCATATAATAAATTGCACTTCTTTGGGGTTTTGATCACCCTTACATTGCCCAGTGGGCCAAGTCTCATTTTGTCTTATGTTATTAGAAGGATGGAGAAATGCCCTACAATCATAAGCATTCAGGACTTAACCTCACTTAGATACTCAGATGCCTGCTAGATTTTTTGCCCACACTGGCCTCATAGGAAGGTTTTTATTCCTTCTTTCAAAGAGATGCACATAGTACACAGTCTTTGTGAGCTAATCTAAGTAATCCAGGATTTGTTCTAGGAAAGGAAACGGAAATTTCTTCATTCCTCTTGTTATCTGTATTGCCCCTCTTTCTGTTCAGGTTTCCAGGTATTTAATGTGCAAGATGTAATTAATGTGCAAGATGTACAAGAAGTGCAATTCAATAACTTATATATCCAGAATACTGTCCTTCTAACCTATTTTCAACTATATCAGTTCCTGTTTTGTTTTATTTTATTCTTATTCTTATGTTTTATTCTTATTCTTATGGGGTTTTTTTATTCTTATTCTTATTCTTATGTTTTATTTTTATACTCTGGAAATGCTTGATGTGGCCTCAGATCACACTTCCTTTTACATTTTTTTTTTTAATTTTTGTTCTATTCACTCATCCTTAAATGGATGGATAGTCCAGGTCATCTTCTCACCGCCTTTGTCACTTACAGGTAATGAACCACTCAGATTCCAGGCTCAGCAGATGAAGATGAGCAAGCCCATCTCTGGGGTAGAGTCTGCTCAACTTTGCCACTTTTTTTTTTTTTTTAAACCTCATTCACTCCTAGTTTTTGTACCAAGATTATTAATTAAGGTATTAAAATGAATTCTAATGTCAGGCCTTGGAGGAAGTCCAGCACTACTTCTTCCTCCATTACTTTACATCCCATATTCCTTGTGTTAATGCTCATCATCTCCCATTTGGGTAACAATTTCCAGGTAGCTTCACTTAAATAAGTCTATTATAGTAGACTTTAATAAGTCTACTATATTTTGCTTGTCTGAAAATATTTCCGTTATCAGTGTTGTATCAGATTTGTTTGGCATGACTTAAATTTAGTAATTTGCTTTTAATCTCATATTTCACTGTCTTCCGTACATTTGATTATCTTCTCCTTCGTCATACAACCTCAGCTCTTACTGTAGGGATCTATTAAAAAGATCCCTGCTGAATTAGTTGAAATACATTTTCCCCTTTTTTAAATATAGGTATTCATGGGCTATTTTTAGGTAAATCTTCAACTTGGTGCGTCTGGTTAAAATAATTGCTGTTAGACCTGCATTTGGCAGTCGTTTCGGTAATTTGGCCCCATCCTTCCATCTGTCTCCTTGCTTATCAGCTGAATTAAGACAAATTAGTTGGCCTTTATTTCCAAGTTGGATRCAGTGTTGAACATTACTAAGCTCTACAACCTGTATCATCTAGCCTTCATACTATCCTATGCATTTAAAATTGAAAACCCATCTTTGTTTAGTTTTGGGAAAGTACTTTGAAACATCTTTTTCCTTGAATAGAGCCGTCTGAGCTTAAAGGTACAATGAAACCTTTTCACAGTTTCTTTCTAATTATAATTTTGTTTCTTTAGTAAATGACACAGAGATGGAGTTAAAAGGGTTTCCACAGTTTCAGGAACTGGGAAAAGGGAGCAGTCTCCCAGAGATAGCCTCTTTACTATGTTTCTTAAGTTTTCAAGGAACACGTGTCATTATTGAGGAGGATTATCATAGCTGCTGTCTCTCATTTCCTACACAGCCACGCTGTGCCCTGTCCCTTCTTCCCTTTCCTGGCAGCTGTCACAGACTCACAGACCGGGGCCAAACTTTCTTCACAGGCCAAAGCATCTTCAAACTCTCTACGATGCAGTGATTGGTTACACCAGATAACCACGGCAATTGCTTGAGGTCCATGGCCTTGTTGCTGAGGTTTATCCTTAAAGAGCTCCTACAGTATACACTCATCACCTTCTGCTCGCAGAAAAAAACACAGGAACTGAGGGAAAAACATGGTCTAAAGTAGATACTTAGTGATACAGGATCACTGCAACACTTAGAAAGACATACTGAATTCTGACCTTTCTAACTTGAATTGCAGCAAAGGCCCATGTTTCTGCCCAGAACTACATTTACACATGCAATATATGCTACATTTAATGCCCATGTTTCTGCTCCATATTAAATCCATGGATTGAAACAATAATCTCATGCAGCTATCAAGCTGGGATGCGATAAAACGCATAGGTGTGTTGCTGCCTGCAACCCCAGCTGCCCATGTAGCCAAGCTGCAAGATAGCAAACCCACTGTGTGGTTTACTGACTGGAAGTGGAGGAGAGAAGCAAGCAAGATTTAATTTCATGAGATTTCACAGAACTCTATCTCAAACTCACATCGCTAATTGCTCTGCCCACAAACCAACCTTCACTGCCTCTCTAACGAGAGGCTCAAGTTTATCCCCCCAAGATTTACCAACTTTTAAAGCCAGAACAGAACAAATGGTCATGTACTTTAGCCTTCTGGATAGCGTGTTACAGCACTTCCTTGTGCTAATCCCTGTTCACACATTGCAATTCCCAGCTCACCATGGCTTGACTGCACAGACTGTCATGATGGAAAATCCACGGCATCACTTATTCCATTGATTAAACTGCTTTGCTGTTAAAAATAATATGCTTTGTCTTTCTTTTAGCTTTACAAATGATCATTTTCCTGTTTTTTTTTTCAGACAAATTTTGGATTTCAATGTACAGGTAGATATACATATGACCTCACACAACTGATGAAAGTCTAGCATTTAAAAATCAATGTGTTTATCTGCATTGATCCACTATAGATTTTCCCCTTATGCAAAGAGGACTAGTGGAACCTCTCTTCCTTCAGCGAATAACATATATTGCAAAGCATCAGGATGCTATGTAGCTGATATGATATTAACACTAAGACAGAAAACAGTCTCAGTCAGGAAACTGAGAGGTTGAATATTGAAATGCAAATTGAGTAATATAAATATGAGTAAAATAAAGGACAATGATTCTCACCCTATCAGCATTACAGCAACATTTAGACCCATTGAGTTTATTTTTTTGGGTTTCTTTTTTACTTTAGAAGATATGGTTTAATTTTGCTAGGGTCTATTCTGTTCAGAGTACATCCAACTTTTCTACACACCTAGGTAAGTGCAGATGATAATTCTAACAAAACACTAGAATGCTCTGCATTGGAGACATATCTATATGTTAACATGAAAGTTTCTGGTTTGCCATTGCACATAGATACTTAGTTCCTGTAATTTATGCAAAATTTATTTTACCCAGTTGCAATATTTTGGTAGCCCTCAATACTAAGTGCAAATGATACAAGTAGCTAGAACTGTGCACACTGGAGTTTTATACTTGAGGATTGCTGGCCAGTCAGTCTTAGAGTCTCCAGGATGTTTCTGAATCTGCTTTCATTTTGTGACTTTAGCTAACAGCTTCCACCCAAATTACCTTAGTTTCCTCAGACAGAAGTTCAGATTGTTTTTCTTCCGTTACTTTTAGGATGCACTTTTTGAAAGCACTCATATATCCTTCTGCAAGAAGGATTCAGCAGAATTAAATCATCGTCATCATCTTCTTTTCTCTTCTCGCCCTCTAGAGACATATGCTGAAGATTCCTGAACCTGCAAAATCTCAGCACTCACTGGAGAGCCTATGCATGGACTTCCCAGGAGGGATTTTACTGCAGAACACTCTCTTTTTTTTTGTATGTGTGCCTGTTCACTGATCCATTTGTAACAGAAGATACTTTCAGAAATGCAAAAGAGCCTTTTTCATAGTTCCCAGTAGTACAGTAGCTTTGCTATAATGATGTATAGAGAGGACATGGCATAATATATTTTTAGAATTTTATATTTTGAGAATGCTGTAGTCTGGGAAAAGTGAAACCTGTTCCTGCCCACATCAGCAATAGTATGTCTGTCAATGGCTTCAGGAAAAGCAGGATAAAGCTAAGGAGTGTAAAGGCTAGAAAGAAGAAAAATAAGGGAACTTCCATAATCAAATAAAAAGGAACCAGGCATATGCAAAAACTGATAGGTTCCCACCCACCATCATGAAAAGATTGTATCTACACATTCACCTAGATATTTAGTGAGAAACAGTATCTGCTGTGTTAACCTTATGTTAATTACAATGGTAATTAACATAAGGTAAGAGTGAAGAAATTGAAAAAATAAGTTAAGGTGTTATTCTTTGGATGCATTTAATTAATCTGAGGTAAGCCTGTCTTAGTTTTTTTATTTATTTAAAATTATTTATTTAAACTTATACTGAAGAACCAGTTTAAGAACCCTTACACTAGGATGAAGTCCACATAGAAGTTTGTCCTGGCCTAATGGAAATTTTATAGACAGTTTAAACGAAGCAAAAACGTCTTCTGAGTATACAGAGAGCCTCAACAAGAAAAGATGCCTGTTGCTGGAGGCCCTTAGGAGGAGTAAGGGCTGCACTAGGCCATGCTGGCCAGGAGCAGACATTCTAGGAATGCAGCTGTTTTCACAAGAGGATAACCTCGCTAAGCTAATTGACTAGATTCTTCCTCTTTTGCTGCCATCATCTTATGTTCCTTGTTGAGCTGCAGTCAAAAACAACAATGCTGCTAAATCGAAGTATCTTTCTGCAAAATTGATAAAGGCCACATGAAATGAGTAGCTCTTACTCACTGTCTCTCAATTCCTCTCTCTTACACTCTCTCTTACACAGATCTTCTGTAAAGCCTTGAAAAATATATATATATATATATGTGCAGATGTGGGGGCAATGGTGTTAACAGATTAAATAAAAACCTTAGTACTAGGTGAACCTTAGCCTAGTAACTTCCTGTGATGGGCTGGACTCTGTTACCAGCCCAGTTTAGAGCAGAACCTCTCTGGGGAGTCTCTTCAAAGCCAGTGCCTGGTACAGAATTAGCATTCTCCACTCTTGGTTTTGTACTCCCCTCTCCTATGCTTTTCTGTATCCAGCAAATAATGAAAAAAAAAAGCCTATTTAAATTACAGTATTTTGTGTTCCTAAAACCTTGTGGATTAAGGAATAACTTGCACTGGCTTGTAAGGGCAATAGCAGCAAATCTATGAGACCAGGTAAATCTTGACTGCGCACACATGCCACACAAGGCCCAGATGCAGCATACCCCTTCTAGAACAGATTGCGTGTATGGGCTCTTTTCCCCAAGGCCACAGAGGCAGGAGTTTCAGCAACTGGATATAATATCATCCATCTGCCTTTCAACACTAGTTTGAGGTGTATGGGCAAGGACCTGCTAGTGAAAGCTGATTCTCACTGGTACAAGAAGTGATTCAAACGGTTTTGGGAGAGCATCCACTCCCTGTTGGATGTTCCCCTTTTCATGCAACCTTAAGTCAATCACTGTATTTCTCCAGCACGTTTTACAGCTAGGAATAAAGGGTGGCAGGGATGATTCAGCAGGGACCAAAACAGAGAAGTGCTGCCCTGTTTTGTTCACGTGCCATCTTTAGGGGACTCAGAGGCTACAGGGGAAGCAATGTTAGGTGCTTCTCACAGCCCCTCTGCCCTGCATGCACAGCACTTGTTATTACAGCTCCTAACCCCCCTCAGGCTGTGGTCTATGCTTAGCCCAAAGGCTGAGGTGATCACTCACCTGCCGTTCTTGGTCACGATCATTTCATTAGTGACTTCCCTGAATCGCTGCCAGAGCGTCGCATCCTCCAAGATGACCTGGAGCTGTTTCTCAGTGGGGTCGCCTTTGTCTCTCCCAGCCCGGAGTTCGCTCTCCACAACGCTCAGTAGCCTTGAGACAGTGCAGTCGCTGGGCTTTTTGCAGCCCAGGTCTGTCATGACAGCTTCAATGGCAAAAACTTCAGGTAGCTGTTGAAAGATCAGAAAAAAAAAAAAAAAAAAAGAAACAAAACAAAAAACCCCACTGAGCTAAATCTAAACACAGATCAGTTCATTGGGCAGTGCCTGATGAGCGCGCGCTCCTCACTATTCTGCTACAGACTATAGCTCAGTCCCCTGGAAGTCCCAATGGGCAGTGACACCAGCGTGTGGAGGTTTACGTGCACACTCCACACAAAAAGAGGACTATCTACTAATTACCTGTCAGACGGTCAGGTGGGTGGCAGGCTGATGACTCAATTGGCTGCCCTGAAAGAAGAGTCCTCCATCCAAATTAGCATGCTTTTATCTTTTTTTTTTTCAACCTGAAGTGGGTCTAATCATTCTGCTTGAGAACCAGGTTTCCATTAATGAAAATTGTTTCATTTCCAGACTGAAACAATGCATGGAAATTGCATTCATGCTGGTGCAGACTCTAGCTGAAGGAGCTGGGAATGGTCAAGATTGTTACAGAGAGGAACCAGCATTACTGGCCTGCTCAACACTTATTTCACACAAAAACTCCTTCAAGATGTGCAAAACAAGCAATCCTTCTCGTCTCAGCCTGAGAGACCTTCTCTGACAGGCCTGATCTACCTGCACGTCCCCATCCCCACAAAAGGCAACAATGCAGTGTCCCCATTTTACCCTGGGGACTCTGAGCACTCAATAGGAGACCTGGCTTCAGTTCTATGCTGAAGCATGAAGTGAAGGCCAGGGGAATATCAGTGACCCCTAAACACTGGGCTTTGGTGCAGGAAAGATTTAAGTGCCTCATTTCTCCCAATGCATCTAGCTCTGATAGTACCTGTGAATTTTGTGGTCTGCTGGACATGACACAGTTAGGGCCTTTGTTACAAAGACATACTATTGAAATTTGGTTTGAGAAGTGTATTTCTAATTACCCATGTCAAACAATGTAATTGAACAGCCCCTGTTGAACTCTTGTATGTGCATTCTTTCTAAAAAATAAAATGAATAAAGGGAATAAAGACACTGATTACAAGCCCTCAGCATAACACAGCTCTAGGTATAGAGCAATGCCATATTCTGAAGGAGGTACTCGATTTTTGGAGAGAACTACCGCTTCCCAGGAATCTCAATACAATGAAAAGATGCAACTTAGGTCTAAGAGTGGGATTTTTTTGTTTTGTTTTTTCTTTCTCCTCTCTGAGTAATCTTCATCCTCCTAATTTCAAACTTCATATATTAGTGTATCTTCCTTCTGTCTGTTCCTTTCAGCTTTTATTTACCTTGGTTTCATTGTCAACACATAACAAAATTGCCTAGATTATCTTATTGGTTGAATCCCACTTAATAGAATCATAGAATTACAGAATCTTACAGTTGGAAAAGACCTTCAAGATCATGAAATCCAACCACAAACCCGTCACCACTGTGCCTGCTAAACCATGTCCCTAAGTGACTCATCTACACATTTCTTGAACCTGCCAGGAACAGGGACTACGCTTTCCCGGGCAACCTATTCCAATGCTTCATCACTTTTTCCATGTAGAAATTCTTCCTAATGTCCAACCTGAACCTCCCTGGTATAACTTGAGGCCAATTCCTCCTGTCCTATATATAGTTATTCTGGAGAAGAGGTCAACCCCTGCCTCACTGTAGCCTCCTTTCAGGTAGCTATAGAGAGCACTAAGGTTTCCCCTGAGCCTCCTCCAAACTGAACAACCTCAGCTCCCTCAGCTGCTCCTTATAAGGTCTGGGCTCCAGACCCTGCACCAGCTTCAGTGCCCTTCTCTGGACATGCTCAGCACCTCCATGTCCCTCTTGTAGTGAGGGGCCCAAAACTGAACACAATATGCAAGCGTAGCCTTAGCAGCACCGAGTACAAGGGCACACTTCCTTGGTCCTGATACCAGCCAGGAGGCCATTGGCCTTCTTGATCACCTGGGCACACAGCTGCCTTATGTTCAGCTGGCTGCCGACTAGCTCCCCTGGATCCTTTTCTGCCACACAGCTCTCCAGCCACTCTGGTCCAAACCCATAGCGCTGCATGGAGTTGTTGTGACCCAAGTGCAGAACCCAGCACTTGGCTTTGTTGAACCTTAACATGAACCTCATGATTATACTCTTGAGCATCAAATAGCAATGCCTACAATGCCTGGTTCAAAACAAGGTGGGATGAATTGTAAAAACTGAAGAATATAAGCTAAATATAGGATATTTAGATACTTGAAGTGAGCCTCTTACACTGGGGAAAGTAATTGCATGAYGTAATAGGTATGTCTTGCTCTTTGAAGTGCTACAACTGTCATTGCTCCCTGCATGTGCTGCACAAGAGCAAATAGTATAGACGTTCCACGAAATACTACATGAGACAGTTTTTAGTCTTTTTATATACAAATAAATACAGAAATCAAAGCTGGCTGAAATACTGTGAGAGATTTTAATTGAAGTTCACACTGGTGGAAGGATTTCAAAGTGAGGAGAAAGTGAAGTTGCAGCCTGCTCAAATGAGCTGAGAGACAGAGACAGCCATAAGGCAAAGAAAGGGAGATGCCTGCGAGGCATGTTGCTTGCCTGAAGCATAAGCTAAGAATCACACATACAGTGCACCCATTCCACTGATGGGCTACTAAAGAAATTCTACATCAGTAAGACCAGATTTGTTACAGTCAACCACCTCAGGGAGAAGYACAACGTTTTTTTTTTTTTTCCTTAGGAGCACTACATTAAAATTTGCACTCCACAAATTAATAAAATGCACCCTGATAGTATTTAATGATCCTTGAAAAATCTCATCCCTGATAAAAACACTTAAACTCCTTAAAATATTTGACTTTCACATAGTTAATTTCATAAATAGCAGAGTGCAAGGTGCTTGCAGCCTCAACATTGTATCTGGCTTATGGAGATGTGCCAGCTGGTTTGGAGTGGAGAAATGGGCACTTTGCATGTTCAAATTCTGAGCAATTTGTGATGCATGTAGCAAATTACTCACTGAGCACAGCTCAATACTGATATCTTTCCAATGCAGAAGAGTTAAGAAATAACAAATCTGCATACATTAGGGAAAAAAAAAGATCAGTTCAATGCAGTCAGAGACTGCTCTGCTTCGTTACATAGAGACTTCAGTACTACAACGGCCATGCAAGAACTGAGTTAATAAGCAAATTACCCTGGCTATGAGCCTGTTATTAACTATCTCTTTGTAAAAAATATTGAGGGTTTAAATCTTTACTTTACATATTTAGCCTGGTTTAGGAAAAGTAAAATACATTCTTTAATCTTGTGTCTCTTTGTTCACCAGAAATAACAATACATTTCCCAAACATCTGTTTTCCATTCTACTTTCTTGCAAGATGAAGCTTTCCARGCATACAAATCCTGCAATTGAGGCACAAAGAGATTAATATTACTGGATGTGGATATTCCTGGGGCACCAAATGTCCTGTTCTCAGATGGGTTATTTCTTGGCAGGAAGTTAAAATTCCTTGAGCCTGGCTTAAAGGAAAAAGTAGCTGCACTTACCAAGTTCCGTAGTAACATGGTCGTGTTTTAACAGCATAATCACCGCTGTTGAAACTGACACACAGCATGAAAGAGTGCTCCTACAGCTCTTCCACTAGGTTTCTGTATCTATTTAATTAAACAAGTCAATCAGTAGGAGCATTAGAGGAAGTAGAAAACGTTCTTACAAAATATACAAAATATGCAAAATATCTATCAATTTCTCTTTCCTCAAAACCCCTGCTGGTCACATCTGCCCAGCACTCGTTCCGTGACAGCAGATCGAACTAGGAAGGAGACACTGCAGTTTGCAGTCAGTCAGAACCAACTGCTGCAAGTCAAAATGCAAGTACAACACTCATAGCCACCCCCAGCCATGGCCATGATTTACCAACAAGAATTCAGCAACTCTTATTTTTAAAGTGAAATAAAGAGGTCTTGAGAGAGCAGAAAAAGAGCCATCTTCCAGCATTTACTGGAGATAGCTCCCTAACATCCAACAAGGAAAAGGCAGAGCATTGCTTTTGACTTTCTAATTAAACTTGTACTAAAACACAACAGCTGCTGAAATACAGCAGGAAAAATAAGGTAATTAAAGAAACCTTCCTTGCATCTGACATTGGATAGCTGGTTGGGGGGTTTGGTTTGTTTTTTGCCTTTAGACTCATGCTTCCAAATGAAAGGCTCCTCATGACCAGATGAAATCCCAGAAACAAGACTCATTCTTTCCATCTCCAAAGCTCCTGTGAAGCTTTCAAACAAGTAACCCTATCTGAACATTCGGTCCCAACAACGCCAGGAAATGTAACCGCAATCACCATGACGCTCTGAGGAAATCAACACCTATCAACTACCAAGGAATAATAAAGAGAGGATAAAGAGACAGCTGCTTTCCTTGCTTTTTTTAATCATGGATGCAGCCCTTTGGAGAGATTGCTAGGTTATAAAGGACTTAGCGAAGATTAGCTTTTTCATTATTGCTGTGGTGGGAGAAGGGAGTGTAGGTGCAATTCCAAACAGGTCTGGTTTTAACAGTTACGCAGGCAGCCTGTCCAAGTATTATCTCCCTGCCTGGTGAGTAATTGAGATCAGCCCAGAGAGCATGGAAAGTTGTGGGGGTTTTTTTGGTTTTTTTTGTTTTTTTGGCTTGTTTTTCCCCCCTTTCAAAAGAAAAGGCCATCCTCCTGCAAAATCCTAATCTAGACAGGTTTATGATAACCTTAACAGTATCTTTAAAAAGTAGTCATTTTCCTTATTTTTCTCTGCAAACTTGATGATTTTCAATGCCATCTCCAAGCAGAGAATATGAGAATATCCCACAGAGCAAATAACTAATACTGTCTCCCTTTTTAAGCTTAAGCAGTAAAAAAGAGGACCAAAACAACAATAAAAAAAATAGAACTTCAGATTCCAAACATACTTCTTCTCGCAAAATCTTAGAGCAAGACTTGGCTATGTGAGCTAAAGCTTTTTGATAATTTTACAAGATAATTCATGTTTAAAGTATTTGACTCTGAGAAGTATGAGCACTGATACACCCTACTACACCCAACTAGAAAATAGCCTATTTTTTCAGGGGCACGTATTGCTGTTTTCACTCCTGGTAATATTTGGTACTAACACCCCTTCAGAGCTGTATCAAAATCGTGCCTTTCAGCTACACTTTCAATGTACCATTTTACCACTACTCTAGTGGTACACCACACTTATTTCTGCAGAGAATTTTAAAATACAACCTCTCAGTAATGACCTTTTCAAGACGCCGCTAGAAGTAGCAGACCAAAAATACCAGTCCCAAAGATCTGTGTCTTAGGTATGCCCATTACATATCTCTAATTCATCAGAAGCTTTCTTCAGAAAGTTGGGAGCAGGGGGTTGCTCCCTTGACCATGGCTGGACGCGTAAACCCCACCAACACCACTACCAATGCTCAACTCAACAGTGAGGACACATAAGAGAAAACTAACGAAACCACACACACCTCTCAGCCCTTAACATCAGACTTCTTATGACATTGAACAGTCCCAAAATACTCCCTCTTTTAAATCAAACCTTGATGAACGTAAAGGGAAAGGAGAACACATTAGGAGTGCTGAACCTCCATCAAAGTCTAATGTGGTACCAGCAACTCTATCTCAAAACATAGACATGTTTCAGAGACTGGATGCTATAGCATAACTGATAAACCATTTCAGAGCAGCAAAACCATCAGCAGAAAACACTTTTCTTAAAAAACATCTGATAACTCATCATTTAAAGTCTCCACACCAAGTTTTCATGTTTTGCTAAACCATAAACTATTCACCTATTAATACCTGAATGTAAACACCATGTGGCAAAGTTCAACAGCCTATTACTCAGGAGGCTGAACTAGGCAAGCAAAATAGTCCTCTCCAGATGACTCAACAAGGAAAGGACTTACTGCCCTTTTAGGTTTCAGATTCACTCTCATATCTGTCCTGATAGGATAAAGATGCATCAGGCTCTACTGACAGCCCTTGTAAGCAGTAACCTTTTCAGAAGGATACGGCACAAAGCACCAGGTTCCTGTATTACAGAAGAACATGTACCACTTGCTATTTCAAATGAAGATTTGGTGTTCCCTGTAGGACAGAAATTTTGGCGTAATCAACTTTGAGACAGAGCTTTCTTGGTAGAACAAACAAAAAAGCACACGTGTGTACAAACAAAAAAGCACACCCACTCACTCACCCACCCCTCAGTCTTCACCAGTGCACAAGTCTCGCCAACACTACAGGAAGAGGCAACTGCTTTGGGTCTGCCCTGTAAGTCATATAAGTTTAAAATACACTGAGCAGTCTAATGCAGAGCCTCTAAGAAGAAATAAATCCAGAGCAACTGCTTGGAAGTCCTCAGGCACAAACCCAACAGGCATGCTTTCTGAAAGCTTTAAAGGACAAAGCCATTTTAAATCCTTGTCTCATATGCCAGCTATAAAGCAGGTATAGCTAAATCACTGCCCTTGTACTGTATGTCTGCATTCAGAATGTATTTATTCCACAAAGAGCCAGAGGCTTTTCATAACTCTAATCTTTGCTGACAGAAGAGCATCAGGAATCTCTAGGCATGTGAAGAAGAAGGTGACCAGGAGTAGTCAGCATGGATTCACCAAGAGGAAGTCATTTTTGACGAATCTAATAGCCTTCTATGATGGGATGACTGGCCGGTTGTACCAGAGTAAAGATGTGGATGTTGCCTTCCTTGACTTCAGCAAGGCTTTTGACACCATCTCCCATAATATCCTCACAGGAAAGCTCCAGGAGTGTGGTCTGGACGAGTGCACAGTGAGGTGGATTGAGAACTGGCTGGATGGCAGAGCTCAGAGAGTGGTGATAAATGGGGCTGAGTCCAGTTGGAGGCCTGTGGCCAGTGGTGTTCACCCAGAGGTCAGTTCTGGGCCCAGTGCTGTTCAATTTGTTCATCACTGCYTTGGATGAGGGCACTGAGAGCCCCCTGAGCAAGTTTGCAGATGATACCAAGCTGGGTGGAGTGGCTGACACTCTGGAGGGTTGTGCTGCCATTCAGAGGGACCTGGACAGGCTGGAGAGTTGGGCAGAGAGGAACCTCATGAGGTTCAACAAGGACGAGTGCAGGGTTCTGCACCTGGGGAGGAATAATCCCAGGCACCAGGACAGATTATGGGTTGACCTGCTAGAAAGCAGCTCTGCAGAGAGGAACCTGGGAGTCCTGGTTGACACCAAGCCAACCATAAGGCAGAAGTGCCCCCATGCCCAAGACAGCMAACGGATTCTGGCTCCATCAGGAAGATTGTTGTCAGCAGGTCGACAGAGGGGATCCTGCCCCTCTACTCAGCTCTGGTGGGGCCACACGTGGAGTATTGAGGGCAGTTCTGGGTTCCCCAGTATGAGGGATGTGGAGCTTCTAGAGAGGATCCAGCAGAGAGCACAACAGATGATTAAGGGACTGCAGCATCTCTAGTACAAGGAGTCTAAGTGAGTTGGACCTGTTTTCTCTGGAGAAGAGAAGGCTGAGAGGGGGTCTGATGAATATGTATAAGTTCATGAAGGGGGAATGTAGGGAGGAAGGGGCCAAGCTCTTCTCAGTGGTGGCCAGCGATAGGACAAGGGACAATGGGTATAAGTTGAAACATAGGAAGTTCTATCTCCATGCAAGGAAGAACTTCTTTCCTGTGAGGGTGACAGAGCCCTGGAACAGGTTGCCCAGGTGTCACAGAATGAGTGGTGGCAGGGGTGAGTGACAAAATGCACTTCACTCATATGAAAGAAATAACAATTGGGTTTATTGATATGGACAAAGATTTCACGAAATTCTATGGCAAGGTTACTTATTAAGGTCACTGCATGGAGGCTCAAGATAATACACMATTATCTTGGGATACCCTCCCACTGGGTCACGAGGTTCAGATTGGACTCCCTTGCTTTCCAGGCCCCTTCTGAAAGGAGTCTGGGTGCAGCTGGATCCAATCCTAGTCCCAGACCTGGTCAACGGTTTATGACTAAGGGTTCTTGTGCACAGTTACAAAGTAAAGTTAAAGAAAGCGCACTATGTTCACTTACCACAAATCTGCTGTGGGAAGGGGGGGGGGGGGTGGTCTCTCAACCTCAAGGAGTAACCTTGAGAGGCGTCCCTCCACAAGGGGAGATCCTGATGTGCAACCCGCTGCCATGCCAGGAGAGCTCGAGGGGCTCTCGGGCTGTCCACATATTTATAGGATAAGATGATTGACTTATTCTTTCATTTCAGAGGCCCATTGGCTAGTGTATTAGCCTTACCTCCCCTTTGGGATGCAGCCTTCAGGAATGTTATGTTGAGTCTAAGTGGCAGAAGAAATCAGAATGGTGGCRCCTACCAGGATTAGATAAATCTCTGGTGGTAAGCAACTGAACAGGGCTGCATGTAAGGTACAGGCCAGGTTGAGCTGGGAAAGGAGCATATCCGTCACGTCAGGGAGACTGTGGAGTCTCCTTCTCTAGAGGTCTTCAAGATCCACCTGGATGCCACCCTGTGTCCCCGTCCTCTGGGTGTCCCTGCTGGGGCAGGGGGTTGGACTAGATGGTCTCTCGAGGCCCCTTCCAACCTCAACCATTCTGTGATTCTGTGAATTATTTGCTCAGTATCCCAGATTACACTAGGGGTCTGCTGACACACCGGGGTTAACTCTTGATGCAAAGGACACACACACAAGCCCCTGCCCCCTTCCCACACACCCAGCCCCATGTTAACTATTCTAGTTTGGCCAGCCTGTTTCCAGAAGCCAATAAGCATTTAAACTAAATTCAACTCCACATCAACCATAGCAGCAATTCATTTAATGCAGTGACAAATTTATTGAAAAATTGAACATCCACAAGTTTAAAGACTTAACTTAATTACAGAGAAAGTTGCAAGGCAGGAAAAAAAGATGTTTATCAAAGTAGAAATCAAACAGGGTAAATACATAGAAAAAGCACAACAGCAAATAATCAACTAATATACAAAATATTGTTGAGAGCTGGGTTTTTTTTACAAAACAATTTTACAGTGGCTAAAAAATTTAGTGTTTTGGTCACATGACCCAGTGAGGCACAAAGTTTTATGAAAATATACTGTATCTGTGCTTTTCTTTCTACGTGGTCAGTATTTGCTAGGGTTGTAAACATTTATATTTAAGACAAATGTGCTTAAGTGTCTTCCTCCTCAGTTCTGAGACTGTTACAGCAACAGTGATCTTATCTTCATGAATATAACTGAATACCAGCACTGAGCAAGAACCATTCTCAGAAGCCAAGCAGAGGTTCTCCGAGTCTCTCATCATAAGGCAAAAGGGTATGGGCTCCAAATGTCCAAGTTTCCAGAACAAGAGTTTCAGGCAGAAAATTTGCTCACAGGAATGTTGCTAACTATCCACAAGTTACGATCACCTCCAGCCTGTCTTCCTATACCTAGCAGGAAGCAACTTATTGCAGACTCCCCCAAAACTTGCATAATAAATATCCACACACAAAGCCTGATGCGTGTTCTTTTACATGATTTCTTGGAACAGTTTTAACCTGGTACAGAAGTCTCTTCTTTTGGTTTTGCAATAGCTCATTAGCAATCTGATTATTGTAAATACTAAAACAAAACAAACAAACAAAAACAGACTGTTCACATTATCACTGTAGAACCACCTCATATGATATCAGTATTCACAGGGAATTTCACTGTGTCACTCGGAGCAAAACCTTGAAATGATGAAATTCCCTCACACACTTTCATGTACAGCATCTCAATACTTCGGAATAGATTCCCTCATCCCTATCTTACCTCTCCAGTTTCCATCTCTTCTTCATCTGGAAAGCCTAGTGATCCCAAACATACACATTTCATATTATTAAGTGCATGCTAAGGCTGCTTCGTTAAGGTTGTGTTAGCTRTACTGCAACAAATCAAAAAGCAGCTAAGCAAGTTGGCCTAGATGCTACTGACATGGGCATCCAACATCACCAGTTCCTTTAGAAAGGCCAGCCCTGAATTATGTGCTCCAGGCAACTGACTGGGGACTTAGTGAGGATGAGAGCCTTGCAGTCTGTATGTTTGCAGTCATTTAAAATATAAACTTATAAACTTTGCTGTGTTTACAGCAGAGTATACACAACAGAAGCATTTTTTACCTGGAGGAATGTAAAGATAGGAAGCTAGGGAGGGCTCCAAGAAATGCTTACTATGCTTCCTGCCAAGCAGGCAACTCAAGCTGATGATATCAAAATTTAACATTGAGTTGATTTTACTGACAAAAAAAAAATGTGTCTTTTTGGTTTAATCTAGTTCAGATTGAAACTGGGCAAGAGGAAATATTTATATTCTAGTTTATTCTGTAAAGTATGCAGTACAAAAAAAAGCATATAAAATAAAGTATTTTAACAACTAGATATAAGAATCTTTTGCTGTCAAACTTGGCAATAATCTGAATGTTTTTATTCTAATAGATAAGAGATAGTTTAAGTGAAAAAAAATCACTTACAGGTGAAGTAACAAACCCTGAGTGTTTTTCACATACAGGCAAGAATACGACACTCCTACCAATTTTTCTCCTCCTTTTCCTTCACAAGGAAAGATTACARCACCAATAGGCAACAAGCCTTACTTGCACTCTGATGATCACTTATGTCTTTGACATCTCCCCTTGATTTCCCTTCCTTAAGGACACTATAATTTAGCCACGTGTGCTATAAAATCAGATAAAGTTTTAGTCCTCTCTTTTACTGAATCAATGGTTCTGGAGATGGAATTCTACATTTAGAAAGAACAGGGGAAAAAAAATCCACATCACAGATGACAAGTTTCCCCAGAATGTAAGTGGCCAAGCTCACAAGAACTTTATAAAAGGTCTCAGTTAGCTAGTAGGGTAGTTGAAAAAGTAATACCCAGTTCTTGCTGGGGAACTGCTCGAGGCAGGCAGGGTACCACAACCCTGTACGAGCTGATCAAGAAATAAGCAAAAATCTTTTACTTATTCTGATCTGAAGTACAGGAAAAAGAATCCCTGAAGTCAAGTTCCATTATGTGGGCTGCTGATGAGCAGTGGAATGATTACCCAAGTTAACAGTACTTTCCTGGAGAAGGACATAAGAAATACTATATGCTAAAATTTAAGACACACTCAGAGATACTAAAACTAAACAAATATTGRAATGTGAAAGGCATTAGAGATGCATTTTAGTTGCCATTATACAAGAGAGTTCTGTAAAGCCTTATTAAAGTCCTAATAAAAGTCTAACACAGGCCCTTTAACCTGGAGGGAAACACAAGAGAGTTCTGTAAAGCCTTATTAAAGTCCTAATAAAAGTCTAACACAGGCCCTTTAACCTGGAGGGAAAC
>NW_020454860.1:31391-81391 GCF_003342845.1 Nothoprocta perdicaria
AAAAGTCACAGAGTTTAGAGACTTGCCTCACATATGGGTCCAGAAAAAGGAAATATCAATACCCTTCAATTCTCAGTCTCACCTAGCCCTTCAACTAGTTCTTCCTTTCAAGGAAAGTATTTTCAGCCCAGGGATCTTGATACTAATTTCCAGCACCTAGGCAAAAAACAGCACCAGAACAGAGCACTTGGGAAGAATCAGCTATAGACAGTGCTTTTCTTCAAGGCAGTGGCCTCACATTTTGAAGATGGTATTTTTTGTTCTAAATATCTTTGTAAGAGCAACTAGTCAAATAGAACACAGAGAAAAAAAAAAATCTCCTTTCATAACATCCAAAAAAGGATTTTTTTTTTTTCTCCAGAGGATCCTAACAGTGGGATGTACTACATTTCCTAAGGACACTTCAGTTTAAGCTTTTGAATTCACTCAGTTCCTGCTAACTTCCTGGAGGCCACAAAACTATTTGTTTTCGGTACTGTGAGCTCACACCTTTTTCCAAGTAGGTCTAGACTTTTGCTAGGTTCAAGTGTTCTTTGTGCTGCAAGCCAGGGACACACTTGCCATGCAAATGCAATGCACGAAGTGATACACCTCTGGGCAGATGTGGAAAACAAGACATGAGTTTATATGCAGAGTTCATGGAATAACCATCTTCATAGCCATCTTCAAACTCTGTCCAGCAAGACGGAGTTTAAAGGAGTTAATCAGTATCCCATTTAGCAGAAGTAGGAATCTGAGCTCAGATATTACTTACTTAACCCCTGCAGTGGTTTGTTACCCTCCCTGTGAGGGGGTAAATGATTATCCATAGTTCAGAAGAATAAGAAAGTCTAAACTGGCCTTGAAATTTGGCTGTATTAAATAATCCTAATCCAGAGGCACATTCAGCATTCATTTGAAACTAGCCCCTAGATTGTTGCATGATTTCTTGGGTAAGGCAGCCCACAGCAAATTGTCCTTTCTCCTGAAAGCAGAAGAAATTCACCAGCATGTTTGAGAGCTTGAAAGAAGCAAAACTGAATCCATGTGAAAAACAAAAAGAAAAAAGATTTGTTGGAATTTTAGCCTATTTGTAAATTCAGAAGAGAATGATGTCTTCTCCCTACTCAACACTCTGCTGATTTAACACCTTATCCCTTCACTCTATAAGCAAAAAGTTTGCTGTTTGAAAATAGACAAATTCTTTCTTAGTTTACATATTCTTTCCTCAGTTTTGTGCTTCTCATGTACTATAGCTCAGGGAGAAGAGAAGCACCTCACCTCATCTGAGAATTTTCAGTTTCTTGCCTTGTGCTGTAGTGCTGCTGGCAGTAGGCAAGGCAAAGAACCCTGGTTTCTGGCAGCTACAAAAATTCTATTTACCTTACTTTGTAAGTGCTTTCCCCATGCAAACAAGTTTTTACAAAAGAAAGTGCCCCTTTCATTCATTTTAGGAAAACGCTATCACTTTATACAACAAGTGAAATGCTTCACTGAGGAAGCATACATTTCAAATATTTACCTCGAAACAGTCTTTTCATTCAGAAACAAGCTTTCTAGCAGTATCRTAAATCTAAAATTTTGCAAGTGACAGAGAGACAACAGAACAGCAGTACTCATTACCCAAGGTAAACAGTGCAAAGATTAAGTGATACAAAGTTACTTGAAAATTTCTCGACAGGAAAATCAGATGGCAAATGATCCCTTTCTTGAAAATCAGATCTTCCAAAGTGGCTTAGTCCCAGAAGCAAGGACTCTGCTTTACAGACTTCATCCCAAACTTTCTGTGCTAATTTTGCAAAACCAAACACTTGCATGATTTTACATACTAATTATCATCACATCACACTCTGCCCAGTTCTTCTGCCAGAGTGACCTTCATTTAAATCACATGAGCACCCTGTCCTACAGGCATCATTGCTTACAAAAACAAGTAACTGTACACACTGGATTTAAGACAAGGAACCTCCAACAAGAAGCCAAAAGGCACGTGGTTAAGACAGAAGTAGGAAAATACATACACAGTGATCTTAACATAGTTCTACTATCCTTCCAAGAACTCTGTGAAGCATCCAGTATTCCTGTTAGGTCAGACAGACTGAAAGACATTTCTTCACAGCATCCCTATGAATGGATGAAAAAGAGAAAACAAAACCAAAAAACAAAAGTCATCTCAGTTATGCTGCTTGCTGAGACTCATTCCATGCAGCTACCAGCCCAATGATGCTTCTAACTTTAAATCAGCTGGCCATGCATTAATGGCCCTTACCCCATCTGTGTGACTGTATAGGAGCAGAGCAAAGTCAGGCAGCTCTGCTCACCCTGCACCAGCCCTGCAGCCCTGGGCCTCAATCCTGTCCTGAGGCAGGGAATAAGGAAGAGTGAGGTGGAAAAAGTGGGCAGAAAACTGCTTGATGAAGCATTAGACAAATACTCTAGGGGGCTGAGGAGCGAGGCACACAGAAGGAGCATTTCTGGTGAACACAGGTATTCCAAAGGCAAGTCTTAGTTTTTCTGTATAGGCTGTGCAGTTGCACACTTGAAGAGGAAGCCCTCTCATTAGGGTACATTTAAATTGTGTCCTTGCACCAGAAGAGATGCTTAATCCCATTTTCAGCTCCAATCACACCAGCTTCCCTCTCCCTCCAAACATCATCACAGGAAAAAAAACCCAAAAAACTATTCTAAGTAATCTTCAGTAATCTTCTCTTTTGTTTAAAATGACAAAAGGTAAGAGGGGCAGAAGAGGAATGCTTACCTTGCAAATGGTATGAAGGAAATGCTGTACCTAAGAAGGAACATTTTAAGAGTCACACACAGGAGGAATAACCCTCTGTTCCTCTGAATAGGTCTATAACTGTAAAATGTATATAGCAGTCCTAATGTAGCTTTGAGTTTGTGAGCCAAAAATATAAATACCTTGGTAAGTTCTCTTAGCCCAGCCAGGTTGTGAAAGAGCATGGCAAAATCATGGGGCACACTGTGAAAATATCTTAAAACAGTTTACCTTTAATACTCTTCATATTCCAGTGTCTACAGGTAGATGGGACAAATTTTGAGGGCTGGCTGGATGTTTTTAAATCAGTTCCTGTACTACACCTGAGACACTATGCAGAGTGTATAGTGACTTGAAGACAACTGATACTTAWTTTGATTAGCACACATGGGTCACTGCACCTGACAAACTGCAGACGGTCTAAAGGGGAATAGAAGAAGTCATAAACGACCTGATCAAACTAAAGTGTGAATGGGAGAGGGAGACTAGTTTTACCTCAAACTCACAGAAATTAAACAAAAATCAAAGGCATTTCTCCCRAAATGGAACCCTAAACTCCACCTCCACACTCACTGAAATAGAGTAAAGGCAGCCAAGAGCAAGAACATGCCAGCTCTTTATAGGTGCTTTGTCTCACCTCTAGACGAGCGAGGTAGACAATTCTCCTTCCTTTTAATTCTTACAAGGTCAAAATCCTCTGATAATTCAACAACTGAGGTTAGGTGCTATAAAAAATGGGTGAGGGAAAGAAATCACGTACCATGCCAGGGCAAAAAACTGCAATATGCAGAAAAGAAGGGCCAGTCCTGCATTGTGCCACTGAAAGGAAGGGAAAAAAAAATAAAACAAACATGAAAAAAAYACAGGATGGCAACTAGCTCACCATGTAAGAATTATTTTAAAAATACATTCCAATTCTATATACACACACCAGGACTTGAGTACTCACCCAAAAAGCAGCACACAGTGTTAGTATAAGGCACAACTAGAAGAGAAAATAATTTCAATGAACAAAAAAAAGATCCAGTTTTTATAGATAGAACATTATAAAGGCTTCCTTCACAGCACAGAAACAGACTACTTATTTCACAGTTTTTCAAATTCTTGAAAAGTTACCCTTATTTATAAGGCACTAGCTACTTCATTTCTGAAGTGAATTAGTGAAAAATTCCAGAAAGCTCCCAGCTATAGAGGAAGAATAGCAGGAGGTTCCTACTCCTCTTGCTACTCAGTAGGTTCCTGCTTCTTCCCACATACTCCTCGATATTGTATGTAAACACCATGCCTCTAATTTCTCTAATCTTTCCACTTCTGTTCATACCATGTGTGCTCTTTACTTTCAGGGTTACCCATGCAGTTGAAACTATGTAATTACTGAAATAATATAAATTGAAGTTTTAATCCATTTTTAAGTATTTCTTAAGGAAAGTTTCTTAAGCTGCTATCAGCTGCCTGCAKCCTCTTTACATGTTTTGAAAGAAAAAAGGAAGTGCTCATACCAACTGAATGCTCTCACAATGCTCACACTGAAAATTAAAGGCAGTTTTATACATACATCAGACAACATTACAGAACTTCAAGCTTCCCAAGAGAAAAGTRTAGGAATAAAAAGGAAGGGGAGAGGAAAAAAAAAAAAGCAGCACATGCAGTTTTAAACAAGAATGAGTCACAGAATTCTCATTAATTTCCATATGTTGTCCAATGGAGAGCATCTTCTAAAGACAAAATAATTCCAAAGGATGACATTAGTTGAATGTCGAATTTGTTTTATCATACAAGTTTTTAAACTTAAAGCTATCAGCCAACTAAGAGATCTTTCCTATTTTTGAAASTAGATAACTTGGACATAGAGATTTCCCAATTGCTTTGTCATGAAATTAGTATTTTATCAAGGCAAAAATACCTATGCAGTTACTTACAGGGCATCAGATAGGAGGTAAGATGACAAAGTGATGCAAGAGAGGCTCTTTCTAACAGCTTCCACTTAAAGCTGTACAACTTAAAAGTACAACTTAAAAACCCTAAGATGTTTCCTGTCTATCATCTCTTACTAAGCAACATGAAAGTATGACAGCAACATGACCTCAAGCACAATGAAACTATGTGCATGATTCACACCTACATAAGCCACAGAGCCTTAATGATCGCGTAGCTCATGAACCTGGCTGCAACTCAGACTTTCATAACAGGAAAAAGTGCCTATCTGGGGCTACACATACAGTAGCAATCCACAGGATGTTTTTAAAACAAGCTCTTGAGAAGCAGTCATATCAAAGTCTGCRAAAGGAATTTACAACAAAAATTGTTTCCAAGTTAACACCCAGCAAGAGGGATTCCTTTGATACCTACTAGCATAACAACAGTAGCAATCAAACGAGTAGGCTCAAACATCTTTTTCAGTTGTTTCATTGGTCCCATGAGGAAAGCAGTGCTGCGAAATGGAAAACAAGATGAACACAGAAGATCTATGGCAGAAGTGAAATGAGATTCCTGATTAGAGGAGGCTTATTTCATTGTCTGGTGTCGTACAGTTCACCAACACACTATGTTGTTAAGGCAAAAAATATTCTATAATAACAAAAGAGAGAGAATGTACAATTCCTCCCTGCTCTTCTTTGTCCAAGCTATTTATTCCATCTCTTTATTCACACAAGCAAAGCAGAGCTGTCAGACCAGAAGCATAGGTGAAGAGCAGTGAGAACATTCTTGATTCCGGCTTGCTTAACCTGCCCTCCAAAACACCAGCCCGGGCGCCTGMCCCTGGATGGCAAGCAGTCTGTATCCGTCTCTCTACGTATAGGACTATTTCATGTCTGTGCCTGATCTCCATCCCTCACCAGATTTGCATCCCTGCTTAGGGGAGGCAGTGATTAATAACATGGCAGGGGTTTTGCAAGATAAAAAGGTGCAGCTTTTATCTGAGATGGTACTTTAGTGTCATACAYAGCTGCCATACTATTCCCAGTTCCGCTTCCTCCTAWCTCCSYKTTWAKCYKMSWTAGCTTACACAGTTATGTCATTCATGAAGTCAGCAGGGTTGTGTGTTTTAGTAACCCTTACAACAGACATGGAACAAGTCAAAAAGCTTATTTCCCAAAAGAAAAAAGAAAAAAGAAAAAGAAAATACAGAATTATAGAACTCAACATGACAAAGAACTATTTTTATCCTAGGTGTTTAAAGTTCAAGGTGTAAAGCATGAGCATGATTCTTTTTTCCTTTTTTTTTTTTTTTAATGCTGATTAATGTCAAACTGGAATGCACTGGCCAAAGCAAAATAACAAGGTTTTTGTTTGTTTGTTTGTTTACACCATTTGAAGTCAGTACTGGAATAGTGTTGCTCTCTACGATTTAGTAACAAGACAGTGATCCACATAAGCAAACATTCTCACACAAACACGATGCTTTCTGCCACTCCTGCACTTTTACTTATCATTTTCCTCCCATTTCCTGCTTTTATCTGGCAAGCATTACAAACAAAAATTGTTACCTCCCAATGGATGAGATATTCCCCAATGTATAAAACACTGCAAAGAGAATCAGTCCTTTCTTTGGTATCCATAACAGACAGCTGCCCTAAAAAGAAACATAAATAAAAGCAGGGGTTATTCATGTTGCAAATGAAATATACCCAAGAAATATCTCAACACAAAAGAAGCACAAAGAAACTTTAAGTCCAGAGTGCATAAAGACACCGACTGTGTTTACTGACAAGCTTTATAAAAAATGAATGCTTTTCATCCCGCCAAAGCATCCAGAGAGGCTTGCAATGGAGCAAGGGCACACAATCAATCACCTCTGTGTATTTATCAGGGCTCTTCAGCCCCAAGCAGGAGGCTCGGGAGGGAAGGAGACCTAGGAAAAAAAAAAAAAAGTCCTTACCAAGAGAGAGCACAGACAGCCTATTGCAAAGCAGGCAACGAAGCCCTTCACTCTGGTGCCCCAGCTCAGTGAGGTTGCATCAATAACCTACAGACAGGAAAGGAGGAAAGAAAAAAAAAAAGGAAGAAAAAAAGTAGTTTACTGAATATGCTCTTGCCACATAGCAAGCTGTACATTTCCCCCAAGGCACTGACCTGCTTTGAACCTAAGCAGAGAACCCGCTTAAGCAGCGGCCTCTAAAGCCCCGCGGTAGGGCACTAGCGCGCGGGGCCTCGCCACCCCAACCGCCGCCAACYGCCGCCGCAGCGCCCCGCCCGCAGCCCGCACGGAGCGAGGGGAAGCGGGGCAAGGAGGCAGGTGCCGGGGAACGGGGCCGTTACCTCGGCGAGCCCGCTGGGCTCCTCGGCGTCCTGGCCCCGCAGCACCCGCTTCAGTTTGTCCATGCCGCCCGCCTTGGCCCTGCCCCGCGCCGGGACTACGAGTCCCGGCATGCACCGCGCCGCCGCGGCCCACCTGCGCCCGGCAGGTAAAGGGCGGAGCTGCTGCCGCAGGGGCTGCTGGGGCTTGTAGTCCGCGGGGCGAGCGCTGGGCGTGCCCTCCTCTGCGGGACGCGCGGAAGCCACGTCCGTGTCGCCAAGCGGCTCCCTCGTTTGATTTCGCTCCGACACAAACAGAACTACAAAACGTTGGGAAAATTTTATTCAGCAACATACATGAAAGCTTATAAACCGCCACCTGTTACACTCACCGCAGGACAGCTGGAGAATTCCCCCACTCCCTCCTCCCAATTTTGTATATCCGATGTATACATTTTCTTTTCACTCAAAAACGAACTCCAGAAAGCTTGCAATGCACCACTTKATTTTACAGCTTCTCCATAACCCACATATAACAACAGTCACAAGAAGTGCTCCAGGATTTACTTTCCAAAATAATCTTGTGATTTCTCCACCCTGCATGTTCCACTCAAATGCACAGCACCCAAAATAGATGGRTATCACTTATCCACACATTCAGAGATTTAAGTCCCATCAAGACAACGTATCAGCAGGTCACAAATCTGTAAGTGTGATGGRCAGCATAAAAAACACAATATAAGCTACACATGCACAGCACCCTTCTCGGCACTACGTGTCTTGTCTGTGCTGTGAGTTTCCTCCCACCACGGCCCCATCATGTTTAATGTCAACATCACTCACCAAACCTGAAATACTTTTAAGAAATGCAGATATAATTTCCTTCTCGCCAGCACTTTGCCCTCCTAGTCACTACTTGCTTTACTTCAAAATGTGTATTTTAAGCCTCTAAGGTATGCAAAATAATACATCCCTAGAATTAAACAGCGCCATGATTTACTTCCACAGGCAAAACACACCTTCAACTAAAACGTGCTACTTCCACAATAAAATATACTTTTTTTTTTTTTTTTTTTTTTTTTTAAAAGAGGAGAGAGGGACAGTAACCCCTTCAAAGGTAAGGCTGAAGGTATAGCCAGGGAAAAAAGAGGTCATTTTTACAAACCACTCCTCACAAATCTAAGTAAGCTAGGCATGTATTATTCCTATTTTTTACAAAGAACTGAGGCACAAAAGTGACATGACTTCATTATGGTTACAGGATAAATCAGTGATAAGAACTGCAGTTAGTTCCTGYTTTCCAATCATACGATCATGTCATTAGACCTTAGTGCCTCAGAGAGAACAGGGCAGGTATAGAGCAAGAAAAAGGTGAAACAAGGCAAGTTTGTTTTTATTAAAACCGCTAGCTTAGCTGGCAGTACATCTTCTTTAAAAATTTAGGGGCTTGAGTGAAGCCCCTCCAAAGAACTGGTTATAGGCTGAAGTATGCTTGGTGGGGTAGAGTGATTATGCAAGGTAGAATATTTAGAATTTTAAGAAAAAACCCTCTAGAAGATCAAAATGTTTACATTGTAATTTGCCACTTTGACATTTTCTTAAGTATTTTAAGTTTTGTACAAGGCCTGTTTTCACTTTTGCTTCTTGCACTTTGTATTCAGAGTAGTAAACCTCGATGAGGCTGTTTAGCTCCCTCATTCTTAGGGTAAACCATTAACATAAATTAGAGCTTCCAAAAGACATTTAAGTGTGAAAATATTYAATCCACAAAATGTTGAGTTAAAACTGAATGGGCACATGCACATGTTTCTATTAAAATCTAAACTTAAAGAACTTAAAAAGATGATTCAAAATTACATAACCAAAATACATGATAGCATTTCCTTCAAGCTACATAAACTCATGTCTCTCAAAATACAAATACCAGCATCCTTAAGGGATAAGAGACTAAAAACTCTCCTTACTTTGCCAGCCGTAAGCCATACTGCAATTTAATAATATGAGCATGAGGGCCACAAACCCATCACACAGGGCCACTAGCTGATATGCCCAAGAGGTCAATAGAGACAAGGCATTTCCAAGACAGCACACGACCTTGGCAGCTCACCTATTCCCAGTGAAGGTTTCCAAAGCTGCCTAGAGAAATAGGGCTGATGCACAGCACGTTTCTGACTGCTCTGGAGTTGAAGGCTTGCAAATAAAGGATTTTTATCTTTATACAGAGTCAAACAAATGTAACTTTTTTTTTTGTATCTTACAGCTATTCTGTGGTAAAACTAATATTCCTAAGAAAGAAGGCCAGATCAGAGTTTCCAATYGGTTATCGGTCTGCAGAACGGAGGAAGCAAAATTCACAGTTTAGGACTAAAAGCCCAAAATATATGCAGAAGGAAGGTTTTTTTTAAACTACAGACTTCCCTACAGTTTTGTGAACTGTAGAAGGAGCAACAAAAAACTTTTGGGGAGTGCTTGTGGTGGAGACCCATGCAATAACCCTACCAAGCCCTGAGCTAAACAGAACCGACATGCTTCATCCTAAGACACTTTCTCCACTGACATTTAGGACTGCAATTCACCACCAGTCTATCATTACCTCCAGATACAGATTTGAAATAAAAGAAGATATAACAACAACAAAATCAAAACCTTCTTGAAATAAGCTCTGTTTTCATTTAGGGCTACAMAAAAATTAGCCGAATTCTTTATTCCACAAATAGTGAAACCACTCTCCCACAACAGTAATGGGTACATGATCTTCAGTCTACTTCAAGTCCATATAAAGTCTCATTTATTTAGATTCCAAACATGTGCTTTCCAGTGATGCTTGTGGTTCAGGCTCCAACTTCTCCGGGAATTCTAGCTTTTCRCAAATGGTCTCCTTTATGGGCAGATACTGAGAGATCTCATTAGGTTCCGTGAACAGAGAAGGTGGAACATGCTAAGAAGCAAAAGTTTTACATGAAACAAATGAAAAATTTAATAAAGATGAATTTCACAAGCAGAGTTCTGGGCACYTTAATCTAAAATTCACCTTAGTTTTGAACACTTGAAGTCACGTATCACTATTAAAATTTATAACTTTAAATGTACACACATTTAAACAAACTATCCACAAACTATCAGAGAATTCAAGAGGAGCTACAATGTTTTAAATCACATTTATCATTTCAATGTAACTAGCAGTCCATTTTTTGGCCTATTCAAGATGACACAAGAGCCTCATGAGATCCCATGGTTAACGCCTTCCAGCAACTGCAGTAGAGTTGCTGGAAGTCTTCAGATTCAGCTATAAATTATCATGCTTTTCTCAGCATAGATCTCAGTTTTACTAAGTCCAAGACTACCATTGTTTAGACATTAATATGAATTAGTGATTGCAATTTCATACTTGAGTAACTTATGAAATAATAATTTCATCTGCATCTTTCTCTGCAGATGGCACAGCTTTACCACATACAAAATATCTGAAAAAGAAAGCTAGAAAGCTTGAATGTGGTGTGCCCAGAATAAAAACCTTCTATAGTGTAGAAGCGTATCCAAAATAACTAAAAATGCAACCCATATTTTTGTCTAATCCTAATATGCAAGGAATCACACTGCTGTTCCAACTACTGCAAATCTAAGCAAAGCAGAAACCTCCCTTTTTCTCCTCTACGTTTGCAAGCTAATTTGGGAAGTTATATGGGGAAAAAGTCCATATATTTCCTCTCCATTAGGAGATCCAGAAAAATATTTAACCGCATAGGGGATCATTTTAAAGTATGAGGTAAAAGTATGATCTATGTCACTTAACTTATATTTCAGAAAACAGAAAACTATCAAAAGGCTTATAAGTRGAGTTAATGTGTTTTATGCGGATCATATTATCAAGGAATGATATAACGTGCGCTTTGAAAATAAAAGTATTTTGCGAATATTTCCTTGGTAGCTTGTTAACACATTCGTCGCTTTTTAAGAGATGAATTAAAACAGAAGAGAAAGAAAATAAGCAGAATATCCATGGTCACAGTGAATAAAATTCAACAATTGCAACTCTTAAGGTGCTAACGTGAGCTATTACACTTGCACCAGAAAAAGTGAACGAGTCTGTGTTAACAAAAATCTTAACCACAAATACTGCTGGGAAACACATAACCAGCCCTGAAATTCTTGAATACAGAAAACGGAGTGCCCGATTTTATGGCTGAACAGTTCTGTTTGGAAGTCTGATAACTCTAAAGCAGAAATAGTAAATCTAGTCCCTATTCTGTCATGTGATTTTTGGGGTTGATCATTTAGAAATTGTAGTCCGCCCTGAAATAAGCCCTGTACAAGTAGAAGAGGTTTACTTCTCCAGAGGTTCAAAACCTAACATATACATTATATGTTACAGACTTACATATACCGTATATCCCACACTGATCATAAAACCAACAAACCAAATATATATATATATATATTTAAAAATACCTTTAAACTTGATATTTTGCTTTCTCTGGATGTATATTCTCGTAACATGTAGGCCTTGTCAGCCTAATGGGAAAAAAAATGCAAAAAATAATTATAAAAATATAATTTATTATCAGTGCAAGATGAGCTCTGTAAATGCACTGGTTTTGGTAATCATTAGAATTTGTTTAATCAAAGATTCTCACCTGGGGGACAAGAGGAAGGACTGGAAGAAGGTTTAGCAATCTTGGTTCCTTCCCCAAAGTCCCTTTTCTGTTCACAAGAGAACTATGATTAAATATACCTGCTAATTTTAACTCAGCTGAAACTCCTATAATCAGTATTACTGGAGCTAAACAGAAAAAGCAAATCACAATTATACATTCTATATTGTTTATAAGATGCCTAGACTCGGTGTTGTATGGACAGTTATTTGCAGGGTGGAACTTGTAGCCACACAATGGACAAGTCAAGAAGATATACCTGGAAGCCAGGAGTTTATAAAATACAACTGAAAGTTCAATTCAGCAACATTTACTCCTCAAAACATCAGTATTAGGTTGCAAGAATAACAGCAGGTCTTCTCTGAAAGCAATACTTAAAGGAAACATCTGTAAAATGCAAACAATATAAAGAATAAGTGCTTACCTCATGGTGAAGTCTTGTATCATTCATCCTGATGAGCACACCATCAACTCGCAAGAAAAATCTCAATAACACAAAAAAGCTGGAAGGCATAACTCTCTGCAAAAATAAAGATATTCATTTCAGGATATTGCAAAATTCTTACTTTAGGAATGCGCTTTTTAGGTCAGAAGCTCAGAAATACTGAAGCAACCAAKAAAACAAGACGAATATATCATAGCTTTCAATAGCATTATAATTGCAAAATTATAAAGATTATAAAATTACAAAAACAAAAGAACAAAACAAAAACAAACAAACAAACACCACACACAGCCCCACACTGCACTTACATTTTCAACTTTAAATCCCAGAAGGAATAAAGGCAAAAACGACTACATTTTACATGCATAAACCAGCTGGGTGAACAAGCCTCTTGCACGCACCCCTCAGTACTCACTATTTTAACACTCAAACTAGATACTCCATGATCATGAAGTTCATCTTCAAACAGAAGGACTTCCTCAAARAACATAATTTGCTCCCTGGCTTTCAATTTCTCTGTGTTTATATGTTCCTTTGTAGGTACAACCTGAAGAACAAGATAAGAATGTTTAGCACCTTGATTAGATGTCAAGATATGTAAAACTATGCATCTTGAAAATGCTACACTTGATAAATTTCTAAAGGGAAATACTTTAGAGTGGTTGGCTAAAGACATACAGAAAAGATAAAGCTAACACCAAAGTTTTCAAGAGGAAATGTTAACCACACAAAAATCCAAAGTGGAAAATTCTGAAAAAAATCACCTCCAGGAAACAGGCTTGTTAAGGTTTCAGTTGCAACAATTCTGCCTGCAATCTGCATTTAGAAACATCAGAAGAAATTCCAAGTTTAACATATGATTGGCAATTCTAGGTTATCAGTAGTAYTCTGCACACTTGCCATTTCTAGAAAACTAGAAGCCCTGAATAGCTCTGTAATAAAGTCTTCACAAAAAGAAATAGTATTTTTTCCATCTTGTGCTCTCTATGCAAATTCATACACTTCTGCCCCTAAAGACTTTGAGTACACAAGCTGGTAGTTTTATCTTGTACTTTCAATTCTGAAGTAACTTATCTACAACTAAATCAATTCTAGTGAATTAATATACTGCTTAGTAACAGCAAATAGAAATTTGGAACATCAATCCTTCTTCAAGTAAATAAAGACAAGGGAAGATCTGTCACATTTTAAATATGAGTTACTTTTTCAGAAAAACAAAGCCACTGAACGCAGGCAGACCTGGGTACCTGATCACAAAACCCACAGCAAGCAACACAGAGTAAAGGTACCAGAGAACTATGCAGTTGAGACTGATTGTATCTGAGAAGCTCAGGACTTCAAAGAGGGATTTGGGAAGCACAGAGGATTCTTGTGAGCTTTACATCTTCAAAGGAGTTCTTAAACAGGGACATTTTTTTTACATAAGATGCTTAAAAATTTAAGATGAGGCATAATTCAATAAAAAAAAATTAAAAGGACCTCTGAGACATGAATAGCCTAAAATATACTTTGAAGTCTGAAACTTTTCAGTTCTGTGAACCATATAAGATTTTATATAAGCTTCCTGAAAGGGAAACCATAGTTTAAAAAAGTGCTCGACTGAAACACTATGTAATAAACATTTAAGGAGAAAAATAAGTCACCTTTAATGTTACAGTGTCTCCCAACAATGTTCCTTTGTAGTCCGTTGTGTAAGTCCAATCATATGGTTTGACAACTTCCTTAGTGTGCTCAGGTTCACTCCTTAACAAAGGAAAAAGGATTCAGCATGCTGTGTCATCACTCTTTGAAGAAATTACAACCTCACATAAGACTCATGTCCCCATTTTTCAGAAAGTTAAACATCGTCCATGCTAGAATTATGTCAAGATCAAACTACAGTGTCACTGCTTTCACAAGATCTATGTTATTCGGCAAATTATGAAAACAAGATCAGAATTTCCATGCAAGTCCTATCTTAGTCCTACCAGTTAAAATAAAGGTTTTACTTCATGTTTTTGAAAATTCTATAGCTCAACATCCTTTCTTCTTTAAGGGACAGAAAGCAATGCGCAGACAACTCGCAGCTGTTAAAATTGATGTGTAGTGTTAACAGTTGCGGGTTGTCTGCACATTGCTTTCTGCTCCTTAAAGATCAACAATCAAAATTGTTGTTAAAATTAATGTGAAGTATAGTGTTAATAACAATTTTGATTTCTCTTCATGATTTATTCATAGGTGCTCTCCCACTAATTTGCTAAGTACTAGGCAGTACAATTAGTTTTTATGCATAGTAATTACTCTTGAATGTGTACAGCATTTTGCACTTTGAACGTCAAAGGACACAGTCTTGCAATACTTAGGACCTTATGATTTTGAATAGGAACAAGATTAAGTCATGTTAGGTGCCAATTTATTTTAAGAAAGTTTCAATATAACTTAAAAATATAATTAGAAGAGTTCAACAGATAGGATGATTATGTGAAAAAAAAATAGATGACTTTTACAATCCCATGGTACATCTATGGCAGGAAGAAATGCAACATGATATTCAAGATTTCTACTTCTCAGCCTGTACCTTTAACCGCTTTATCCCAGTTTCCCCTATAAAACACCAGCACTTGCCCACTAGTTACAAAATACTGTACCTGCTCTCTTGCCACTCCTCTGCACAAGCCACTTTGATCATACCTTGGCAATTATTGACACATTTTAAAGCATCTGTTGCATTGAACTCAATTCCAAAACCACGGTCATGTTGTATTCTTAGAATATTGTCTCCAAACATCATTTCTGGCAGGGAAGGCATGTGCAATTCGTCAGCCAACCTGCACAGAGAAAGGAAAAGCTTAGATGAAGAGACATTCTGTGTGGGCACCAGCCACGTAAAAACAGGCTATGTCTTTGAATAAGGAAGTATAGTTTGGACCACAATTACWTGAAAGCGATAATATCAATATGGTTTTACAAAATTTTGTTATTTTCCCCTATTTAAAAGTGTCATGAATTGCATCATTGATCAAAAGTGTCTTTTCCAGTGTAAGAGTATTCCTAAATCTCTCTCTCTCACACTTTATCATATGGGGGAAAACAGAAGTATCAAAGTAGCATAATTTTAGCACCTGCCAGACAACAGAGAAAATCCTGGATGGTCCATGAGCTACATCTGCAGGTTCTTGAGTAATCATTTAAAGAAAGAGCACTTATCCCCAGCAAGTTTAAATCACTACACAGCAGGCCATACTTCTATCCATAGAAGCCTACAAGAAGAGGCTGAAAACAACCTGAGCAGACTACGTTATTCTCTACAAGGTTAGGAAGATAGTGATTCAAACATAGCAATATGCACTAGTATTAGCAAACTCCAAGCACACAAGCCACCGATTTTACACGTAAACACACACGCACACACTTCATATCTACACTGAACACATCCCCCACAAGGCTTCATGAACTTCCACCCCATCTCTACCTAACTGCTTTAGCTTAAAAAGAACAAGAACTTTGAAAGGAAGAAAACCTTAAAAAATATATCTAAATAAAAGGAAGAAGAAAATTGCACCTCACAACTTTTCTTTTGATAAATAGTGAGATGTTTCTGCAAGAAAGTGTTATTTCTGTAGCAGTGCATACATTACACTGACAGATTTGAAGTGAAAATAGCAGATTCACAGACCTGATGAATAAAGGTTTTCCTAGAGCAGGTCGCCTAAAATTTTAAGCTACCCATTTCATCCAGTGCAGCCCCTCATGCTGCAAAAAACAACTCTAGCCCGTTACAGAGCTCGGCACCTATGGCATATTTAATCCTTCACCTTCTTCACAGGTTGCTCAGGGTTTTTTGTGGCATATGTTTGCTAGAAATAAAAGTCCTGCAGGGAATAACTATGTTATCCAAGTAATAAAATACCAGGCAAAATTCCAATAGAAAATGGGGAGTGCCTCTTCAGATTTGATGCAGAGGAATTGTTTCTTCTTCGGACTCTCATGCCAAGAGCCAAGATCTGCTCGCAAACAGCTAATTTTGGTCTTCCCTACCCTGCAAAGTCTTTTCTGTTCTTTCAGTCTTGAAAAACATGGAGAAGAATGAAGATAATTTATTTAGGAATGAAAGAAAGCAAGATTACCAACATAATTGTTTATTATAAAGCAGCTACAGTTTAAAAAAATCSAAGAGTTTAGAAGAGGGGCACAGGATATAACCTGGCTTCTAGATGACTGTTCAACCCTAGCTCCAGGTCACACATGATGAAAAGTGAACATCCTCCTGACTGTAAAAACACAGATCCTCATCTTTGTGAACTAGCATCTTGCAAGAAAAGTCTTCACAAACACATCTGAAAAATGGGATATAGTATAGCCCAGATAAAGTTGAACTGTATGTATTGTCCTCTTTACAGGAGGATCATTAAAATATAAGTTTTTTTATGTAACTACAAGAACATTGAAGCCACTCAGTGATTGTTTTATCCATTGAGCATAGGATAAAGAAATGAATGTCATCCACCTAAAATAAAAAAATAAGTGTGTGTTTATGTGTGTGTATATATTTCTTTTTTCTTTACATAAAACAGGGGAGAAAAGCGTAAAGCTTCAAGAGATGAGAATTTAGCAAACAGGCTTACTCTGAGAGAAGTTACAAGCAAGATGAACCTAAACACATTTAGGATGACTACTTGAATTCCCATCTATTTACTACAAAAACACAAACAAAGTGGGATCTGACCAATTCACCTGCCTGTAAGCAAGGCCATGGCTCTAAACAGCTGAGCTGGCCAGWGCTACAGTAGCAAATTTGACTTCAAGTACCTCATGCTGACAGGGGCATTCTCCCAACTGTTTTTTTACAGCAGTGGAAGCAACTACTACAATCACAGAATCACAGAATATTCAAGGCTGGAAAGGACCTCTACAGATCATCTAGCCCAACCTTCCTGCTCAAGCAGGCACACCTASAGCATGTGGCACAGGGCGGCATCCAGGTGGGTTTTGAAGACCTCCAGAGAAGGAGACTCCACAACCTCCCTGGGCAGCCTGTTCCACTGCTCTGTCACCCTCACAGTAAAGAAGTTCCTCCTCACCTGGAGACGGAACTTCTTATGCTCCAGCTTGTGGCCATTACCCCTCGTCCTGTCGCTGGCCACCAGTGAAAACAGCTTGTCCCCTTCCTCCCTGCATTCTCCCTTCTTGAACTTACACACATTAATCAGATCCCCTCTCAGCCTTCTCTTCTCCAGAGAAAACGGGCCCAACCAGAAAGTATTTCCTGCATTCTTAATGAAATCCACTACCTTAAAAGGGCCATTAGCATTGAACAGTTTATAGGGATCAATAGGCTAGAACTGATAAGGCCCTTAATTATTCATTAAAAAAAAATTTATTGAATAAAACAAGCTTGCAGGCTCACAGAAGCCCACATTTCCAGCAACAAAAACGTAAACAGTTACTAAATATAATAATAATAGGTTATTAATATAATAATTATTAACAATTTTTATTATTATTACAAATGTAACGCCTTTTTATAACCTGAACGACCCCCCTTCTCCAGCCAAAGCCCCAAGGCTGCACTCGCAGAAGGAAGGAGGGCAAAAAGAAGGAGCTGCAGGGAGCCAGAGCCCTTCTCCCGCCTTAGGGGCCCCGCTCACTTCGCGCCGCCCCGGTCCGGTCCGGTCCCTCCTCACCTCTCGGCCTGCGCCGACTTCATGATGTGCGTGCGGGCGGCGCTCAGCTTCCACGGCCCGAAGGTGAAGTCGCGACGGCTGCTCTGGAAGACGGGGTGCATGATGATGGCGACGGCCCCACCGAGCAGGAAGCAGCGGCGCGAGATGGGTGCGAGAGGCTGCAGCTGCCGTTAGCCCCGCCCCGCCGGCGGCCGCTAACGCTAACGGCGCCGCTAACGCCTCCGCGCGCTTCCGCTTCCAGGTCGCTCCGCGCGCAGCCGCAGGAGGCGCCACATACAGGGCGGGAGCGGAAAGGCGGCCGCGCATGGCACGTGACGTCGCGTGAGGGCGGCCAGGGCGCCATGATGAACGCGGGCAGACGCCCGAAGTCCCATAAGAAAGGGTCGGTGGAAGCACCTAAAAACTTATCGGGATGGGTGGATGCGCGCGCTCTGCTGTTTGAAGAAGTACTTTCTTTTTAAGCATCGCCAGAAGGACAGAACTCCCCAGGAAACTTGCGTAGTGCATGAGCCCCGCTTGCTGCTCTGGAAGGTGACGGCATCGCCGCCCGGGGAACGCGACACGCGGCTCTCATGGAGCTGCGGCGCTCCGAGAACCGTCGTCTCGTCCTGAATTACAGAGCGAGGCAAAATCCTGGATTGCAGAGCCAAGCTGCTATCGGGAGCGGTTGTCCTCTGTACTAGGGGTCTTGCCGGGATACAGGGAAGCTCAGAATTAGGAATGCATGGGAGAGAAGGAAAAAAAAAAAAAAAAAAAAAAAAGGATTTGGTTTAGGAAAAAACAAAACATTGGGAGAAAGGAAAAAAAAAAAAAAAAAAAAAGAGTTTTGTTTAGGAAAAAAAAAAACATTGGGGGAAAAGAAAAAAAAAAAAAAAAAAAAAACTAGGAAAAAGTCTAGCGGTCGGGCTCTGTCCCGCTTTGTGCCGCTCACTCGTGCGTGGTGTTTGGGTGTCTCTTTCGCCTCCTGCTCCGCGCAGCGCCCGCCCGTCCCCAACCCGCGGCGTTCGGGTGGGTAACGAGGGGGGACGGGCGCTGGCGGGGGCGGCCCGGCTGCCCCTGCAGCCGCTCCCGAGGCCGCTCCGGCTGCGGCCGGGGGCAGGAGGCAGCGCCCGCCGAGGGGCCGGCGGGAGGCGGAGCGGGCGGCGGGGGAGGCAGGGCCGCGGCTTGGGGCCTCTCTCCCGGCGGCGGGGGCGCCGTGACCCGGCACGTCCCGGCCTGGCGGCGGCGCGGCGGGGCGGTGAGTGCGGCGGGCGGGGCGCGGCGCACGGGACAACGGCCGTTAGGCGGCCGTTACGCGCGGGGGGGCGGCCGTTACGCGGGAGGCGCGGCCGTTGCGCGGCCCGCCGAGACGAGGCGAGCTGAGGATGCCCGGCCTGGTGGAGGCTGCTCCCCGCCCTCCGCCTCTTTCCTCTCGCCACGCGTTGTTGGCGGCTGAGGGGGCAACACGGAGGCTCTTGCCGCTGCCTCCCCACAGCGTGGGGAACCGGGGGTCGTGGCTGCGCCCCACCACCTGCGCTCTGCCCTGTCCCGCCGCGGCGCAGGCCCCGAGGGGCTCCGCGGGATGCGGTGTCCGCCCCCGGCGCGTCCAGCCCTTGCGGCCGCACGTGGTTTTGATCGGGCAGGCAACGCTGTTGGCTTTCAAGGGCTTTGCTCGCGAGCGAGTGCCAGCCTTGCTGCTCCTTGCGTCTCTGCACCCCCCTGTGCGGTGGACAGTGCCCGCAGCACTGGCCCCGGGCAAGGAGGCTCGCTGATTCCTCTTCCCATTAGTCCCACATGGGCAGTTGCCCCAGTGCACTGGGGCCTGCAGAGTCTGGTCCTGGGGCTGTGCCCTGCTGGCTGGTGGGCAGGTTTGTTAGGTGCTTTCTCTTCCTTTTTGGGTAGCTCAAGGTTGTATGCTGCCCTTAAAGGAAGGGTTGGAGAGTGGGACCTGGGTGTCGCTCCTGTCAGGAGAGGCTGTAGCTGGTCCTGGAGACTCCCTTTCCTAAAGTCTGTAGGTCTTAAAAGGCGTTGGRAAGACTCACGAAAAGGACTGCAGGCACATTTAGAGAGAAACTTCAAGCGAAAAACTGTTGCCACAGTTGACATACAGTTTAACTAGAGAAGAGTTAATCTAGATTTTACAGAGCATGGCTCAATGATGTCTTCATTTAGACCCTTAGCAAGGCACACATAGAAATTGAAAAAATGTGTGTCTGCAGCCTGACAATGTTGCCTAAGGCCACGACAGCCTCACAGATGGAAGAGGCTTTTGAGCACTCCTGGCCTCTTGGGAACAATAGGGGTGGGCTCAGGCGCAGCTGAGATGCCCTTGGTGGGTCACCAATTTCCCAGAAGTGCTAATATTAACTTCACAACTTTGCATTACTTGGCAGACTTTTTTTTTTCTTTTTAAGTTTTTCAGTTATCATATGTGCATTTTTGATGTGTTTTTCTTTTTTTTTTTCTTTCTTAGTGTGCTGGCCTGCAGATGGATGAAGGACTGAATGAAGCAGGTAGGAATGCCTGTGGCAGTCAGGCTGCTGCAGAGCTGGGGGAAATACTGAGGTGGTGAGTGAGGGTGAGCGCTGTGGTAGCCAAGGTGGTGGTGTATGAGAAGAGGTGACATTAGGGGACATGGGAGCATTGCTCCCTGATCCTTCAAATGTCACCTAGCAACTGTCACAGCGGGATGGGGCTAGCCAGGCATCCACAGACTACCAGAAAATGCTACATAGGCAGAATGCAATGTCAGGATAAGCAGGCAGGAAAGAAAAAGTGCTTTTTTATTTGACGGGAACAAAGACTAATAATGACATCATTATTTTTTTCTTTAAAGCCTAGATGAAGGGACTGAGTGAGATGCACAGCTGGTAAGTATGGCTCATCAGTGCTTTGAAGCAAATAAGATCCCTAGAAAAATATTACGTACAATGTTTTAATTTTCTTCCATGTTTCTTCCTTCCTCCATCCCTTTCCATCCACCTCTTCCTGTTTTTCACTCAGTTTCTTCCCTCTTCTCAATTTACCTCTGTCATTTACCTCTTTGGTGTGCCCGTGGGCAATTTCCTGCCCCTTTATTTTCCTCTAAAATGATTTCCCTGTCTTACAGGTAAGGTTAATTAATGCAGGTAGAAGAGCTCTTGATCTTTGGAGAGAGTGTGAGGAAATATCTCCTGAATGTCTCTGAGTGTTGTTTTTCTGCTTCTAGCTGCTCAGCATGCCTTGGCTGCTCCGGCTCTGCACGCTCTGACCATGAGCAGCAATTCCTCCCTCATCCATGTGAAGGGCCTGAGGAACCTCACCACTCTGGAAAACGGGGCTATCAGAGTCACCGAGTCTATTGCAATAATCGTCATCGCCATTTTCATCTGCCTGGGCAACCTGGTCATTGTTGTCACCCTCTACAGGAAGTCCTACCTTCTCACACTGAGCAACAAGTTCGTCTTCAGCCTGACCCTCTCCAACTTCCTTCTCTCTGTTCTGGTGCTGCCTTTTGTTGTCACCAGCTCCATCAGAAGGGAATGGATCTTCGGAGTCGTCTGGTGCAACTTCTCAGCCCTACTCTACATGCTGATCAGCTCAGCCAGCATGCTCACTCTTGGACTCATAGCCATAGACCGGTAAGCAGCTCTTTCATACTGAAAACAAACTGCGCTAGTTGTTTTGTGGAGTGACTTCTTGTCTGTTCACAGCGTTGGGAAGCGTTGCAGGGAGTCACTGCATGTTACATTATAGTGACTCACCCGTAATTTAATTCACCCCCCCCACACACACAGTGAGACAGAAGAAAGTGTTTCCATTGATAATGCAAAATGCTGTCATATATCGAGTTTTTTGAAGCTGTTGATGGTATAATAATGTATTGCTTGGGAAACAGTAAGTGAACAAAATTCCGAATATCCCTTCAGCATGCATCATGCAGGGAGATGGAGTTAACAGCTATATCTTTGCTTTCAGGTGACTTCTGGTCTTGCCTTCAAGGATGCAATTATTAAATCTATTCACAATGTCAGGACCCTGTGTCATGTGCTCTAGGTCCCTGCTTGAGGAGGGGAGTTGGACTAGATGATCTCTAGAAGTCCCTTCCAACCTCAACTGTTCTGTGATTCTGTGAAGTCCCAGAGCCTACCTTAAGGTTTTGAGAAAAGAGCTTATTCCACAAAGATGACTAGATATCAATATCATTGAAATGTGTACTTTTCTCACTGTACATTTTCTGTGCTGCTGCTGACTCATCCTTTTTGTCCACAGGTACTATGCTGTGCTGTACCCGATGGTTTACCCAATGAAGATCACAGGCAACAGAGCAGTGGTAGCTCTCGTGTATGTGTGGCTGCATTCCCTTATTGGCTGTCTCCCTCCCCTCTTCGGCTGGTCCTCGTTGGAGTTTGACCAGTTCAAGTGGATGTGCGTGGCAGCCTGGCACAAAGAGGCTGCCTACACTGCCTTTTGGCAGATCTGGTGCGCGTTGCTGCCTTTCCTGGTCATGATGATCTGCTACGGATTCATATTCCGCGTGGCTAGGATTAAAGCCCGCAAAATCCATTGCGGTAGCGTAGTTATTGTGGAAGAAGACTCCCAGAGGAATGGGAGGAAGAACTCCAGCACCTCCACATCCTCTTCCGGCAGCCGGAGGAATGCTTTCCAAGGAGTCGTCTACTCTGCCAACCAGTGCAAAGCTTTCATAACCATCTTGGTTGTTATCGGGGCTTTTGTGATTACATGGGGGCCTTACATGGTAGTAATTACATCAGAGGCACTCTGGGGAAAGAACAGTATTTCCCCTGCCTGGGAGACCTTAGCTACGTGGTTGTCCTTTTCAAGCGCCATTTGCCATCCACTGATTTATGGACTGTGGAACAAAACAGTGCGCAAGGAGCTGCTAGGAATGTGCTTTGGGGATCGCTATTACCGTGAGTCTTTTGTTCAGCGGCATAGGACGTCAAGGCTGTTCAGCATTTCCAATAGGATTACAGGTATGAGACCCCAGAACCTTCTCTCTCAAGCTCTTTTTCATATGTGCTTATTATAGTTTCATGTTATCCACATCTGAGCACTACCAATAGTRTACTCTGTGGCACTCATGCTCTGATTCCTGGCTTTATGCTACAGTTCCCAGAGGATCAGTGAAGTTAGACTGKTGTTGATTTTCTAAAAATTCAGTTTTTAATCTCAGTGATTTTGAGGAAAACACCATAACTTGAAGGACTATTCAGCTGTTCAGTTTTTTTTTAATTGTAGGACAATGAATTCTGATTTCTTACCGTTTTCCTYATCCCGTTCAGAATGTTCTGAAACTCCCCCAAACTAGGAAATCCTCATGGTGTTCATTGGGACATTGTATGCAGAGGCAGGAATTGAAGTTATTCAGTTGGGAAAGATTTAAGGTGTAACAGGGAAGGAAGAGCAGCAAGGCATCCATTGTCTTTCCTGCATCCGGGAATCACTGGGAGAGACTCCATGTCAGTGCAAGAGTTCTGTAGCTGCAGCTACATCACAAGTTGTTAGTGTTCCTCCTGGGAGAGGCTTTGGATGAATTCATTGGAAAGACAGAAAGGTGCTTTCTCTTTTCCCAGAGACAAGCAACTGACAGCTTCAAATTTATCAGTTTTATCAGGTGGAGGCTGAGAGATAAAAAAATAGTCCTTGAGCAACTCCAAAGACAGCACATCTGTAAGAATCCTAGAATCCCTGCTGTACGTTGGGATCAGTGAGGTAAATTTTATGGAGAGGGTAAATAAGCCAGTACAGTGAATATTCCCGAGAGGATTTTACTGTTGCAGACCTCTAAGCATGCAGTATGTGATGAGGATTAACCTGTTTTGCAGATCTGGGACTGTCTCCCCATCTCACTGCCCTCATGGCAGGCGGACGGCCCTTAGGGAACAGCAGCAGCACAGGAGACACAGGCTTCAGCTGCTCACAGGATTCAGGTAACTACAAGTCTCTTGTTCTCTCTTCTTGGGCAGGAGAGTGCACTCACAACTCGGGAACACTCTGGGCCGGTCTGCATTCACAGAGATGGTTCTTGGTAGTGGGATACCATGAAGCATCCAGTCRTCGCAGAGAACTGCTGCAGTTGCTCTTTTCCTCCCCTGCTCTGCTTACTCTAGGGATTAATGACCTTCCTTGTTAGTGCTTCCTGGGAACAGGATATGTTGTATACACTGTTTGTGCTCCTCTTCTTTAGTTTTCGTTGTTGGCCCTGTATCCACAAGGAGCAGAGCAACAAATACTGGGGAGAATGTGCTTCTCTGTATCTAGCCGATAGAAGGCATCATGTTATTCATCCTGGATTCGAAACAAAAGATAGTTTTAGGTTATGATGGCATCACTACTTAAAATCTACTAATTCAAGGTGGTTTGGAAAAGAACACAAGGTTCTGCCAGTAGTTTTCTATCGGGAACTGTAACTATGTGTCCTGAGAGTTGTTTCAGCTACTATTCTAGGGACATTTTTTAAAATCCTTAAATGCAATTTGGTTATCTGAAAGAGCATTTCTCTTCTGTAGGCTCTGAAGAGTGTTCTTTTAAAGTTTGCTTGGTATTAGAGGTCTTTTTTTCTTACTCTGTAAAGAAAAACTAGGGAGCTGTGATTATTTTTTGGTTGCTTGAAACTATTAATTTTTTGACAGCTGTGAGGATTTTGTAGCTGCACATGATAGAGGAGAATAGTCCCTCTGTAAYGCGTTCTAGTGCAGTATGTGTAACTGTGAGCTACAATGTAGTTAATGTACTTGTGCCTATATTTACCTTGGTAAACAGAAACACGCTTTTCCCATTGTAAAAAAAAAAAAAAAAAAAAGGATAAAGTGGTAGAAAAGGAAATTTCCAAGTAGTGCCAGCTGTAAACCAAACCCTGAGGTAGAAGATCTGAGTCTTAATTGATAGGAATTTTCCCTTACCAACAATTATTCTCAAGACAAAAAATCTGCCCTGTAATTATGAGAGGCTGGTCTCTTCACTCAGTATGCATTTTAAAAATAAAAATGCTTGAATTCTGCCTCAAAGAAGAAATTATCTCTTCCTAGAGCTGCCTTCCATTGCATGCTACATTTGTGACAAGGTGCGGTTTGATTCTCTACCCTTGGACATCAGGAAAGGCTTCCCATTTGTGGTAGACCAAGCTTCAAACCCCAGTTCATCCACAGAACAGCACAGAAAGCCACTGACTCATTTTGTGCTTTATATTATGAGAGCAGCTCGTTCTGTACTTTGTATATTGGAAGAGACATATGAGAGGACTCACACACACAGACAAAAAAAAAAAAGAAAAAGACCCATAAAAAGTTTACCATTTTGCTATATGATGATTTGTCAGCTGTCAGTAAGGTGCACACATGGAGCAATATGTTGTCCAAAGGTGCATCCCCTTCCCTAACAAGGGCTTTCTCTCACCTTCTGTAAAATTGGCCCTGGAACCCCTATGAATGAATAAATTTGGAAGTCCAAACAATTCAAGTGGGTGAAGAATGGTAATAAGCCACCATCTGGAGGATCTTTGCAACCAATGAAGGCTCTTTGTCCTCAGCCTGTTGTCGCCTAACAGGAGTAAAGAGACTCGAAGTGTCACAGAACAAGCAGGGAAGCAAAGCAGCAGCTTCCCTGAGGAGTGCTTGCTCCACATTGTCCGGTTATCTCCTTGGGACATATGTCCCACTTCTACAGTGGAGAGACCAGCACTAGTCCACTGGCAGGGTGGACCAGGCTGCAGTCTTGCCTTTTGTGTGAAAGCAAGGCAGAGATGTCAAAAGGAATCTTCTTGTACTCTATAGTTTAGAATAGAAAAAATGAAAAGCAAAGTGCAGGGAAGGTAAAGAAGAAAAGGAAAATTATTCTCAGCCAACAGGGAATTTTCTACCCTTAAAATACTTCTCAAGAAAATCAAAGTGAGTTGTTAGGGACAAAATAAATTGAGTATAAAATTCTCCTTTTTTTTTTTTTTTATCCTGTTCTAATTACAAGTGTGACTTTTGGCAGCTTCAGTTGTCTGTCTTTCACATGACTACTGTTAGCCCCCTGTCTTGATCAGGGCATGGGAAAAACTGCCCTCAGCTTCAGCCTTTATTGCCTGAAGGTAAGGTTTCACCTTTGCCTCAAGTCCTATAGATATTACAAGCTCTACAGCTGATTTCAGAACTGCTTGAGGTTTTAAATAGCTAATGAAAAGACTTCCAAATCCTTTCAATGAAAACTCTGACCTTGTTCTTTTTGTGTGCAGTGTTTAATTCAAACTGAAATCTATCCTTGAAAGCTGGGTTTAGACTTGTATTGAAAGGATTGCTATGAACTGAAAACTTTTTGCCACTATTTAAGTTTTAGCTCCCCTCTTCAGGTGATCTCACTATTGTGTCCGGGCATTGCTATGTTTTGCTTGAGGATTCTTGCTTTGTTTCAGGAACAGACGTAATGCTTCTAGAAGATTATAGCTCTGATGGCCCTCATCCCCCGCAGTGCATCTGTCCTCCTCGAAGGAGAAGTTCAGTGACGTTTGAAGATGAAGTGGAACAAATTAAAGGTGGGTTTAGGGGTAAGTATGGAAATACTCCAAAGCAACTGTGTCGCCCTYTCAGGGAGCCTCTCGGGACCTTCAGAGTTGCATTAGTGTGTATCCAGGGTTTCTCTGATTAGAGRGACTTAAGCAGAAGGAAGAGCAGGTCTTTGTTACAGTTCTCAAGTAGCACTCGATAATTACAAGAACCAGAAGCTGGTGTTTGCCACATACACACGGTTATGCTGCACAGCAGTGTCTTCTCTGCAACACCACTCATCTAGCCACTATCACAGTCAATCTTGTTTGTGTTTCTTAAGGAATCATACTTTGATTCCATTAGCACAGTGTTCCCTTTSCTGTCCACTTTTAACTTCACTATTCAGAATTATAACATATATAACATATATTATAACATATAACAGACTTAAAATCCTTCCATCTATAGATTTTATTCTTCAGAATATATTCTGATTGTTTCCTTTACTCTTTGTATATTTTGCAGTATGCGCAGGTGAAGGAAGATGAGCCACATGCGATTTATTTTTCAGTCAGTTCASTTGTTGATTCTGAAATAGCCAAGTCTTGTGTGATTGTAAAATATGGTCAAGTGAGCTGAAAACTTGATCGTGATTAAGTGAATAATAATAATAATTTATTAATAAATAAATGTTGCATACAGCACAAAAATGAAGAGAATGCCTATAAAATAGATTAATAACAAAAATGGACTGATTTTTGTTATTCTGAAATACTGTTACTATTGAGAGAGACTTTCTGTGGAATTTTCTCTTGACAAAATTGACAAAATTCACTGTTGCCCTCCTGCCAGCATGAGCTGGTTATTTTCTTGGACTAGCATTTTTCCATAGGTTTACCGTTGTATTTCTGAATGATTACAGCAGCAGGTGCCTTTTTTGGGGATTCAAAGGAGGAGGGAGGTCTTAGTACAGTAGTTCCCTGCACATTTAGCAAAGTCACCTTGGTATGTCTTGGAGTTGTCAGGAGCGTCGGGTTTTAAACGATTTCAGCAGCCTCATTGGAGCATTATACTCAGGATGAATACCACTGCTGTTCAACATGCTGACGTGTAAGGAAGTTGTAAAGAGGTTATAATAGCACCAACATCCATACTGGAGACTAGGTGTTGCCGAGATAATAAAAGGCTGGAAGCAAGTGTTCTGCTGTCTGCAAGAGCAGTCTACAACCTCTCTGGGTTCTCAGAACTCAGCTCTGCTCCTGGGGCAGTATGGAAGCCAACAGAGCAAATTTAAACCTAAGGACAGTGAGTCTTGCGGATTTGCTTTGCCACTTGGAGGAAGCTCTTGAAATTTGGGGACTGATAATTCATAAACACAAAGTTTGGTGTTTGCTGGGCTTGTTATAACATAGCTCTTACATTGCGTGTCAGTAGTGGGTAAACTTTGTTTAATCACACTGGAAATGCCTGTTATAAGCAGTGTACAGAAAGGGAAGCGAGAGCTGAGAGCTTTGTTTTGATCTCCTGGTGCCTGATGTCAGGCACTTCCCACTGTCTCTATTCCTGTGTGGTCTGTGTAGTAAGGAGAAACCTGGCCTTTGACTTTAGCTGGCTTCAGATTCAGACAAATAAGCTACTGTGTGCATGGATTCACATCCACAAAATCATTCAATGCTTGCTTAATTCCAAATTAAATTAAACATACACTTATAAGTAGTTTCCTTCTTTAGATATGTATTTTTAGATATTCCCTAGAATTGGGAATAATCTTTCTCTATGTGACCTGGGGGTCACTTCATGTTCGTGGAGTGGTTTGGGAGCTCTGGCTATTTTTGGTAAAGGTGCTATGTGGGGTAGTTATTTTGCAGGAGGCATGATGATATCTTTACAAGAGGACCAGTGTTAATCTTCAAGCATTCACACAGCAATGCTATTTGTCTGTTAACAGGGTTTTGTTTGTTTGTTTTGTTGTTTATTTTTAATTCCAGAAGCTGCCAAGAATTCCATTCTTCATGTAAAAGCAGAAGTCCATAAATCTCTGGACAGTTATGCATCTAGTTTAGCAAAAGCTATTGAAGCAGATGTGAAAATGAGCTTGTTTGGGGAGGAGGCTTTACCAGGAGCTCTGTTCCCTGCGCGGACTCTGCCAGGAAACAGTATGAACACACGGCGTAGTACCAGGCCCCATGCCAGCCAGAGACTTCAGCTGCAGAGCATCGACGAAGGGAGCATTTGACAAGAACAGTAAAAAGAACCAAGAAAAAGAAGAAGAAGAAACCACTAAGTATGACCCAATACAGCTGTTACCGTTTAAACAGAAATGGGATACCTCACTGGGAAGTTTTCAGTGTTTTTGTCAAGAAGACTTGAAAGGCAGCTGAACTGTGGTCTATGCTTACATCAGAATTTCACAGCAGTATCTGTTTACAGTTTAGGGTGCTATTGACCTTTTCTTTTTTTTTTTTTTTTTTTTTTTTCTGTGCCATGTCTTAAATCTGTCACACAATGCATAAGAACACAGGGTTTGGTTTCATGGACCTCATCAGTGGTCCAGCAGATCTTGTGTCCATTAGTGGCCAAAGCTGATATAGAGCTGATATGGGAAAGGAAAGGTATGTGCAATGTTTTATACAGTATTGTGGAAATCCTTTTCTGACCACCTGTATAATCAGGCTTTATTCCAGAGCTGGAGGTATGAGTGCTCTGACAGAAGCTTGTGTGTTGAGCATTCCATACAGTGTGTTGTTGCAGACTCCCAAATGATGCAGCATGAATTTAACTGAGGCATAAAATCTGAGCTTTCTAGAAAGCTCATGCAGATTATGGTCCTATTTACTCTTGCTAAGACATGATTTTTCTAGCTGTTCAACTATCAGAATGCTGCATCTGAAACTGGATTATGTGTTGCTTCTGTTTTATGAGGGACCAGTTTCTCAGATGTAATGGGGGAAAGCAGGCTGGTGCTGCAAATGTCACTGAGATGGTGTGGAGGAATGACGTGCAAAGTTCTTTGTTTCTCAGAAAACTTCAGTTGACTTTCTAGGCTCTGCTTTTACTAAAAGGGTACCCTACAGTTGTGGAAAGCTTCACAGAATATAAATGAGGTATTGTTCCTTTAATATTAATGATACGTTCAGGATTCAACTTTCCTTCGGAGAGAAGCTCTGTGAGTGATTTGAATTCTTTTTGTTTCATCGGAAGAAAGCATAGTATTTAAGTCTTAGTTACCTGTTCATGTAATCCTTGGAGTTTAATTCATTAACATCTAAAATAGGAACTTTTGGCACTTGTGTTGCACTTGGCACGTTCTCAGCACTGCACAGACGTGATCTTGTTCAGCCTTCACTACACACTCTGAGCCCTGCTTGCCAAAGTAGGGGAACTCAGCAACGGTTGAGAAGCTGCTGGAAATTAAATCACCTGCAGAGGTGGATGAACAGAAGAAATGAGCTGGATTATCAGAGAATGCCCAGCTTGAGGAACCTTTCTGTGCCTTCCTGGGCTGGCCCCTTCCTCGTGGGGTTGGTAGCCCTGCCTTACTGCCTTTTTCAAAGCGTTAGTCGTGGATCAGTAAGATAAGTTCTTGGGGGTGGATGGCAGTAGCCAATGGACTTAAGGACCGAGAGTTTGCATTTGTTTGCATATACTTAGTTTCTCCTTGGCCCTGACTCTCCCAAGTTTGGGGAAATCTGGGGCAGGATCTTTCCATGTGAGCAAAAGCTGGGTGTACGCCTGTTAACTTACAGCTGTGTGTGTGACTTGCTGAAAGCCACAGAAACAAACTGTTCCTGAGGCAGAGCTGCAGTCCAGCCCAGTATCTGGACACTCTGTTTGCTCCTGTTCCACATTCAGAAATCAATTCCAGCACCAGCTTTGTCCATCTCTGGACAAAGCAATTTATGAACCAGCTTGAATCCCATTACATTCCCAAGTGAGATTTAAGTGCATGCTTAAAATTCAGTACATGGTTTGCCGATTAAGAACAGACTGTTAAGGCAAGAACACTTAAGCACCAGCAAGATACTTCTTTACATAATTCAAGAATTAAGACATAAAAGGAAGCCTCGTTGGGGCAGTATGGAGAGCTTATGCTCTAGAGAGCAGCAGGTGGATCCCACCTCATCCCCATGGCCATGTTTTTAAAGTTTCTAGTGTGTTAAATGGGCACCACCCAATAAATGGGCAGACATTGAAACCTAAATCCCTGTAGGGGCTGGCAAGCGCCCTGCATGGAGGACATTATTGCTGTGATGAAGGCAGCAGTTGTTTACTGTGCTTCAAACTGTGGTGAGCGAAAGCTGCCCCTGAGCATGGAGGGACTCACGGGCACACGCGAGGATCACTGGGTACTGCTGGACAAACAAAGCRGGTGCTAGGCCTGCTTTGGTGTAAGATTTAGAAGGGGTAAATGCTAAGGCASAGGTGCAAGCACAAGACTGATAGTATTATGTAGAAAGCACATAATTCACGATGGTACTGAGCCAAGTTCAGCCTTGGAGCGGGTTGCTGGAGTTGCAGCAGTTGACGTCAAGCCTGAATTTGGCTCTGTTCATTTCACTAATGCATTATTGAGTGTAAATGTTGATAATAGTTTTTTGTTTTGTTTTGTTTTTTGTTTTTTTTTACTAAACACCAAATCATAACCTCTCCACAACTCTGTTATTACCAGTGTCATGATCTCACTTGAATTGTCTGGAAAGAAGCCAGTAATGAAGAAATGCACAGGTTTTGTAAAATTGTATTCCCCACCTTAAACACAAAAGTAAAAAAAAAAAAATATTTCTGGCTTATAAGAGTCTGGAATGTTTGTTTCTGTTAACGTTTCTTCAACTGATTTGTAAACTTTTTATTGCAGAAGCGCATTGTTTATCACGGGGGCCGAGGCTGATGAAAGGGCCACGCGCCACCGCCGCTTCCCGCCCCTTCCCGCGCCCTGCGAAAGCGCAGCCTGCGCGGGCCGCAATCGCGGGGCGCGGCGGCGATTGGCTGCGCCGTCCCGCCCGCCCCGTCGCCATTGGGCGGCCGCCCCGCCGGCGCCGCGCGGTTGGCTGAGGTGGTGGGTGGGCGGAGCGGGACGGGCGGCGGTTGCTGCGCGGCCATGGAGGCTGTGCTGTGCGCGGGGCACGGTGAGGTRGTTGTAACCGTTGGTGACCGTTGGGCGCGTGTGGCGGCCGCCTCACCGCCCCCGCTCTGCTTTTCCCCGCAGGGTGTCTCTGCGTCCTGAAGACGGGCGTCCGCGAGGGCCCCAACCGGGGCAAGAGCTTCTACGTGTGCGGGGCGCAGGGCACGGCGGCCTGCGGCTTCGTCCTGCCCGCGCCGTACGTGCCGGGCCCGGCTGGGAGTGTGTGTGTGTGTGGGGGGGGATGCTGCAGGCAAGCGGAGTGACTCGCGTCTGTGTCAGTGCCTGGGTACTTGGCGCAGTGCGCAAGCCTCAGCATGGAAGCAGTGCAGGAACCTCGAGTGTCCCGGGTGTATGTGGAGGAGGAGGACCGGAGTTTGTTAGTTTTCCTTACGTCCTGCAAATGAAAAGGAGAAAGGTTAGCATTCTGGTTGGGAAAGGGAGGATTTAGGGCTATTTCAAGAGTTCTTGAATTTTTTCAAGAGTTCTTGTATTTTCTTAGTCAAGTAGTCTCTGAGAATATTGTCCTAAATCATTTTGACCTAGGTGTGTTCTTGCTGTTACTGTTTTGTTGACAGCTTGTGTTACCTTCTTGTGTGTGTGTGTGTGTGTGTGTATATATTATATATATATTTTTCCCCCCAATAATATTTTCAGTATTCCTGCTTCTCATTGTTTAATCCATGAGGGTAACGTGGTGGAGCTGCAAGTCCTGGTCCAGCAGCAGGACAAAGATGAATACAAGTAAGTTTGCCTAAAGCGGAAACACAAATTGCACAGCAGCCCCTGATTTCAACACTGGAAACCGTTTGGCAACAGCTCACTCATGTGCTCCCTTTTAATACTGCCCAAAATAGGCATCTGGGCTTGAGACCTTTATCTAGTATGTTTGAAGACATTTGCTTTTTTATTTGTAATTGTATTCAAACATATAAACCTAAATGAACAGGAAAAGGTTGTTTCTCACTGAATTGGATATAGCTCTATTATTAGGTTCATCAAAGATTTCTGGTGTTTGCATTAAATTCAACAGCTATAATTCTGACTTTTTTTTTCCAGCTGTCCTTGTTGGCTTCCAGGTAGAAAAAAAGTCTCATCTGAAGTCTTCTCTCCCTTAAGTGCTTTAAAGACTAGGTGGCCTATGCAGTGAAACTCAGAGATTAATCATTTTCTCACCCCTTGAAAATACGAGTCTTTAGAGGATTAGATCAYAGTTGTAATTAATAATATTTTAATATTTTAAATAACTTTAAGACTAAACATCCATCCAGAAAAGTATATTGTTGTGAAAGCTATATGTTACTGAAACTGCCTTTTGGTTAAACGAAGTCCAGATGTAAAGTGCGGATTAAGACATCATGTCTCTGATGATTTTGATGCAAGCTATTTTTTTTTAAAAAAAGTTGTTCCTTTACTGGCTCATGCAGCTCACGTCTTCTTTTTTTCTCCACTAGGCTATTTTATCGATGCCTTAAAAGTAAGTTGAACGGGAAGAAATGGTGTGGAAGCATCCCGTGGCAGGTATGAGTGTGCTGTTTCTATTGGAGTACCTGCTTTCAGAATGACTCTTCATCCTCTAACGTGTAATTTGCTCTGAGATGATGCAGCAAGGGAGTTTGCACTTTATTGCTCAGCAGGCCATCAGCCTACTGTTTTCCAAGTGAGACTCCTGCTCCTAAGTGTAGAGTGATCCCTGTTCCCAGGGTTTGGCCTCTAGCTGTTTCCTTTCCTTGAGAAGGGTGCACTTGAGAGTTGGTACAATGGGAATGACAGAGGTGGTAGAAAAGCAGCAGTGATTTTTACAAGGAAAGCAAAAAGGATGCTTAACCTGTACTTGTTAAAATGATAGGAAAGGTGATCATAGAGACCAAAATCCTGCTTGAAATAACTGGCTTGTGTGCTTATTTAGCATTTTTTTTCATAATTTGTTAGTGTTAACTCTACTTGTATGTATTTCAGGATCCAAAAGCTACCAAAGCACCAAAACATGTAGAATCTGGCCTTACCTCAGTACTTCCTTTCAATCCTAGTGGCCAACGAAATCCATTCAAAGTGATAGACAAGAACTGTGAGCCGTCATCCTGGGTACAAGTTAAACAAGGCAGCGGAGAGGAAAGCAGAGCAAAAGAAAGGAAACCAGAGAAAGAGAGAGTAATGGTGTCAGATAAAGAAAAGAAATCATCCTTGGACTCCTCCACAGAGAGCAAGCCTCCAGAAGGACTGGAAGCTAAACAGAAACAATCCAAGGGAAATAAGAATGACGCAGAACTTAAGGAAAGCTTGGTGTCCGAATCTAAAGGTAGTCTGTCTGAGACTTGGAGAGCGAAAAAGGTCCCTTGGGATGAAGAGAAACATGGTGACAGTAACAGGGAGTCTAAGAAGTCTTCTGAGTTCCTGGAGAAAGAGACAGGTGGAAAATCCAAGTGCTTTTCACCAAATCTTCGAAATCAAAGCACAAGTGTCGAGCGTCCAAATGAGGGGCAGCTCAGAGAGAAAAACTTAAAAAGCTGTGGGGATAAAGAAACGAAAGAAAAGGAATGTGCTGCTGGCAAGGACCAAGACGTGAAGAAGGGAGGAGCAGGGGTGGAGGCAGCACCAGCCCATATAAAAATGAGGCCAGAGCTGGGACAAGCATCTCGTGATGACAGTGATGAAGCAGTACTTGTTTCTTCCACATCAGATGAAGGGAAATCTCAGAAACTGGTGCTGGGTTTGCAGCCAGGAGAGGCACTGCCAGGAGCTTCAGGGATGAGTGATCAGAGAGCAGCTCTGCCCAGAGCTGCAGCATCACTTTGCCCAGAAGGACCCCAGGATCCTAAAGCTCTTCACAACCATCTCGTGGTGCAGCTGAGGCAAAAGAAGGTCATTTACTACTGTTACTATTCCTTTTTCTTTGGTGCTGAAGATGACTCGAGCATAAGTCACCTTGACCACTTTCAGGCAGCAGAAGGCAGCACCCCCTTACAGCAACTTATTTCTGAAATGTTTGGAGTTTTGGTGGGAAAATCCAGTATAGGCACAAATTATTTTTTTAAAAAACCTCATGTGAGACAACTCTCCTAAGGCAGTGTAACCTTCTGTCTTTAGGTTTGCCTGTTTCTGACTTCCCTGAGGCTGTTTGCCTACTACCTAGAAAGCAATATGTTTAAGATGGAACAGTGTGTAGCAAACTTGAACTTTCTTAACTGTAGCTGTTTCTCTCTTTCGGGCCTTGCAGAGAAGGAGTTATGACCCAGCCATGAAAACTCAGTACTGTGGTGCAGCATGCTCTCTGTCTGCTTTTTACTTGTAGTTGCCAATGCTCCGTAGTTTTTATGATTAAAAAATCCCTCTGTTTGCCCACAGCTCAAAACAGAACTTTGAAATGAACCATCAGAAGTATTGTTCTAATAGCACAGAGAAGTGCAAATAGCCTGAATTTTGAGTGCTTGGAGAGATGTTAAAAGATCATCCAAGTAGCTTATCTGCCTGTGTGGTTTCACAAACAGGTGGAGGCCCTGTGTCCTTTCTTGTCTTCCAAAGCACTTTCTAAAGTARATTTTTAATTTATTTTCTGCTAAAAGACTATTCATTTGGAGACTGTAGAACTGTGTTAAAACCTGACATGCCATCTGTAAAAGACTGCCATTTTTAAGCATCTAATGTTCAAACATGACATTTTTAAGCATATGACCTGCAGGTTGCTCCCTGCAGGTAGCAGTGTTAGTAAAGTTTTGGATGTTTCCTTGTTTTACAGAGTACACTGGCTACAGTGAATGTGCAGCTCCTGCCAGATAAAGGAGAACGGTTATTAAAGCAAGTGCAGGATTTGGAAGCTGCACTCAGTGCTCTTAACATTTCACCAGGAGACAGTACAGAAAAAGGTAGGAYCCCCACACCTTGAAACTTAGCAAAGTAGTTTGCCCTGCTATAGATTTTAATGCTATGGAAAAATAGCATGGATTTATCCATGGTATGTGGGCTCTAGAGAATTTATCTGCAGGGCACAGTGGATTTGTGTGTGTGGCAGGGGAAAATGGAGATGGGAAGGGGAAGAAAATGCATGCAGGAATTAAAATGGATGGAAAAAATCTAATTTGTCAGCTCTGGAAACCAAACCTCTCTAGGAAGGAAAAGAGAAAAGCAGACTACCACAGAATAAGCAGTTTTAATCAAGAGACCCTTTAGGAAGAAGAGCCTGGGGTTCCTCACCCATTCATTCTAGGAGGTTTCGGTCCTTTCTTAACCGAACTACTGACAAGGCAGGTCTCTAACCAGAGTACATCCTGTGGGAACAATGCCCAGGACTGGCCTTTTGCATGGCCCAGCCTGGTCAGCCTGCCCCACCTGCCAAGGTGGCTGTGTCGGTTTGAACCTCGCAGTGTGCTCCATCTCAGGACTCAGTACCCAGGATTTAGGAGTAGGCTCAGACCTGGCATGGTAGCAGTTGCAGCGAGTCAGCTGCTGTGATAACCTGCTACCCTGCTGTTACTCAGGTGTGTGTGACCACCTCATTAGCTTTTGCAAGCAGACCATTGAACAGCAGTCTGGAAAATGAAGGCTTTAATAGACAACTCTGAGATCCATTGTGAAACTTTTTCAACCTTCCATCCTTTTCTTCTTGAGGGGAGGATAATGCAAGGAGTGGCTCTCCCAAGGAACCTTCACCTGACGCCCTTGGCAGACCAGGTGGCACAAAGCTCATAACACCACTTCCGCGCTGGCATCCGACAGCAGAGATCTCTTTGGGCTCGGACAGACAACCTGCTACTGCTGCTGCTTTGGGCTCCAGTGAATATCGCRATCATTGTTTTGGAAGTAAGTATGGGAGGATGTTTTTTTCATTAGGGAACACTGGTGAGCATTACTTATCAGGGGAACCTTGAACTTGTGGATGTTTGAGGATACTAAACCTTTTCGGTTACTGAGAGCTGTATGTCATCCATCCCCTAGGCATCTCTGGCTACTAATGTTCATCTTTGAGATTGAAAACTGTGCTTGGAGATGGAGCTTTGTGAACAAATCTAACTTGTTACACTGTCTTTCTAGTGAACTCTGGCGTGCAGAGTCTGTATGGAGGCAGAATGACAGAAGACCGAATCAGAGCTGTACACAATGCTACAAGTGATGCTATTAATCATCTTCACAAGTCTCTGGAGTCCTGTCCCACAGAGCAGACAGTGGCTGAGGATCCCCCTGGGTTGAAGGTGAGTTGGCAAGAAAATGAATTTTCTGCTGGACTTTGAGGTTTTTTCTTGACCTAACTCTAGCTATGAGAAGTAGTTTGTCAGTATTGCAGAAGACTGAGTCTATATAACCCAATAGATTCCAGATCTGTCTGTTCAGATCTGCTGAAGAGCAGCTCTTGGTCGCTGTCGCAGTGCAGAAWCCTTTTAGAAGCTTGTGTGCTGTGTGCAAGATGTTGGAAGGCACGTGCYTCAGCAAGGCAATGCGTTTATGTTTAGCTGTCATACCGTTTGCTAGATTCACTTGTGACCTTTCAACACCAAGGAAGTCTTTTAATGTCACATGGTGTGATCTTATATTCACTTCACATGGTGTGCCATTAAATTCACTTCATGTTTCCTAAGAAGCTGTAAGAGTGTCAGGCTTGATGAGGAAGGAGAAAGTGCTTTCAGTTTCTCCCTCCTTGACAGTGTCACCRGTTAGGTGGGTTTTCCACTTAATAAGCCCTCTTCTTGTGCTCTCAGAGAAGTGTGAGGTTTGAGGATGGTTTGGATGGAAGCACTAGTGGGTCTCATGTATGGTGTTGGTGGCCTCGTCTCTGTAGGAGTTGCTTCTCTTGGGCATTCCAGTCAATGTGGGACAACAATAGGTATTCAACCTTCCCTTAGTAAAGCTGTAGTAGTGTAGCTCAGCGGCATAGTTTCTTAAAGAAAGCAGGAGTGTCTGTGCAGGGTGTTTCTTTCAAATCTTTTCTCTCATTCTGTCAGGTTCCACTGCTGCTGCACCAAAAGCAAGCGCTCGCATGGCTGCTTTGGAGGGAGAGCCAGAGCCCATGTGGAGGAATTCTAGGTAGGCAATGAAGTGGGAAGAGGGGCTTGGAGGGCAGATTTGTACCAACAAAAGCTTGGCACAGCTGCTTATTAGTCTCCAGGTAAATTATTTATAGACATGTAGGCTTGTACTTGCATGTATTTCAACCACTCAGTAATTAACCCATTGYTAAATTGTGCCCTGAAATGGTCAGACTTCTGCCTCCAGTACTTCCCACGGTACTTTCTGTTGTATTAGCTACTTCAGAGTCGGTCTGAGTCTTGGGGGCCCGTTTTAGCAGGTAGTCACAACTTCTGTCTGCCTCTTTCTTTCCAGCGGATGACATGGGCTTGGGGAAGACTCTGACAATGATTGCTCTCATTTTGGTTCAGAAGAAGCTGGAGACAGGGAAAAAGAAGGAGACGTTAGAAATATGGCTATCCAAAAATGGTACAGAATTGTCTTTATTGTATAGTACATGTGTTACGAAACAGTGCAACTTGAAATGCCTAAAGCATTCCCAGACTGAGACTCTTTATGTGCATACTTCCTGTAAGGAGATTCCATTAGGCTTAATATTCACTGCACTCCCTTGCAAGGTCTTTCTCTTCATCAGTGCCACTTGTTCTTCTAATGGATGTGCAAGATTCTCAAACTTGTCATTTTTTATGATTTCAGGGTGTGGGTTTTTTTTTTTGTTTGTTTGTTTTTCTTTTGCTTGTTATGGTCCTTTTTTTTTCTGTTTTGTTTTGATTTTTAGATTGATTGGCTTTCTGACCTGGTTAAGTTTACATTACGTAGTTTTCCTAGCATGAAGATTTGCATTAATTACTCCTTCTTTCTCTGTGATTACTTTTGTGTTAYGGAGATAATGGACATTACGGAGCTTCTGAGAAATAGTCTAGTGCCTGTGTTTCCATGTGTCTTCATGTAATTAGTTGGAGCTTTGTTTTAGCACTTTTATTGGCTATATATATATATTTTTTAGTGTCATTTAAAGTGGTGGTAGTTTTCCTAAAAGAGAAAAAAGGCATTTATTTGGAACTACAATTTCAAGAAAAATCAGGGCTGCTTTGCAAACTGYGTTTATAGGAAGAGTGGACAGATGCTATATCTTTTGCCTCGTTAAACTTCTACCTTTGTTGTAGTCTGTTGTGAAGTACTTGAAAATCTGTTTGCAATGTTTTCCTGCAGATTCCACTGTAATCTCTTCCCACGGCACTTTAATAGTCTGTCCTGCATCCTTGATCCACCACTGGAAGAAAGAGATTGACAGACATGTAGGCTATGGCAAACTGAGGGTTTATCTGTACCATGGGCCAAACAGGGATAAACATGCAGAGGCGTAAGTGCAAAACTATAAATATGAGCAAGAGATTTCATGCATCAAAAMTGAAATTCAGTGACTCTAGTATGATGGAAGGAACCTGAAGTATGAAAAGGTGGAGGATCCAGGAGGTCAGACTGATACCTGCAATTAAGATGCATTATTGTTAGAATGTATATAGCAAAATTATCATGGTCTGTACTAATGATGAGTGGTTCTGGTTCAGACTGTTTTTCCTTTGTTGTTTACTTTCTCTAAAGTTAGTCTCTTGCTTGTAGAGACTGTAAGTGGCAGTTTCTTCTATGCTTGTTCTTTGTGTGGGTTCTTGCTTTGTTTTTTTGTTTATTGCTTGTGACAAATCACTTACATGGATAAGTCAGAAAACTTTCTGTGTCACTTCGGCCCCATCAAACAGTGTTTTTGAGTACCAAGTTCTAAGCCATGAGGTGAGGATCCAATACCACATACTTTGGCTACCATTTTGAGCTTGACGTTTAGCTCTGATCTCAGTATCCATTACAATGGGGACAGCGTGCTGTTCTCTGACTGCTATGATGCTCAGTTTCCTGCGAAACTTTCATCTCTTGTGGAAGTGTGGTGTTCTTAACCTCAAGCATGAGTTTTCTTTGTCTTACMGAACAAAATCCCCTTTCATTCTTGMTCCTGATCTGTACTTCCCTTTACACAGGCTCTCTGAATACGATGTTGTCGTCACAACCTATAGCATACTCTCCAAAGAGGTTCCCACAACCAAAGAGGAGGGGGAAGTCCCTGCCGAGGACTATGATGTGCAGGTGAGAAACTGTGTTGTTGCCATACATTTTGTTCCAAGGTAGTGCAAGCCGTCCTTGTTTCAAGGAGCACCTTGTAGTACAGTGAACGGTGGAGTGAAGAAGACTTTTTTTTTTTTTTTTTCATAAATCTGTGACTGGGTTTACACAAACAAAATAAAATGATGAGAGAAAGTGCTGTGAAGTGCCATAGTAAGAGAGGGAAAACACTTGAATAATATTTTTGCAGTAATCTTAAAGCAGTTCAATAATGGTCAGTGTTGTATGAAAAAAAATTTAAACAGAATATGATGATGACCATCACTTCCTTGCAGTGAGACCATGAAGGARCACTAAATTCCCCTGCTTAGTGCTCTTTGCTAAAAGCACTAGTGCTGAGCTAATGTCCAAACTACGAGAAGCCTGTCATGCTTAAGTTCTGGGCCAGTGTGAACTGAGATAGAGGCACTTAGCATCCTGCTGTCTGAAATGAAGAAAGAGCAGCGTATTTGCTAGGCTGTGAGATGAATAAATGATTCAGTATCCATTGAGTTTGGTTACAGAGAGTGAAGACAGTATGCTCTGTATCCAGGACCTTCTGTGTTGCTGGGTATTTTTGTTACTTAGCTCTATATACGGGTCCTCTTGCACCTCTTAAAGCAAATAGTCCTTTGAATTTCTTCAGTGTTACAGGTAGCAGTTGTCCCTATAAAACTGTAGAGAGGTCTTGTATTTAGAAGTGCAGGATATGCTGCAGTAGAGTAGGATATGCTTCAACAGAGTCCTTTGCAGTATGCAGGAGTATGCAGTCCTTTGTCCCAGCCCAACAAAACTGGACTGATCCAGAACACTTTTCGGGGAGGAATGTAGGGAAAAACAGTAAAAGAGTATAGACATTCTTAAAAGTAAGAAAAAAAGGCAAAAGATTATAGAAAATGTCATGAAACATAGGCTGGCATTATCTTTCAGTTTATTCATTTTGAGGGAAGCTCTGGAGAGGTGCCTTACTGAGGAAGAAGTGCTTGTGGTAATGAAACAAAGGCTTGCAACAGGAGGAATGAAAGTAAGAGCTCAGATTACTGCTGGCCACTGTAAGGAAAAGGTTTCTTGCTACAGAAATAATCTATTGGCTTGTGGCTTTTTAGAGAGTCTATCCAGATTAGTGCTCTGGGTTGTAAATTTAACCTGCTTTCTCTTTCAGAATGGATCACGTCCCTGTTCCCCTCTGCTCAGGGTAGCTTGGGCTCGAGTTCTTTTGGATGAAGCTCACAATATTAAAAACCCAAAGGTTCAGACCTCTATAGCTGTGTGCAAGCTGAGAGCTGCTGCGAGGTGGGCTGTGACCGGGACCCCGATACAGAACAACCTGTTGGACATGTACTCTCTGCTGAGGTGAGCTGCCTGCCTGTAGGAAATGGCATGGGGCTTCTGGTAGCTCTACGGTGACAAAGTGCTGAGGTTGCTTGTAAGTTGGAGAGGGTTCTGAGATGTAAGCGGGCAGTGGGACTAAYGCTTTTAACGTTACAGGTGTTGCATTATAAGCTTCTTGCTGACATAGTCCACCACCCTGCCTACATGCTTGCATGATCTGCTGCTTGCAGCTGCTCAGCGTCATAGGCATAAACAAGAAGTCAGTTGAGCTCTCCTTTGTCTCCAAGATGAATACCCACAAAACCAATTTTAATGAACAGATTTGAAATTAATTTCCAATTAAAAAAGCACAGATTTTGAAATAACACACAAAGGCTTTTGGCAAATGTGTGTGCTACTTCATATACTCATATTCATATACTCTATTTGGTGGTGATGCTTGAAAGATAGTGACTTAAGAGGAAGATCTGATAGAAAACTAGGAATACTGTTTCACAGTGTCAGGTGCTAACATATTTGCACAGAAGTCTTATCACTGTACTAAAACTGCATGTKTTTAACCACTCCTGGTAGATGTGGCTGATGGAAATGTGTTGTTTTGGATAGCAAAGAGTTGGGCTTTGGTCACTCAGGCATAACTGAAGAACTTCACTCATTCCCTCCTGGTGTAGGTTTCTGCGCTGCTCTCCTTTTGACGAATACAAGATGTGGAAGTTCCAGGTAGATAACAATACACGGAAGGGAGGAGAGAGACTCAGCCTGTTAACCAGGAGCCTCTTATTACGGAGAACTAAGGACCAGCTAGATTCAGCTGGCAAGCCCTTGGTAAGAACCTCCTCAACTAGAGAATCATTCCATCATTTTCCTTGCAGCAGCCAGTTGTTAGTTCTTGACACACCTAAGTCTATTAATATAGAGTAGGTTTTCCTAGCCCCGGCAGTCCCAAGAGTATGGAGAGTAAGTGTCTGTGGGTTTGACTGTTTATCCAGAAAGCAGAAATACAGTTTTAATGTGGCTAAGGAGAAGAATAAAAGTTTTATTATAAATGGCCAGTAGAGCAGAATGTGTAACCTAATTGCAAATAGGCATCCACTTAGCAGAAAGTCTAGATCTGAAAACCTCTAAAGCTGCTGGGCATCAAATAGATTTAGTGGTAACTGGGTTTTTGATTTCATGCATTACTCTTTTACTCAGTTTAATAGACTGTTTGAGTCAGGTCACTGGTATATTTGCAAGATTGTTTATAGCACAGTTCTGGTGTGCTGCCCAGCTCTGAATGGGGAACTGAGAAGCTATTTCTCCCCTGCCCTCCTTCTTCCATCAATAAATGAATCTTTCCACAGTAACTATGTGGTAGGCTATACTAGGTTCTTCTTGTCTTTTGTTACTGGCTGGTTCAGAGTATAAAAATTTAGTATCTTGAGTGTTATTCAGGCTACTTGGAGTTCTGCAGGCATCTGTATTTTGACAGAGTTTAGAAATGTTAATAAGTTTAGTGAAGAAAGGAATTTCTGAGACCTAGATTAGCTCTTGACATCCCRGTGTACTGGTATTTATGATGCTCTGAAGGCTTTTGCACTACATGCATCTGATGTGCTGTATTCTTACTTCAGGTGTCTCTACCACAGCGTAGCACTCGATTGCATCAGTTAAAACTTTCGGCGGAGGAGCAATCCGTGTACAACGTGCTCTTTGCGAGATCCAGGTACCAGTGTGGGAGGAGATGGGAGGGGTGGGGGTGTCTGCTTTGTTGCTCTGGCTCTGTTGCTCTCTCTTCAAAATGGGAAGATCTCTTAATCTGCTCTGTTTTCCATTACCTTCTTTCTTTTCTGACTATCTGGCAACAAGCTTGAGGCACTAGTGTAAAGGAAGACTGATATATTTTACCTCAATTTTTGTATAAAAATATAGGGAGACCTCTGGCATYGCCTTTTTTAAAATTTTATTTATTTATTTAAATCTCAGAGTCTCTTTCAACATTGTGTTCTTTCTGGTTGAGTATACCCTTAAAGATGTCCTTTTGCATTTTTATGAATAATGTGTGTTGAATAACTAACAGTGAATATGCTCAAAGTATCTTGATAAGAAGACTTTGCCTGTGTGTCTGCAAAATGGATCTTTCTTGAGAGCTTTTGAGTTAAACAAGAGTTCAAGAAATACCCTGAATGGCTGATGAAACCCTCTTTACCTCAATAAACCATCAATTTGTTTTCTGCACAGGTAACACTTGCCTTTTTCTTCCTCCTGGAAATCCCCCTTGTTCTTTTCCAGGTCAACACTACAGTCCTATCTAAAACGACAAGAGCAGAAGAATCAGGACCGAGAGTACTCTGGTGGGAACCCATTTGAGAGAGGTTTGAACATTCCTCCCTAAAAATATTTTTAGAAGGGCCCTGTTAAGTGCATAGATAGAGGAGACTTGGAAATTCCTTGGAAAAAACTTTGCCACTCCTTTTATGGGARATCCTGCCATAGAGCCTTTGGGTTTGAAGTATTGAAGTCATGCTTGTAAAATCTCCTCCTGCTTCACTTTTAGGGAGTTCCTGTGCAAGTATTGATAGGTCTGAATCTGCTAGTCTTTTTACTTGCTGTGAGTAATAAAGAGAGACATGATTGAAGGGATGATCAGGTAGTTGCTGGAGGTTGCAAATAGACAGTGTTGGGTAGTGACTGAAGTGGGATTGAATCAGGATTCCTAAAGTCTCTCCTTACTTTCACAGCTCTGGGCAAATCCACTAACATGTTTGTKCTTAAAATTTCCCTCCTGATATAAAGGAGTGATATCTCAGAGAAGAAGTGTCAGTGATATTGTGATATATAATGTATGTTGTATTTAAAAATCTTTTTTTTTATCTTGATTTATTTTGATTTTTTTATTTTACTATTTTAAAATCAAGTTGGATGGATTCCTGCATTGAATCAGGGTTCTGCTTGCCCTTCTGGTTTCTTGTCTCTTAATTGATCTTTTGCTGGAGGTGCCTGGGCCAGTGCTTGGAAATGCCTCTGAGAGCTCCCTTCTCTTGGCAGTTGCACGAGAGTTTGGAGCCAGTCAAAAGGATCTTGCAGCAGGCACCCAAGGTGTCTCCCAGGTGTCAAGCACCGTTCACGTCCTCTCTATGCTTTTGAGACTTCGTCAGTGCTGCTGTCACCTCTCCTTACTGAAAATGGTAATTGCCTAGTTCTGGGTTGCGGGTTGGAGGGTTTTAATATTTGCACCACATTCCCAGAATGGATTATGGGACTRCAGAGACTGTTGATCTGACCCAAGAGAGTATTTCCTACAGTTCTGTGTTCACATTGCCTGGAATGGCTTCTGTCAAGCCCACTGACCTCAGCAGAGGTTGCATAGATTGAAGATTGCTATTGAATTTTATCTCAGGCTTGTCTGCCATCTCTTACTACCTGATGGGTTTTTTTTGATTATCCCTCTGCAGGCTTTGGACCAAGCTAATTTGACCAGTGAAGGCCTTTCCCTCTCCCTTGAGGAACAACTAAGTGCTCTGACCCTATCTGAGCTCCAAACTGCCGATTCCAAGACAACTGTCTACCTCAATGGCACAGCTTTTAAAGTGGATCTGTTTGAAATCACCAGGGAGAGCACCAAGGTATTCAAGTAATAATTTTGTGCACTCTCTTAAGAGACTTAGGCTTCAGGACTTCATCTTTAAATGGTTAAATGCTTGCGCATCAGCAAAACGAGACAGCTTAGATGAAATCGGATGAGTGGACTGATGATTTGCCAAACCCCTTCTGCGAAGACTCCAACTTGCCAGGCTTTGATGGGTGCCTCTAATAAAATCATTGTAACTGTGCAAAGCTTGAGCTCCAGATCCAAAGAAGTTTAGAAAAATATGCACGTGAGAGCAAGAGAATGCTGCTTGTGAAGAGCTAGAGAGAATGGGAATACAGTGAGAGGAGAGACAGCAGTAACCTGGCTTCCCACAGAGTGGGCAGAATCTATAGCACGTCGCCCTCACTTCATTTGTTATCATGTTGGGAGTTCTTAGCAATGACTTGTAAAGCAATTTGAAAGTCTGAGCAGACATTGTGCTTGGTTGGCTTCTTTCACTCTCTCTTCTGGTAAAGAGTAGCCAAGAAAGGCAGCAGACTAACTGTTTTCTTTTTCTTGCAGATAACCCACCTCTTGGCTGAACTGAAAACCATCCAGAGTCACCCAGAATCTCAGAAAAGGTTAGCAACTTTGCACTTTCCATTTGTTGTAGTGATTGGGAGAAGGTGTGCTTTGGCAGTAGCAAAGGTAACTTAAAACAACCAAATATAAAACTCTTGATATGATAAAATGCAGCACTTTAATACTGATTGTGAGAAAAATCCAAGGAAAGACAAAAATAAGCGCTGAAACTCTGAATGCAACTTAGGAAGTGGGTATCTGTAAATTAAGGGATCAAGTGAAGAGTCGTGGGCCTTGAGAGGCCCAGGAGGACTTTTCCTTCAAAAACAGATCTGGGAAGAATTTGATCATGCTGAAAAATATTTGACCTCGGCTCTGRTCAAGAACACAAATAAAGGAGGGGAGAAATTGGAACCGAGTCTGCAATAAATGAATGTATTGGTCGCATGGTATTGGAGTCCTGCAGTTCTTACTGGACTGTACTAGCTTTTATGGTCTTCCYTAGCACACATTTATTGAACAAATTATTGCCTACCAAAATGCTTAGTGCAGAGAATGTGGGGGGTGAGAGGATCAGAGAAATTCAAGTTTGGTGTTGCTGCTCATGAATTTGGTAGAAAGTACTCTGATACTGTTTGTGCTSATATTTGGCAACATAAAATCCAAAAATAAAGCTGAGAGTCATAGACTTGATTTGTCTCGAGCTTATCCAACATTAGCCTTCCACAGCACATTGAGCACTAGCTGACTTGTGAATCCAGCTATTCCTGCTGTGGAAAGTGGCCTCTGTCCAGTTTGCAGTGAGGCGAGTGCTTACATAGGTGCTCTCGGGTGAGATGAGGCAGCGAGGACGCTGTTGCGCACATCACGCTCGTGTTGAACTGCCTGTCCTGTSCACAGCGTTATTGTGTCTCAGTGGACAAGCATGCTGAAGGTCGTAGCCGTGCACCTGCAGCGCCTAGGTCTCAAGTACGTGACAGTGGATGGGTCTGTCAATCCCAAGCAAAGAATGGACGTGGTGGAAGAGTTCAATAACAATCCCAAAGGGCCCCAGGTAAGAAGCGGGGTGAGGAAGCAGTTGCTAGCACTGCTGGGAACAGATGGGATGACTGACTTTATGACTCTACTTACTGGTGCCTCTTGCCATTTGAATCTCAAGGTCACCAGGTCAGCAGGGAAAGAAGTAGCTGCAAAAACTTTACGTCTATATGTCTATGCAAGAAAGTTTATATCTTAAAATGACCAGGAGGAGCTGCTAAAACTTCCCCTTGTATTAGTCTGCAGCAGGATCACACAGCTGTTAGGCTAGTGCGGAGCTTGTCTGAGTCTTCTGTAGGCTCAAAAATCTTTCTGCACTATATATAAAATATATATAKAGAGAGAATATATAATAAGAATAATGTGGAACCTGAGGGCCAACTAGCTCCACTCAGAGTAGGTCGAATGTTTCCAACTAGTCAAACACCGTTGCCTCATAGTGGCACCTGAGCATATAAGCATTGACACTGCTGTGATTTAGGCAGGACAGGCTGCCTCCTCTGAGCTTGGATATCATTGCAAGGGGGAAATGAGGTGCATGAGCTAGTTTTCTTTGCTGAATTTCTTGAATGAACTGCTATCTAAAAAACAGATATTTTTCCTCCTATCTTTAAACTGATTAAGTTCCCTGCCTAGTGTATGACACTACTTTGTAAACAAGTTAGGACTTCTAAATTCCCATGTGCCTTAATTGTGTAATTGAAGAACAAATGCCTATAACAAAAGTTTYTGTCCTTTGCTATTTGGATTCTCTTCCTGATGTACAAGAAAGCACCTCTAAAATGACCACATACCCTTTCTTTAACAGTTTTTTCATCTTATTGTGAATACCAGGCTGTGTGCAATCAAAAGGAAATGAGTTGCATGTGCCATATGCATATCTTGGGGTGATGCGTGGGCGGTGTAGTAAGCTGGTCTCTCTCAGAGCCACAGCTTCCATGTCCAGGCTTCTGAATCTCATCAGTCAGCTCTTAGATACATCCCAATAAATATTCTTAAAGAATGTAAATATGCCAGTCAGGTTTATGTGGTCTGATCTTTGATCCAAATTAATATGTGGGATATGTGAAGCATTCAATTTCTGGCAATAAGCTTCTCAGTTCAACTCTCTTTTGGCCTTTTAAGGTAATGTTGGTCTCCTTGCTGGCTGGAGGCGTTGGTCTGAACTTGACTGGAGGAAACCACCTCTTTCTCCTTGACATGCACTGGTAAAGATAACAAGCTTCATCTCCAAGGATGAATGTGGGACACCCTGCTTTTTGTTTATCTGCTTTTGTTTTCCACTCACCTTGTATATTATGATCTCTTACACAATTGGGTAGGAGGGAAAAATTAGTTTTAAGGGCTTGTTTTTAGTTTTAAGGGCTAGTTTTAAGGGCTAGCTGCGGAAGAGTGTTTTTTAATGCCTCCAGATCCCTTCAGTCTGTCAGTCCAGTGCTCACTCTTTTGAAATGGGGTACAGCAGGGGGAAGAAAAAAAATGAGGACAACTCCAATCTGGGGAAGCCTAAGTAGGCAGTTTCTATCACAAAAGGATACTAAGGAATTGGTTGTCCCTGACTTCACTTCTTGTTGCCATAAAATGGGTGCAGTGATGCCCACAGGGAGTTTATCTTGCAACATTGGTGAGGGTTAGAGAGTGGGCATAGCTTGGGTGTCTTGGAGATGAACAGGGCCATGAAAATGTGCTTCAGCACATGAAGTAGCTGCTGAGTAGCAGCATGAAGGAGACACTTCTGCAATTGCTGCCCGTTTGTCAAACAGTGAGCTGTTCCTGGTGGGAAGAGTGATGAATGAAGGRCTTCTATGATGAACTTGGCCTTTCTGCGTCTTTCCCTTCTCCTCATCAGCTACTCAGCTTTTTGTRGATATCAATGACTGTCCAGAAATAGGAATTAACGTGGAGTAATGATCTAATTCAAAAATTAGATTTTTTTGTGTGGACTTGTAGCAAATTTCTAGCCAAGGCTACGGGAAATACGGCTGAGCTGGATAATGGTGATCAATACTGGTCAGACAAGTAAATCTAAGGTACTTTGAGAGGAGATTATAGTTGTCCTTGAGAAAGCAAACAGGATACTTTGGAGGTAGACAGTGAGACAAGCACTGGGATATTTCTGTTTCTGAATGTAATAAGCTACAAGGCTACGCAAGCTTTTTCTTCTCTTGCAGGAACCCTGCTCTCGAGGACCAGGCATGTGACCGCATTTACCGCGTGGGGCAGAAGAGGGATGTTGTGATCCACAGGTCAGGGTGCTTCCTTAGCTTTCCAAGAGGCAGTCGCTGTGCCGTGTGCGGTGTCTAGCTTGATAAGAATAACTTTTAAAAATACCAAAGAAGAAAACAAAAATCAAAAACATACTGACACATGGTATCGCGGGAATATCCTGTTCTTTTCTGGAAAACCTTCAGTCCCTATCTTTTTTTATGAAGTGGAGATTTCATTGTAAAGAAAAGAGAGTAGTTGCCATTTCTTATAGCCATAAGAAAATGTCTTATCTTAATAAGACATTTAATATCTTAATTAAATATTAATCCTTTTTTTTTTTTGTCTTAGTAGTTTTAGTGCTAAATTAAAAAAAATAAGGAGGAGCGGAGAGTGGGCAGAAATGGTCTTTCATCTACTGTACTGGGGATGGCCACATCCTGCTYCTCTAAGCAGATGTATCTTGGAGATCAGATCCACCCAGAGCGTGAGTTAACTAAACAGTGCAGGACAGTCAAGGCTCTTAAAGCACTRATAACTTGGGGGTGCCTGCTGCCTTCTGTGCCTGGCAGCCTGGGCATAGGCACCGTGCTCCCTACACCGAGGCTTTGCTAATAGCATAAACATACAGAGCGCTTCTGATAAATGTCAAAGTTGACCTTTAGAAAAGCATTTGGGATTCRGAGATGATAATAAAAGGCTAGCTTAGCTGTTATAAGTGTGTAGAAAACCCAAAGCACTTGGTATCTAGAAAGCTTTTCTGCATGCAGTGTTTTTACTACAATAGGTGCTATGACTTAGCATAGAACTGTTAGGGAATTCATCGTRGAGTTGGTATTACTGGAGATGATCAAAGCTGAGGCCTGAAGTGCTTCAAGGTTTTCTTTCTGGATGCAAGAACAGCTGTCTTCTGTGAAAAGGTACACTTGTACTACCGTACCTGTACATAAATATTACWAATATATATATATATAGTAATATTACTAATATTTAACTGAAATAAGAACTTTCTCTCCATGTTTCCAAAAAGTTATAATCCTGACTTCCTCTTAGCAATTCAGATGACATGGCTTTGTATTTTCAGGTTTGTCTGTGAAGGAACGGTGGAAGAAAAGATAGTACAGCTCCAGACCAGGAAGAAAGATCTGGCGGCGCAGGTGCTGTCAGGCAAAGGAGAGTCCTTCTCTCAGCTGACTCTGGCTGACCTCAAAATTCTCTTTGGCATCTAATTGGTACCTCCGAGAACCTGAAGAGGCTTCAGCAAAGATCTGCTCTTTCAGGTGGTCCGTTATTTGGAAAAAAAAATCTATGAATAACTATTTTTTTTTTTTTTTTAAGCTGTTTCAAGAAAGGAAGTTGCTTCTAGATTTTATTTTTTAATTTTATACCAAAGAGAATGTTCCAAGATTAATAAAGTTATAAATTAAGCTCTTGTTTAAAATAACTTTGAATCAATATTAAAAACAAATGTTTACTTCATGAATTCTTATGTATGCTTTTTTATTTAGAAATTTTTTTCTTTCCCCTTCAGGATAGGAGAGAAACAGGCGTAAGAGAAGTGAGGAAGTGAGAGATGAGCATGAGGTAGGACAGATGAGAGCTTGAATGGTGAGATTTGGTGAACATAAGGTCCCTTCCCTTCTGCACCCTCCAAAAGATAGTTGTGAGGTTGATAAAAGAGCACGATAAAAGCTTTAGAATATATCAGTAACAAATTGAAGGACTGATTTAAGAGAGAATCTTCATTTTCTTCAGGGAAGTATRTGTGAATATTGAAGTGCAGAGGCAGTATCTTTCTCCTGCTCAAAATAATATCCAAGCTGGGGCCTTGATTTCTGCTCTGTTCCTCAGAAATAGAGAG
>NW_020454860.1:84980-94944 GCF_003342845.1 Nothoprocta perdicaria
AGCGCAACGGGGAGGAGCGGGGCGGCTGCGCGCACGCGCCCGGCGCCACGGCGGGAAAAACAATAAAAACCAAGGACAAAAGAGCGCTCCTATCTCCCCGTCGGGGAATCGAACCCCGGTCTCCCGCGTGACAGGCGGGGATACTCACCACTATACTAACGAGGAGTGCGGCACCTTGCTTCCTCGCGGGTCTCAGAGGCCGCGGCAGCGTGCCGAGCTCCGCGGCAGCACTGCGCTCCGCGGGCGGCGCCCCGCAGCACCCGCCGCGCTCCTCGTTAGTATAGTAGTGAGTATCCCCGCCTGTCACGCGGGAGACCGGGGTTCGATTCCCCGACGGGGAGGCAACGGCGCTGCCATTTTCAGCGAGAAGCAAGGAGAAAGGGCAAAAAAGATATCCTTTCGTGGTCCATTTAGCTGTGCCTGCGAAAGTGGAGTTTGCTGTAAGCACAAGTTTTGTGAATTGTGCTGGAAACAGGCTGGAGGGAAAACAAGTTTCGATTTCAGTGTCTCGTTTGCTGTTTTTTGAACATTTGTGCGTTGGTCGCGAACACACTCTGACATCATCTGAGACGCTGTGATACCGTTAGCATGTGACCCCCTAGACATGTACGCGACGCGTCATTTTAAAAGTAACAAAAAAAAAAAAAAAAAAGGACGCCGAAAGGACGAGAGTGCCGGAAAGGCCGCTGGCGCCGGCGCGACCCGCTGCGCGCGTCACTGCACAGCCTGAGCAGAACGGCATCTGGCGGGGCCGGTTAGCTCAGTTGGTTAGAGCGTGGTGCTAATAACGCCAAGGTCGCGGGTTCGATCCCCGTACGGGCCAGTTATTTTGATGCCTTGATAGAGGGAACCGGTTGGATTTTACTGTTTTTGCTGTTGTGTCTCCTTTTGTCTCCTTTTGCTGCCAATTCAGGTGCTCCCTAGGAAGAAGAGAAAAACGCACTTTAAAGCTCCACAGTCGAATGCGGATAGTCTCCCTGAGGAGCTGCAAGTGGTTCCCACAGATAGCCACACGGTCTGGTGCTGCAGAGCGGACCGCAAGACTTTTTCAGGGATAAAAAAAAAKAGTCTAATTAYCTGYACTCCTCGTTAGTATAGTGGTGAGTATCCCCGCCTGTCACGCGGGMGACCGGGGTTCGATTCCCCGACGGGGAGGCGGTATTGTGTTTTACCGCCCYGCCAACTGCTAAAGGCCTCCTCAGGCTGCCACGAAACGGCCTAACGGCCGCCCGCAGCAACCGTTGGGGCCGCGGAGGCGGCAGCTCCGCGCAGAGCAGCCGGCCCTGGTTATGGGTATGGCCGAGCATGCTGCACGGGCAAAGCCAGCTCCTAAATCCGCACCACAGGGGGGGACCTCACTTAGGACACCCTTAGCCCACTGGAAGCCCAAGTGTTGAACAAACACATTCCACTCCTGTAATGTTTGAGCCAAAACTGAATCAGCCCCCAACACTTCAAGCAACCAGCCTGTGACTGCTAGGAGGTTGCTTTTTTTTTTTTTTTTTTTTTTTTTTAAGTCTTTAGAGTTTCCTGTTACCAATTTTCGTACTATTCTCTCTTATAGGTAGAATATCCAATTTTAAACTAGCTTCAAAAATATCTCTAGGGACAGTGATCACTTGCACAGAAATATTTCCTCTATCCTCAGGCATGCTGCATTGCTACTGTAACTATTCATTAACATCTACATACTAACACAGATGGACCTTTTATTCCTTAGAATTGGGGCTTTTAAGGTGGAGGTCCAAACTGGCCTGATATCCAAGGAATGGACAGTCCACTGAATGACCACCAACCAACTTGTGCTTCAGAAGGTAGCCCTTRTTTCAGTGCACTATGGTGAAAAACCATGTCCAAGCAAAGGCAAGTCTTACTACATTTTAGAAGATATTTTTGCAGTGTAAATATTTGTAAGATTCTATAGTAACATGTTTTCTTAATAGAKGAAATGATGTGAAACACAGCTTAACATTTTTGCCTGTGTAACTCATAACCACTGCTTAGGTATATTTGTACAATGGACTATACCCAAAAGATTAAAAATAAGAAGCCCTATTAGCTTCTCTGCCACTTTTTCCCATGTAAGTCAGCATGGATGACATCAAAATTGTGAAAAAGGTGGTAATTAACAGAAAGCAGGTTCTAAGGAGGTTTAAATAATACCATATAAACCCTTTATTCTTTAAAAAAATATGTATTTCCAAATCATCATATCTTTTTTCAACTATAAGCTGTGCTATTCAGCACATATTTTGGAAAAAGYGATTTTTTTTTCATGCAGCAACTGCTTTCATTTCACTTGAGTACCTTTCACAGTAGTTCATGATTTTGCAGTCAGACAGAGCAGTTGAGGAAGTTTCGGAAACACACACATTGTTCCTGGGAGCGCATCACCAGCCCTTCACAAGGTGACACAGGAGGGGACAGTAGCAATGCAAGCTCTTYGGGTGGCTCTTAAAGAATTACTTCACATATTTGCAAGCTACGACAAGTCTACATCACTGTTAAGGCACGGAAAAGGGTATAAACAGCTATTTTAAAAATGCCATTGGGTGGCATTCTGAGCTGGTTTGTGGTGGTGTTATTCTTTCTTAATCRCTGAGCATGTGTAATCTGGTCTTCCTCACGCTATGCCTCAGTGCACCCAGTCTTTKGGATTGCGCAGCACTTCCAGGATTTCTGCTTCTCTCGAGTTCTCTGGCGGGGTGTGCATGTATTCCCACCTGCRGGGAGAGGGGAGACAAGCAGTTAAAACTTATGCCCGTCACCCCTTAATCCACGCAGGTTTAGCTGCAGAGATGATTTAACTCTTGTCTTCTGACACACTAATAATGAGGAAGAGGAGTCAAAAAAAAACAAAACAAAACAAAACAAAGGAACTTGCACGAAAGATAGATCACTAGACCTGAGAGAAATTGCCAGCCTCAAATTCTGTCACTTTACCCTGACCCGGAATTTTCTGCTGTCCAGGACACTTCTAGAAGGTGGAAGCACTACCATCCCAGCAGCAGGATGAAGCTGCATGGTGAGAACAGCACTGTCCTCACGGTTAAAGGGCAACAGGCAAAGGTCAGCATTCCTAGTGGAAGGAGACCACTACTAGGAGGCTCCTAGAGCCAGACAAGCAAGCAGTAAAATAGAAGGTGAAATTCACTGTTGAACTAAAGGGATGCACATAGAGAAAAGAAAGCTACATATACAGTGACAGATCGAGTAAATTCTTGCTGCCAGAACGGGTCTTTGCATCAAAACAGTTCTGGAAAAGGCCTCCTCAGTGCTTATCAGTGGAATACAGCAAGCAGTGTATTAGGAGTAATAAAAAGATTAATGAACAACTGCACTGTGCCACTGTAAGAGTTAGCAACACACCTGCCTTTTGCATACACCTAGAGTAACTTTTTTTGTTTTTGTCTGTTCCTCATCATCAATTCAGAAGAAGTATGTAAAATGCAAGTTTGGAAGAAAGCATGATCAAAAGTATGGAACAGCTATCGTACAAGGACTAAGTCAGACTTGCCACCTGAAAAAACAACAATCCTGAAATACAAGCTACTGGAGACAACTAACAGGAAGAAAAGCTGGTTACTTATTAAAAAGACAAATCATCAAGCGCAAATAGAAAACAAAGGCCGCTTTTTCACACAGTGGACAGGGAACTGTGGAACACTCTGCCATGCCATGCCGTGGAACAGTTGTGAGGCCTGTCAGAAGTTCACATGGTTCCAAAGAGCTACTATGCAAAGKTTTTTTTAATTTTGGGGGAAGGTGGAGGAATAGATCAAAAAGTACGAAGCACCAAAATAAAGAAAACAACCCAACACCAAAAAAAGCCCCTTTCTGACAGAAAATATTGAGGACACACGTCGGTATTGGCAGTTGGGTGAGTGCACCTGACCAGAGAAGCACCTGCATATATCTGTCTTATTCTTTCACTAGGCATGAAGTAACCACGGTTAAGAGGCTGGACACCRAGATAAACCTTTGATTTAAGCCCATGAAGTATTTTAAGAAGAACAGCGCCTGCCTGCAACTCCATACCCTCACCTTGCAGTCAGGGGCAGAGACATAAGAATACTTTCAATTCTTGATCCCGGTGTTGCTAGGCCAAACTTTGTTCCTCTGTCGTAAACCAAGTTGAACTCCACATACCTATGGGGAGAAGAGAGAGGTAACACCCGAAACGGGTTGTTATCAGAAATTGCTTAAACCTGCAGCAAATAAAACCAGCCTGTCTTTCTGCCTTGTTCAGTCAGAGAAGGAACATTGCTTTGGGGCCAACTGCACCTTCTATGCTGGGACCTGTGTGTCCCAAAGGTGGTTTTCTGTCCCCAGCACAGGAACAGATCAATGGCAGCTTCAGTAGGCATAATCTTAACAGCCACTGCTGTTCAGCAGAGGCACAGGAGGGGGGAAGCTCTTTATCTGCTTGCAGAAATGGGGAGTTCTCCCTATCCCAATGACCTGAGAAGAGACACAGAGAAATAAGCAGGCTGAGGAGCTCCTGGCTGCAACTTAAAGGGAACCTATTCCCCCTTATATAACCTTACCAGGTTTGTTACAGACTGGATCCTGCAAAGCCCCACAGTCCTAGGAGCAATGCAGTAACTGCTGCAGGACAGTGATCTAAACTTGAATACTCATTTCCTCTCTGTCACTTCCACAGGTTCACTCAGTTTCTCTGCAGGAAAGGCAGAAACAAAGGATTCCCCATTTCTGTACAAAGTACCTATTGATCCTCATTTCTCCATACATCCACATCACCACAAGATACAGAGAGACGGGTGCAATCGTTTAGTCTACCAGTGTAGTCAAGCTTAAGTGCAATACACATTAATAAACAAGCTCTGAAGTTTTTAAACTTACAGTAACTGTGCCAAAAAAAMCAACCTCCCTCATTTACAAGCGCACGTGCACCCCCGTGTCTGCTGCACAGACAAAGCTCCCAGCTTTTGGAGGAGCCCGAGAGGAGCTGTGGCGTTTTGCAAGAGCTGCTCATGCCRCAACACAGGCTAGCGGGGAATACTAGAACATAAATAAAGACAAGGCTGGGCTAGCACCACCTTTGCACCCTCCGTGGCAATGCAGCATTGATATCACCGGCAGTTCTGTACATAAAAGTGTTGCAACTCTCCAGCAGACTTACTCCACATCGTGACACAACACAGAACGCGTGCCAAGTCCTAAGTGCTGCAACCACGAGTAACTAGTTTGACTCTTTCCAGTTTTGGTCCCCTCCCACATGTGACTTGGCTCCTTGGGTACCCACCGCCCCCGGCGCAGCTGTTGCCACAGCTTCTCCTCCGGTGTGAAGGGGTCGTGGCGGTGCTTCTTCACAATGGGAACGTAGCAAGGCACGATGGCTTTGGCACAGCTCTGCACAAACTGGAACACCTCCTCCTTGGAGGGAGAGTCCACGTCGTCAAAGAATATGCCTCCGATCCCCCTTCGCTCGCCACGGTGCTTGATATAGAAGTAGTCATCGCACCTAGGAGGGGCCGCAGACCATTGTGAGTGTGGCGAAACACACAGAAACACAGAGAGCCTGGCAGCACAGGATGCCACTAGAAATACTGATGAAAAGTTAGTTCCCTGCAGCGTGCTGGATGCCGCATTTTCCCACTGACTGCTGGGAGCAAGGAGTGTCCAGGACCACCAAAACGCAGTCCTGCATGCACTTGCACTAAAGCTCAGGTTAGATGGTTGATGCAGAGCATCATTAATCACTGCATCATATCATTAATCRCTGCGTCATTAATGAACACACATGATCCAACATCACATCCGATTCCGAAATAACAGATACTGCCACACAGAGTATTTCAATCCACACCTCTATGAGGAGGAAGATCAGAATTTTACCTTAAAGGCTTCTTCTAGACTTAATGTTAACAGTGGCACAAAAATCCCAAAATATTTGTACAATTTTGGGGTGGAACATGAAAAATATATATTTTTGCCTCAAAACTAAAAGAAGCTATAAACTCAGGACCAGGAAAAAAAGCTACCCCCACCACTTAAGGAAATAAAAAACTGTGGCAGTCTTCTCTGGAGGGAAGCTTTTTAATGGTTAATCTTGAAAGATGGAGACATTCCACCAGTGGATGATGGAATCACTCACTTCCAAGTGTATGAGAGAGTTAAGTGCAGGTTTTATGAGGAAGCACTTAATTTTATAATTACCGAGAGAAAAGTGTGTAGGTGTGCAATTACTGTAAATTAGCTCATTCATTGTATCCGTTCCCTCTTTGCCTTGCTTGGGCAGCCATGCCCTCCCCTGCAAGATGGAGAAGGAAAGCAGTAGGTAAAACCCACCAACAGCAAGGAAACTCTGCTTTCGTTTAGCACGAGCCTCTCATACATATATTGACCCACAATCAACACCTCTCAAGTAATATAAATGGTATAACTATACAGCAAGAGAGGTGGAGACATCACAGATAATGTAAGGGGTTTTATTACTATTAGTCACGGGGAGAAATGGCTTGTTATTTTAGGACCATAGGAATAGTTAGGAAATAAAGGTGCTAGGATTGAAAAAATTGCCTTTGTCAGTGGAATATAACGTCGTCCTCCCCTAAGCTGCCCTCAGACTAAGAACAGAAGTCCTTCTGTCCAGCTAAAGCATAAGGTGTTTGGCTTTGACAGCTTACTGCTCTGCAAACGGATTTGCAACAACCCAACCCTTAAGGAAGGCAGAAAAATCCTCAAAGAAGCAGACTGCAGTGATAAGATGTATTTCTTTGCCAGCAGTTCACACCCAACCTATTCCACCCACTTTATCTACTGTCCCCAGGCAGGACCTAGTAGCTTACAAAAGAGTTACAGTGCTCCTTCCAGGATAGCTCAGCTCGTAGCAGATAGGGTATCTGACACAGAGCAGCAGGTCTCCTGCTAACAGGGAAATATTTCATCAAGGGCATCCCTCAATTCAAGAAGAGCATACAAAGTCTAAATTCTTAGAGAATATGTTGAACTTTCCGTGAAGATGTCATTGGAGAAAACAAACAAAAAAATCCACCTCCATSAAAATTACCACATTTCTACATGAAGCCTCCTTTCCTTATCTGTCAAAAAAACAATAATGAACATCAGAATGAAGGCAGAGGAAGCAGAGTGGGATTTTCAAAACTGCAGTGCCAGCYTAACAACTCACGCTGAAGTTATGTGCATTTACCATGAATTCAGTGTGAGAAGAAATTAGTGCAAAGCCACAGGCTTCCAGGGCAAAAATCTTGCTCTAGACTAGATTTTCACCAGGGGCTAAAAGGAATTTTTAGGTTGCCCAGTGAGGTCCGTGTCAGAGACAAGGACTTACAGTATCTCATAATCAGCTTACCCTTGACTCAAGCTATGCATGCAGGATCCTAATGTTCAGCTCTCAGGTTTTAAAAACTCAGGCCTTTGCAATTAACAAATTGCTGTAGAATATGTTTTGTCCTGGTACTTACCTACTGGTTTTCATTTTAGGAACAACTGATATCAAAAAGCAGACTAGAAATTTGTGTTCCTAGAATTCACTTAATGGAGCTGTCCCTCTGCTCCCATGAAGACCAACCCAAGGACCTCTCTCCCCACGTACCATTTCTTGTACTTGGGATACAGCTTTGGATCATGCTTGTCACAAGCTTCTTTCAGGGTCTTGTGAAAGTGCACAGCATCCTCTTTGTTCAAGTAAGTTGGAGTCAGGTCAGTTCCACCACCAAACCACCACTGCTTAGTCCCTACAGGAGAAGGACAAGCAACATGGATTTATTACCTTCCAAACAGAAATACATTACAAGAGGTTTGCTAAGAGAACTAACAACTGTTTTCACAATGCAAAGTTCTTTTCTCAGTTTGTATCCACTCCCTTGCGAAGTCATGAAAAATTCTAGTTCAAGGTAGTGTGACAACCAGTGTCTGCAGGAAAACATGAAGCACATTTCAATGCAGTGAAATGCATCTAATATTTTTGGACAAGTCACTCAGACTACCAGATGCTACAGGATGCCAGTCTCCTAAGATGGGGGGCTGGCAACACCTACTGTCACACTGCTCATTGATTACACAAGGAAAGAAAACCAGCATCTTTTTACTGCATGCCAAAGAAAGGAAACATCAACATTAAACCAAGGGAAAGCAATTAACTAAGAATGATGCACAGTACTCTTGATAGTTTCAAGAGAAATTCCTTTTGAGCTTCTATCTGAACGACCAGCACAAGTACTGTTGTAAGGTACAGACTGGCACTCCGTGTTACACAACTGCCCCAGGCTTCTGACAATAGCAAGTTGCAGAAATGCAGGGGAAAAAAAAGACTGCAATGCAAGTAGAGAACAATGCTCCTAACAGCACGGCCTTCCAGCTCCTGACACAGGGCACATCCTGAGCAGAATGTTTATCAGCCCTTGACAGCCCTTTCTTCTGATAACTCACAGAACTGCTTCTCTGAATAGATGTTTTACACTGGTTTATAACCACCTTATGTTTTTACTTACATCTCAAGCCTGCATTGTACTTAGCAAAATGTAAACTGCAAGTGCTCTTACTGTAGTACATGCAAGCACTGTGATCACGTTGCAAATGCATAAACAGGATCCTAGAGACAAAGAGACCCAGCACCATACAGCAAATTATTGGCACAGCTGGGAACAAAACTGGACCGTTTCTCAACCTCACACTGGATGGAACAACACATGCTTCCATCATATCAAGTCATACATTTTATAGGTATTTCACCAAGTTCTTACAATTCTTACCATCTGCTTCTTCAATTTCAAAGTATCTGTAGTTGAAATGTACAGTCGGAACGTGAGGATTCTTTGGATGGATAACAGAACTTACACCCATAGCACAAAAAGGCACTTTCCCTAGAGAAAAAGATGATCATAAGTAAAGTTACTCGAAGAGCCTCACTGTTCATCCCCAGCTTCCAAGCTGCTGCTCTGCTATGTGAAAGTTTCTCACACTGTGCCACATATTTATCAATCCAAATACAACTTCCTCCCATACACAAATGTTTTAATGGACTTCAGGATAAAAGTCTCCTCCGTGAGCCCTCTCACCGTCTTTGTCCTTGAGGGTTTTCCTGCTCTTCATCTGCTGCACAGCCTCTGCGGAGAGCTGCCCGAACACCACTGACACGTTGACCCCTGCCTTCTCRAAGACGTTGCCATCCTGCAGCACACAGCTGATGCCGCCGCCACCTGCCAACGTAAGTACCTCATTACCCCACACCGGGGCTACCCCACGCCGGGGCTACCCCATCCCGCACCCCCAGGCCGCCCTTGACCTCCGTGTCCACTTGGTGACCCCATCCCACGACCCCATCCCGTGGCCACCAAGTGCACCGCAAGGCAGCTGTCTCCTCCAGCCCTGCCACCTTGCAGTGCCCGCGGTGATGGCAACGTGACCCACATTGGACCCACATGGGAAASGTGGCCTTAGGGAGCCTTCAACAGCGACAGCAACAGCCTCCTGCAGACCCCCAGTTGGCACTGCCGGTCCCCCCCCCAAGTCACCCTGAGTCCTCCAGGGTCCCCTGAGGTACCCCCAGCTCCTCGCAGGTCACCCCAGGTCCTTCACAGTCCCCTTAAGTCACCCTGACCTGGCACCCCCAGGTACCCCTGGATCGTCCCCAGTCCCTCCTGTCGCCCCCCTCCCCGTCACCCCCGGTCCTCCAGGTCCCCGCACACCCCCTGCCCGCAGCCCCGGGGTCTCCCCGCTGCCCCGACCTTCCTTCCTCTCCCAGGTGTTGACGGTGAAGGCGGCGCCGCCGTCCAGCGCCGCCAGCGCGCGGCACACCTCCGCCTGCGTCTCCATGATGAGCAGCTCCATGCGGCCTCGCATGTCGCGCCGCCGCCGCCACAGCTCCCGCGGGCCGCTCACCGGCGGCGCCATGAAGCGCTGGCACCGCCGCCGCATCTCCTGCTCCTCCTGCTCCTCCTGCTCCTGCTCCGCCGCCGCCATGGCGGCCCCCCGCCAC
>NW_020454860.1:95080-99306 GCF_003342845.1 Nothoprocta perdicaria
TGTCGCGCAACAGCCACCGGCTGCGGCGGGGCGGCACCGGGGCCAGGGGCGGCACCGGCACTGACACCGGGGCGGCACCGGCACCAGGGCGGTGACAGGGGCGGGAACGGCGCTSACAGCGGCTCCGGGGCGGGGATTGCGCCGGCTCCGCCCGCTCGGCGGGCAGGGGCGTCGTGGCAGCGTGTATACGCCCGGAGGCACTGTATTCTTGTTACATTTATGATTCCTGTATGCACATGGCTTTGTATATACATACATTTACTCTCTAAAATTAACGCGCTGACGTGTCCGGTGAAATGGGGATTCAGAGCAGTCAGGCGATGGGTAAATCATCGCCTGGGTAAAACAGGAGCAAATGTTCAGCAGTACCGGTTCAGAGCTCACTCGTGGGCAGCACAACTAACCAGCGAGGACCATGACAAAAGACTTCAGTGATCGAATAAAGTCACACTTTCTTTTTTCAAACGAATAGTTCAGCAGTGGGCACTGGTGCTGTGCTGAACTGAGCTAGGGAAGTTTCAAGCAGCCAATTTACCAGTCCAGTTTTGTTGGTTGGTTGGTTGGTTGGTTGGTTATTTAAATAAACTTACAGAGATATTTCATTAGAGCTGATGTTGACTGAGAGCCCACAACAGAGTTTGGCTGAGAAAAATAAGAGTTACCTGCGAACTGCAGCCCTGCAGGGTTTGTACCCTGCTGTGGGTCTTTCCTGGAAATGGAAGGATCCCGTCATTTKGGGGCCCTTTTACCTCTGCTCAGGTACTCAGGAGCTGATCAACCTAGCGGGCAGTTCTCAGGGCTTCATTATCGGGCTCTTTTCATTAGAGAATAATTTTATGACAGTCTGTGTAAAGCAATAATGTCCACTTGAAGGCTTGGGTGCTTCTCCTCATGTCTGATTTTGGTGTTCGGCACCAGGGGACGCTGTAAAGCTGCAGACGTGCTGGCAGTGTGAAGGGAAGGATTGCTCTCCCATGCACTCCTGTGGGCACCAGCTGGAGGGCAGGATCTTTCCGAGGTCTGTGGGAGGGCAGGATGTGCGGGAGGCCTGAACCACAGGGAATGTTGTTTTGAGAAGAGCTCTGTGGCGGAGGGAGGACTGTCCTTAGGGGTAGATCTGCTGAGTTTGGCACAGGGCAACTCTTCCCCCTTTTCCTTATTCCACATTGCTGTCATAGTTCAGTTTCTTCCCAAGTCACATCCCTTAGATTTACCCAAACATTCCTGTGATAACCAACACACATCATGCCCACTTCTGTGCTACCTGTTGCAGTGAAGCTCTCTTCTTTCAGTGGGATTTAGACACTACCATAATGCAAAGAATACATAAGAGCCAAGAACAAAAGACATGTGAAATACATTCATATTGCTGAGCATTTCATTATTTTCCCCAGTAGTCTGAGTGCAAACTGTGGGTGGTAAGATCTTATTCTTTGCACTGTATAGTTTCCAGAAGTCAATGGCAAATTTTCATACTGCTAGTCCRGGGAAGTTTTTGCTCACTGAAGAAAAAGGGACACTTACACTATTCAGTGACAGTAATGTGTGTCAAGTGCTGCTGATTTTTAGCAGTCTGAATTGAATCACATTCCTGTGTGCTAATAAACAGACGCTGTGGGCTGAGAGAGGGGAGAGAAAAAGAAGTGATTCTAATGTTAAAAAAAAAAACACATAAATCAGAACTGAGGTAAAGGTATAAACTGGTGGGTGTAAAATAGTTCAAATGGGTTTATGTATTTAAAGTACRAAGTTATGATCTTGTGTGAGGCTTTTGGATATTTGGGACTGATGGAATGGCAGAGTGAGAGAGAAAAAATAACTAAATTATTAAAGAAGGGCTTGTGTTTGAGAGAGAATTTCACTAATGTGAAATGTGTAATTTTAAGTAATTTTAAATTAAGTTACTTAAAGATTTTCAAATACAAGTATGAATTCTCCTTACTTCGATACCATTGTCCATAGAACCTAACTTAGGTTGCTCACAACGATATGGGGATTTGTGCCACTTTAATTAAATATAAGGTAGTCACGTCTTTATTTATTTATTTATTTATTTATTTATTTATTTATTTAGGAGGTAAGACTCAAAAGTACCTGCAATGATAGAGCCCAGTGGCACAAGCTATCTGTTTTGTCAATTGATGGGGGGCGGTGGAAATAACCAGATATCAAGGGAAAGAACAGTGTGTTTACTATTAATATCAAATAATACAGAAATGAAATGATGCATTTAATGAAACAATAAGCTTACTATGCGCTGAGTTGTAAATATGGACAAAATAAGCAAGGTAGTGTATTTAACCATTACTATACAAGAGAGAGAATAGTGTTTAAGAAAAAGATACATCACCAATTGCCCAAATACTTTACCATCATCCAGATCCACAGTCGCTGGGGAGCCCCTGTTGCAGTGAGGATTTGGAGCCTTTCCAGCAATTGGGAGGTCTTACGTGGTGCATCCACCCATAAGTGAGGTCTCCAAAGTCGCTGTAAGAGGGTCCAGCTTTTATAAAATCAAATCAGCAAAACTTGCATTTTCTTTGTTAATGTCTTTGAAAGTCTTTGTTAATGGTAATGTCTGGTATGTCCTACTTTCCTTATCATCTGGCACCAGGACCTGGCCAGAGCCTTGGTTTCGGATGGGGAAGTTCCCTTCAAGGTCAAAAACGCTTGCCTGAGAATCTACAAAAGTTACAGTTTTGTGAGCCTACATGGGCAGATTAGCATAAGCAATTTACAGCAAGTTCTGTGTGCTTCTGAGAAAGCAGAGGCGTATTCAGCTGTAAGTCAAYCCTGACTTGGGCCTGTGGTTCAGGCCCTAACAGTTCACTGTCCTATGGGTATCTGTATCACCAGGGCTGGGCAATGCACACTGGTGGGCAGAGTTCAGCCAACATTAGATTATTTTCTACCATTGCTTGTTTACCTGGACTGTGTTGTCTCGAAGTGCATGGGAATCTTGCAGACCTATATATGTATAGTTTGGGTTTTCCCAGTGAAGCCCTCCTGTATGTGATGCTTGTTTTTTGAAGACTGCGCTCTTTGCACAGCTCCTCCTTTCTACTGCAGTGCTGCTACTCTGTSCTCTCCTGCAGGACGTGTCCTCTAGAGAAACATTCCTGTCTTGAGTTTGGTCCAACACAACCTCTGTCCTTCGTTACAGAGTTCACCTCCTGCTTCACCCCTTTTTGCAGTGCTAAACTAGACCAAAAAATGCCCTGTGTGCTCTGTACTGCCATTGTTTGTGTCGTTCTGGACCCAGCATTGCTCCGCTCTCCCCACTAGTTCTCTCCTCACAGACCTGCCTCCGTCTTTGCATCCTTCCTTCATTCCTCCCGCTCTGTTTCTGCATCTGCCTTCACATGGCCATTCATGGGCCCTGATCTCCCTCTCTCATGTCCTAGTCCACACTCTCCTCAGYTGGAGGATGATCCTTGCCTTCCTGCACAGCAGGAGCCTCTCCAGGAGACCCAGTTCCATCGCTGGCTTGGGCAGCCTGGCTCTGCCAGCCCCAGCCACCTTCGCCGCCGTGGGCCTTGTCGGGGTGGCTGGGGCAGGCCACGCTGGCGCTTTCACCACAAGAAGGCACTGCCACCCTCCCCTTCCCTGTCACCCGCAGCTCCAAACAGCGACCTCGGAGTCCTTCAGACTGGCAGGGACCTGGTGGTCTCCAGTCCAGTCCCCAGGGGCTTGCAACAAGGCTGGCTACAGAACTGGATGAGGTAGTTGGGACTCCCCTTCTTCTCCTGCATTTGGAAAGTCTTTGTGGAGGGAGTTTCCTTGCCCTGCCCTTGCCTCAGCACTGCACCGGCGCCTCAGCACTGCACCATCCRCACAAGAGGGATATTTTTTTCTCATATCTGCTCAGAATTTCTATCACAGCAATTACTTCAGGTCAGGGCAGCCTCCTGCTCTTGCTGCTGAATCTCAAATCTGGTCTTCCAAGGTCCTTGCTTCCATTCAAAATTGTTATGTCAGTTTTAAAGGTCTGCKGAAGATTTACTGAGTGAGCTGGCAGAAGGTTGCACTTAGAGGGTCATCCATTTGGATGTTGTTCCCATCCGCCTGTGATGTAGCAGGGAGAGTTATGGAGTGCGTTTTGTTCAAGAGTGAAGCCATCTATAGCTACTAGTTAGCCACACTGTTGCTGATGGAGACCTTCACGAGGATTTGAAGAACTGGGTTCTTATCTACATTTTTATTTAAGGTGATTTTCAGTAGAAAAA
>NW_020454860.1:99401-100957 GCF_003342845.1 Nothoprocta perdicaria
AAAAAAAAAAAAAAAAAAAAAAAAAAAAAAAAAAAAAAAAAAAAAGCCAAAGCTTCTCATCACTGTGCATTTAGCTCCCATCTGTCTTTTCCTTTCTGCACAAACAGCAAACAAAAGAGTGAGGGACATGGCATGTTCCAAGGTAGTGTAGCATGATCAAGTCTAATCAGACCGAGACAGACACAGGGCTTTAACTGTGGCTGTTTGATACTTTTGAGTACTCGGTTAATGCAGTAGCTTATCAGGAAACAGGGAGAAAAGGATTTCTTGTGAAAGGAAAATTCCCCATCAAGTTGGCATTTCTATTGCTTCTAAAGTTGAAAGAGCCAATCTCATCCAATTTACTGTATCACACAAAGCCTTGATTGTAACTTCAAAGTGATGCCAAGAACTTGCAAAACTGGAAGAATAGTCCTCTTTAACAGAGGTTGCCACAAAGGTTTTGCATGACAGAATAAGCTGAATGAAGTTAATATTTCAGTATGTGTCAAAGACAGAAATAAAAGCTCAGAGGACTGAGCTGGCAACAGTAGGTGATGTGAAGATTGTAAGAAAAGGTGTCTACTGTCTCAGTAGTTTGCCTGGGTGGTGGATTCATACTGATCATACTAGTCTGTTCATAAAGACTAAATGTAATGTGTGCTGTTATGAAAGTCCATCCTGAAGCCAAAATACACACCCTTACTTCTTCCCTGGAATAATCAGTGCGTTGTTTACAGCAGAGTGAAAGGGCCAGATGAGTTAGCTCACAGGTCTTGAGAGACTTGTGTCTGCAGCCCTTTCTGAGTAACAAATGAGCACTGTGATAAAGTGTTTGGAGCTGCCCTCACTGGGCAGCTGCGCTGAGCTCCAGAGGTTTCTAGTCTTTGAAATCCTCTCATGTAACTGTAAGGACTGAACTCCAGGCTGTGAACCTAAAGTCCTGAGCTTTTTGCTTTTACAGTAGAGGTGAGAGGCTCAAGAAACTTTTGGACTTGTGTTTTCAGAAGCTCCAGATTAGTCATGAATTTGAGAGCACCGAGAAACAGTGAGCCAAAATACACAGACAKATTCATAGTTCACCACCACTAGATGGTGGTGGGCAAAACCTCACACAGTTGATATGAATTATCTCTGCATTGATATTTGCCACAAGACAGTAGCAGAACTACAGCAATGGCAGTGTGACACAGGACTTCACAGCCTGGTTGCCACTCTGAGGGTAAGAAAAGGCAAATAGGCCCAAACCCTRGAAGCTTTTTCCACCACAGGAGGAGTTATGATAAGGAGGACCCTAGAGATGTGAAACGGGAGGGAAAAGGAGCCCATGGGAAGGTTCTGGAATAGGCCTGCTGCCCATTTCTGGAAGGCTGCGGGGTGTCACAGAGGCTAAATTTTCTCATTGTGGCTGTGGTATGGCCAGCAACCCAAACTGCTGGCTTGAAGGAGCCTGGGGACTTGCTCTATCAGCAGGTGGGGGGAAGATGTAGTGGCAGGATGAAAAGCTGTGTCATTAGGCTTTCTTTCTTTCTTTCTTTCTTTCTTTCTTTCTTTCTTTCTTTCTTTCTTTCTTTCTT
>NW_020454860.1:101293-106500 GCF_003342845.1 Nothoprocta perdicaria
TCTCTCTCTCTCTCTCTCTCTCTCTCTCTCTCTCTCTCTCTCTTTCTCTCTTTGTCTCTTTCTCTCTTTCTCTCTTTCTTTCTCTCTTTCCCTCTTTTTCTCTTTCTCTCTTTTTCCCTCTCTCTCTTTCTTTCTCTCTCTCTCTCATTTTCTTTCTCTCTTTCTCTCTCTCTCTCTCTCATTTTCTTTCTCTCTTTCTCTCTCTCTCTTTCTCTCTTTCTCTCTTTCTCTCTCATTTTCATTCTCTCTCTCTTTCTCTCTTTCTCTCTTTCTCTCTTTCTCTCTTTCTCTCTTTCCCTCTTTCTCTCTTTCTTTCTCTTTCTCTCTCTCTCTCCCTTTCTCTCTTTCATTGACAGAAAAATCATATTAAAAAGTAACATTTTGCATTTGTTCACATTCATTTAGCACATTTTGCTGCATTTTTTCAAGATTTTAAAAAATGGAGAATCTTGAAGTCTTASTGCCACTTGCAGGATGATCTTGCTGATCATCCTTCTGTAAGAAACACGTAAGTAAACTTTGTATATACTATTCAGTCATTTTAACAGTTGCAGTTATTAAAATAGAAATTTTAGTCAAAATGTAGCTAGTGAAGGACCACTGCCCCCTCCTGCATTAGCAAGGGGCCAGGGAAGGTTGCAATGCATATGTGGAAAGTSAGCAGGAGGGAGTTTTAGGATGAGGAAGGCAGTTTCCATGGAAATAGGTGCTATTTGCTGACAAGGAAGATGCCTGGTATAAGCAGCAGGGACCAGACACAAGAGGAACATTGTGGCCACCAAGRCACTGCCACTTCTGGGCTCCTGATGGTTCCTGGCTGTGACATTTTTAACCTCAGTGTGGGTGGGCCAGTTGTRAAACCATAAGCTTAACACACCATTGCAGCCTTACCCTTAAGCTGTACTGCAGGGTCAAGGACAGGCAGGGCCTTCAAGAAAAAGAGGAGCAGGTTTTCATGTAGGGCCTTGAGAAGGGTAGTAATAAGGACCTTCTGTACATTAATTACTGTCAAGTAAGAGACTACAAATTACAGGATTATTTTTCTTGTCAGTATTTGAAAATATACATTACTAAGTAAAGTCTTCAGAAGTGTTATTTCCTTTTAAAAGTAAAGACAGCATCTCCAAACTCACCCATGCCTAAACAAGAAAACACAGCCCGCCCCACCACACATTTTTTTCCCCATGCTCCATGCAGTTGATAAAAGCTACAGTTCCTAAAAGCTGCAAGTACAAGTTTTGCAATGGTTATTATTCAATGACCAGATCTGTCTATCAAGCCTAATTTTCTCCTTCAATTTAAATCTTATGCAGTGTTTTGGTTTTTTTTTTTTATCCTGTGTGGTGGATGTGAAACATGCAACAGGGTAGGGGAGAATGAAAAAATCCTTTACCTCAACATAGAAACCTCATTGGATTTTAAGTTTGTTCATCAATATATTTTTTTCCATTTTCAAAATACTTGTCATTACAGGTAAGGGATTTCCTGAAGGCATTGGTGTTTATCTTGCTGGTGGCTTCTAAATGCTTGCTCAGTCTCCCTTGGTAATTAGATCTTCTGCAGCTAGAAAACCCTCCAGCAAGGGACTCCATGGATCTGTGGAGTGTGCTGGGAACCTGGCTTCTCTTGGCTTCCTTCACCTTTCACCATGTGCAAAGTATATACAAGGAAGACATTGCTTACCTGTGAAATGGCTGTTTCTCAAGCAAAACATCACAGGTCTTCAACATCTAAATTATTTCTAAATTAACCCATTGCCTTGGGCAAAATTTTCTCTTCTTACAATTCTGAGAAACAGAGAGGGATGTTTTGTTAGCACCCAGTTTTGTGTCTGGGTTGAAAAAGAGCATCTGAAAAGCCCCATCTATGCATGTCTCAGCAGAACTCTGATTTTAGTCTTGCTGGGAAATAACAGCAGCTGCTGAATCACAGCTCATTTCCTTTATTGCCTCAATTTCTTAATCTTTCATACGCTAGTCTAGCTCTGTGCATAGGGCAATTGTGCCAAGCAGAAATATTCAGGCCTGAGATGAAGTTGGAGGGTGCATAGGCGACTCTGATGACAGGGCCTGTCAGGACTGGGCTGTGGTGGAGAGGAGGAACCTCTATACAAAGCAGAGCAGGTGCTAGAAGTAGGTAGCAAGAGCAGAGACAAGAAGATTTTGGGAAGTTTATGAGAATTAGTTTGGAAACCCCTTTTCTTTTTTCTTTTTTCTTTTTTTTTTTTTTTTCAATTTGGTTTTCCCGAGGTAGCCCTGTCAGGTGTGGCTTGGCTTGCAAGAACTAGAAGTGATGCGAGAAGCAAGCTGATCTATTGAAAGCCACAGAAGCAATTCTTAAGTGCTAGTACGTACCAAAGCCTTGTCCTGAAAGACCTTTTTCTATTGTAGATCTCACAAATTCTCACAAGAAGTTAGACTTTGTAGGACAGCTGCACCACCTCGGCATCACATTTCCTTTCTTATCTGTTTATGTAACTCAACCTCCTTGCCAGGGAGCTCTGTCATGAGCTCTGTGTGATTTTGATCTTTTCAGCATTTAAATGAAACAAACTGTCCCAAACAACACAGCATCACAGTACTACATCCTCTTGGCCCTCTGAATACTTCTTCAGTTTCATTCTTTTCCAGTGTAATAAAACTCAGAGCACTGTCCTGCTGCCTTCCCTCCCCAAAAAACCTCCCTTGAATCTAGTTAGATTATCACATGCTCATCAGTGTTTGCTTTTTTTTTTTTCCCAAGACTTGTGTTTCTTAGGGCTGTCACCCTGAATCTTCTTTTAAAGCACACAGAGAGCTGTCTTTATTCTTCTTTGTGGAAAACTCCTGCAAAGTTTACTCTCTCACAAGTTTTAAACTTTTCCTCTCAGATTTCGATCTCCATTAATGCAAGATACAAATGAACCACAGAAGCACTGTGCCTGCTTCCTTGAGAAACAGCATTTCTCTCTCTTATTTTCTGAATGAGCGGCTTTGGAGGCATTTTTATGCCTACATAAAAATGAAAATGCAAAAGTTGGCTTTTACTTTTAAAGCCAGGAGATCTAGGGCCATGTGAAAACCATGTCTCATAGGGAACTCCATGCCTTTGTCACTTTTTAAGATAGACTGTAGCTACTTCAGTTGCTTGGTAGCTATCAATAACGTTGTGTAGAACAGTGTCAAAAAGCACTTAAAAGCTGTTTTTCAATCAAGCATTGGTGTGGTTACAGTCTCTTTCAGTGAGGGGCTACTTCTGTTAACTGGGGAAAGGGAAGGCGACCGGCATACTGCACTAGCTGAATATTCACTCAGTTGCCTCACCCTGATATGACTGTGAACCACTTCTTTTACTGTGATCATTTTCTTTTCATTTTATATTTAGCTGTAAGAAGTAAGGGAATATTGGGAGCATGGTAAGAAGGCTGAAATGATATTAACCTCATTAACTTCTCTTCATTAAGTCTTGCAGACTTGTGGAGAAGTATTTGAACCATCCAATGTAACAGAACAGTGAGTTATTAACACTGCTGTAGAAATTTTCTAGATGATTAAAAAGTATATACTAATGTTAATACTCTCTGATTGTGGAATTCTGTAAGATATTGCTCTGAAAGCACATTGGCTGATTCCTCTTACATTTTTAGGGCTGTTTTGTCAGAGAGGATTGCAGTAATATTATATCTGAATAACTTGAGGTCTTTATAAAAGCATTTGAGCATTTTGGAGTACAGTCTTTTCTGAGGAGTAGTCTTACAGGAAATAGGCAAAGTTCTGATTTTTAAACAAAATGATTTCCTGATAATTTGAAGTCAGTGTTTTTGGTTTTACTATTATTAGCTCAGTTATCTCAATTGCAGTTTTATAAAATATAAATGGCTTTGAAACTCTTCAATTACCTGATGTGTTTTAATATATTTTAAGTTTTGCTATTCACTTTCCTGCATATGTATGTATATATTTAATTTCTCTGTGAACTCAGTGGGCAAGTTATAGCTTACATTCAAGCATGTTGATGTATTTCGTTGACTTTTTAAGTACTGTGATCCTTGAATCATAGAAAATGTCTGAGCAAACACATTTTCCAGGCCCTCCTAGAAATACAGGCACTGAAGGTGAAGTCCAACAGGAGGTAATTTATTAGTGTAAGCTGTTTCTTTTGCTTAAAGTACAAAATCATAGGCTTATTCTGCAAATGCAATCTACTAGATCTCTGTTTTTTGAATGTTTTCTCTGTAATCTGTGAGTACAGTCACTGCAGAAATAAAACTTATGTTCTTTGTTTTATCTCTATACTTCCATCTGAACCTCAAATTCAGTATCCACCCCAGCATAAGGTGCTGTGCAGATAGTGGTTCTGCTGCGGATGGCCATACATCCAATATTTAGCCCAGGCAGTGGTTAAGGAAGGATTATTCTCTCCCCATACAGTCAGGCCAACCATTGAAATTACCAGGCAACAGTCTTAAATCAAGCAAAAGTCAATTGTTTTTACATAACCCAAACAAACTACATGATTGATGGGCTTAGGGTGTTAGAGGCCAGCAGTGCAAGTGGACTCAAAAAAGGGAACTGAGCAAAATCATGGAAAAGCTCTTAMATGCACAGCTGCAAAACTGGCATCTGTCCTCCCCGTCCCTGAACAGCAAACTGCTAGACCTCATTAGGCTGAATTAAAGGAAGAGTGAATCTTGCCCTAGTTTTTGGACTCTATCCCAAAGTGCCACTGACAGAGAAAGGAGCTTGGCTTTTATAAATTGAGTCTGATTCACTTGGTATTTATGTTATTGGCCCCTGACATCCATGAAACAGGGAGAGAATGAATGGCCAAGCATGCATTTACTACTGCAGAAAGTAGGAAAAAAGGAAAGTCATGTCCTCAGCCATACCTCAGCATGCTTTCACTTCACTAGTATGCAAGGCTAATGAGCAAAACACCTGCTTTTGACTTGAGTGCATTCTCAAGACTAACAGTGAGAGTGCACTTAGAGAGTGGGATGCTTTGAGAACAAAAAATTAAACATAATCAAATTATTCTTAGTTCTGTAGTGGCCTTATTTGATTTGTTCACAAATATTCAGGAACAGCAAGAAAAAATGCAGGCTTCCAGTGCAGTCCCATGCCAAGAATGTAATCCATGGTTTGTCCTTAATCTCATGAGGATCATCTCAAATGTTTCCAGTGCTTTTGGCAGGAATATTAAATTACAAAATCTAGGATACTTGCCAG
>NW_020454860.1:106541-108124 GCF_003342845.1 Nothoprocta perdicaria
AAGGAAGGAAGGAAGGAAGGAAGGAAGGAAGAAAGAAAGAAGGAAAGAAAGAAAGAAAGAAAGAAAGAAAGAAGGAAAGGAAGGAAGGAAGAGGTTTACAGTAGAAATCAGTGCTCCTATTTTGTGCTTCTGTTGGAGGAAAATGACATGTCAATATGGACAATTATGTGCTCTCAGAAAACCCTAAAAAGGGCAGTTTCTCATAAGTATCATACAGGACTGTCTCCCTTTTAGTTTGCAGTACTAAAATATGCACTGCTCAGTGCCAAATGACAATTCAGAGAGCTAGGTAAAGGTGACTATGTCACAACTATTAGGACTTTTCATTCCTGGAGCTGAAAGTATTTATAGTCTGTCTCATTTTCAGTTCTGGTTGAAACTCAAGATTCTGACTTCAGTTTACATGTGCATCTGGAGAAACTTGCACAACACCCTGGGATTCCTTCAGATTTACCCTGATACAGCCAAAGCCAGAGATCAAAGGTAGCCTTTTTTGTTGAAGTTGCCATAACAAGATACTTGCACCTTTGTAAAGCAAACCATCAACCATACATCAGCCAAAGAGTTAGGGAGTTGAAGAACTCTGAGGTCCTGTATATATATATTAAACTCTTTTAAGGATTATAGACAACTCAATACTTGCTTTGTTTGGTCAAGGCAAAAGCCCTGTCTGTCTTTTGGAAGTGGATCTCTAGCCTTGTCTAATGAAATTACTAGATTAAGACAGTTTCATGGGTTTAAACTCTCTGCTAGCAGACAAATTATAAAGTGTTTATTTATTCATTTAATATTGAAAAAATACACCTAACATCAAACTTATGATTTCAAGAGGAGTGTGTGACATTCTCTTCCCTTCTAAATAATATTCTGTTTGCTCATGTGAAAAAAAACACCAATGCTTTAGTTAGTAATACATTTGAACTTCTGTCACTCTGTTGATATCTCTTCCCCATTCTTTATTGGAAAGCTATCCTTAAGACCAGACAGAATTATTTTAGAAATTCCAGCTGTACCTTATTCAAAGTGTACATCCTAAATACCAAAAGCATTTAGAGGTCCACTTTTTTTAGTTATTGATTTAAAATAAGAAGAGTCTAAGCTTCAGGCTCTGGATTATTTTCATTGCTTACCCCAGGGGGGTTCATTGATGATTTGATGATACTAACAAAAAATAACATGGTCACATAAAGCTGGTAACAGCATTTTATTGCAACTCAGTTTAGCAAAAATCTTCCAGCAAGGTCTATAATGCAGATATGATCACCGCAGAATCAATCATCTATTTTCTGTCACAAAAGGGATGCTTCTTTGCAAAGGAAATGGAAAACATTTCCTTCCTTCATATCAGGCAGATGTGCCTTTCTATATTGGCAGGAGAGAATGCAAAAGAGGAAATGTTCACCTCAGAGTTGCTTTCACGCTTATCTTTCTTGCTTTTTTCGAGGGCTGAGGGGGCTTTTATGTCTTCCAGCTGGGACTCACCTATGCCTGCTGGTCTTACCTTGTGAGGCTGATTGTCATTAAGGATGAAAGGGAAGGGAAGGGAAGGGAAGGGAAGGGAAGGGAAGGGAAGGGAAGGGAAG
>NW_020454860.1:108273-125414 GCF_003342845.1 Nothoprocta perdicaria
TTCTACAAGGCATCGCAGCTACAAATAGAAAGTAGGACATGTCTTCCATTTGTCACACAACTTCTAACAAATCTAACCATGAGACGACTTCTGGTTTGTTATCTTGTTTCTATTTGCAGCTCCTTTAATGATGAAAGAACACGAAGACTAGACAGAAGGTGAAAGACAGACCGAACGCATGGAGGAGCAGTATATTTCTACACTCTGAGTATCTTTGGTGTGAAAGAAGGCAGACGTAGGTTTTGATAAGCTCTGAACATGGAAGGCTCATTAAATCCACCCATACATTTTTGCAGAGGAAGCCAGACACGTGAAGGAAAACTTCACTGGCTTTGAAGGCATTAAAGTTTCTTTAAAAAATAGCAGCACTGTTTACCAAACAGAGGTCCTCTTCCTTTCAAGTATAAATCACTAGTTTCTTTCATAAAAGGAAACCGTAAGTTATATTTTTCATTTTAACAATATCCCCAATGACATATCTTTTTCTACTGAAGAGAGATTTGACTTATGTTGAAACAGCACCACAGGGTAACCCGGTCTTGTGTTGATGAGAGGCGGCAAAACAGTAGAAAGAAGTTGGCAGAGAAAATAAAATCAAGACTTCCCACTAGTTAAGCTCAAAAATACACATGACTGAGTGACAGCCTATCAGCTGGTTCCATACAGCAGCTATTTTGCTTCGTGATCTCCATTTTCAGAAGCTGGGGTGCTTAACCTAAAGTATGTGAAAGCAAAGTCTGYCCAGTTGCTAAAAATGCATGCTTTTCAAAGAATCTCTGGCAGGACGCTCAGACCCTCAGGTGAACTCTGGTTCTTTAATCATCATGGAAATCGTAGGGCTGTTTGCTGAGCACCCGTGAAGGATTATCCTCTCCAGCGGACATCCATTTATTATCTTGAGGCCAGTACTGCAAAGACTGTGGAGCTGGCATCTTAATGCAAGCAGTTAGAATGTGTAAATAGTTGCGTCCAAGGGAKAGCTGGGGCTAAAATAGCTCCCCTGAGCATGCTGGCTTTGCTTTGCTGAAATCAGAACCAACACAGTCAGCACTTAAGCAAGGGGTTCCTGCCTCTCCCCTATACGCTATATGCAAAATTTAAAACCAAACAAAATAGAGTCTTAGAAGCCAGTCCCAGGTGGGCTTACAGTCTGGACCGTGGAAACATAACTAGGTACAGATTGAATAATAACTGAGCTCAAAGCCTCCAATAAGTTCCAGAGTCAGCATGAGAGAATGCGGAGCCCAAACCTCCTTTCACAAGGGCAAGCCTTGCTGAAGAAAGGAGAAACACAGCTGCTTTGTGCCCATGTTTGCTTTTAAGCTCATCTTTCAAATGAACAAAAGTGGAGTTCAGTGGAGCTTTGCCAGGATAGAACCCAAATAGGCATGGAATATGATTGCACAACTTCACATTCATTGATGTACTTACTCCAGAGGCACCTGGGAAGCTGGGGCAACCTCCCATTTTTCTGATAGGAAAGCACTCACYGATAAGCTCAGATTCTTAAAAACTGTTGTGCAGATCCAATTAAGATCACTCCTCCTGAACTTTTAACATATTGTTGTCCTTCTCAGTGCCGACATGAAATAAAATAGCAGCAGTTTGGATCTCACTGCTTTATTTCTCCTCTCAGTACTTTTTTCCACCAATTATGTTTATTATTGTTTTATTACAGCAGGGTAAGTAGCATTTGAGGATCTTCAGTTATGAGGATTATGGTTGTTTAAAGTTTTTATTAGAATTGTTGAAGCATGTCAGTCAAATGATGCTAACTGTAAAGCACTGAGCAATGACTAACTGCCCCTTTGGAGAAACCAGGTGTGTCCTGCTCTGCAATACACTGTGATGGACAGGATGACAACTAGCAACATTTTCAGGAGGTTTGCTGTTGCACTGCTAAACTTGGATATCTAGGGRATTCACACTGTGCTGGGCCCTAGTAAAACAGCTTTGTTTCTGCCTGGAGTTTCCTACTGGCAGATTGTAGGCCTTTAAAATATTAAAACGCTGGCCGTAAAGTCTTAGCTAGAATTTATTCACTTCTTGAACGTCATTCTGAAGGATACTGAGGACTTGGAGCCCTGGTTCTTGTGGCTGAGAGTTACTTCCCCTTGGGAGTTCTGAAAAATAGTGTGAGGTGTTTCAAGCTGACTTAGCCTGTCTTCCTGTTCTCCCTTCATATACTGTGTAGCGTTACAGGGATCTGGACTCGAGTCTTGGGGGTCTGTCCCCCAAGTCTTTRGTCTGTCTTTCACTATGGCTATTACTAGTCGTCATGGCTCATGGATACAGCTTGGCTGCCATTGATCTCATCAGAACCACATTGCAAATCTTTGCAGAGCAAGTGCAAAAATACAGAGGCCATAGCCCACACCACCCTTATCTGAGCATCAGGCCATCTCACTTGCTCTATTTTACACCCAGCAGTTCTCTAAATGTAAAATGAAAACAATGAGATGGAAGAAAGATGATTTACACAGTGCCTGATGCTTCCTTTGCTCAGATGCCATTTATAGTTCTGCAGTTGGGGCCTTCTGCTGCCCTGTACTGCACAAACATGCTGAAGGCGCAGTGTTTCCTTATGATTCTCTTAAAATTGTGTTGCCTGTTAAGTAAAACCGGACAATGAGATTATCAGCAAAAAATAATGAAATATTAGGGATGAACAACGCCTGAGCTATCCATTCAAAGATTACTCCAAAGTCAAAAGATTTGTTTAAAATACATAATATTTGGGGATTTTTTTACTATGTGCCACCTTCTGTCTTGAGATTAAGATCTTTCAGCTTTAGATCTTTGCTAGACTGATGAAAGATTACCCTTATCAAGGGGGCTGAAGGTCATGTGCAATCATGTGATTGTGTGAGTTCACTTCCAGAAAGCAAAACTATATATTACATGATTTAGCTATGTGGAGTAGCATTATATTCCTTTTACGTTGGTTCTCAGCACCAGGGAAAGAGGGTATTTCGAGTTACTCTTCCTAAGCAGGAATAGATAAATAGAGGCTTTTGATGCTGTGTTCACCAGGAATGGTGATGGATATCCTTCATAGCCAGAGGGTAATCACATTTTACAGCATGCAAAATAAAATAAAGCATGTTCTCTGCTGGTGAATGCCCCCCATCTTACTCTGGGGGGCTAGTCTGGGCAGAGTGCCAACGCAGAAGAGCAGCCAGATTCAGGCACTCTCCTGCTGCCAGAGAGTGAATGTCACCAGCCTGTGTGTGCAGCCATCCTGCCTGTGTGACTGCACTTTGTTTAATCTAATCTTAGTGGGTCATCCTTCCACTGTGAGGAGTAGCATCCATGACAGTAAAAAAAAAGCAGTGGAGAAAGAGTGATTCCACACAGAATTCATGTCAAGTCTCACTTTATCAAATGTAGTCTTCCCTGCAAGCATAAACTACTGCAGCCAGCCCAGCCAGATGGCTGCCCCAACCTGAATTAAAGCTCCCTTGACTTGAGAGGGTTCTTCTTTTGAAGGGAAGCCTATTGTTAAAGAGTCAAAATGAAAGACAAAAAGTAAATAGGAAAATAGCTAAGAAGATACAGAAAGATACTATGGTATGGCCATGAGACCTTAACTGGGAGTGACATGGTTTTCTTGTGGTCACATCAGAGCCCCAGCAATGCAAAGCTTATTAGAAGGCAAGATCGCTGGACTAATTTCATAGTTGACCAGTCAGGACCAGTCATTGCTATCAGTCAGGAAAAAAACAATGTGTATGTGTGAAAYGGAAGGCAGTTTTACTGTTTCACAACCAGTCTGTCCATGTCTGCAAGTTTTCAGATGCAGGGCTCTGTTCTCTGCAGGCCTGAGGATATACTCAGATATACACGCTTAGCTGGATCCTAATCTTGCATCATTCGTTGATAAATGATGTTAGGTTACATAAAGAATCTAAGGGCTTAGTGACTGTTGAGCCAACTTGGCATAGCTGTCCCCTGCACTGGGAAGAGGAGGGCACCGGTAGCTAARTGTTTTTTAATGCCAACAGAATGCAGGCCCTGTCTGGGCTAAAGTTTTCACAAGAGAAAAGTGAGCTCCTTAGGTACCCAAATGGACTGAAAGTTCTGGGCATGATTATCATGGTGATCATTTGTGTGATGTTTTAGTTATTATTCTAAGCATTCAGAGGGCGAGTATTATTGTCAAAGAAATTGTAGATCTTGGTTTTTTCCTCTCTTTGATTCAGTCTTATTCTTCCAATTTGCCTTCTGTTTACATATAATTTTTCTCCTCTTTGCCATTCCTTCTCTTTCCTCCTTTCCTGAATCTCTTCCTATCATTGTCTTTCTTCTCCKACTTACCTCAGTTCATTCCCTTCTTTCTACTCTCCTACCTGATTGGTCTTCTCACTGATGTACACCAGCCCTAGTATATTGGTGCATAATGCATACATGTGATAACAGCGTAATAAATGATGAWAGGTTAAACAGTGTGGTACAAGGGAGAAACTGTAGAACTCACATTTATTTTTGCAGAAACAGATCTCCATCTTTGGCTTCATGGACAGCTTGCTGCCAGCGGGAAAATCTCYCATTTTTACAAAAGCAGTGCTGTATTTGGTACTTTCTATAAGACCTCAAATATTACTGTGAGAGCAGGTGAGTCTGGGCCACTGATTCGGGGGCTGGGAATCTTTTTTAAAGTCTACTGCAGAACCTGTGAGTGTTATCGCAGCCTCTTTTTCTGAAATACTTGTATTGGCACAGAATTGTTGGGAATATTGGAGGGATAAAATGACTTAGGTTGCATATGTTTCAATGACCAAACATGCTCTCTGTAGAATACTGCGGGAATAACACCTGCAGCTAGAAGGGACTTTGTGGAAATTTCACACTACTGCTAACCTTGATGAAACTTTACATTTGTGAGCAACAACAGTGAGAAATAAAACAGCATAATAATAATAATAATAATAATAATAATAATAATAATAATAATAATAATAATAATAATAATAATGGATGTGAAAGGAAAATTATGGCTCTATAGGATTACCTTACTGAATGTTTAACTATATTTCTCAAACTTAAATGTGATAATTGTGTTTGAACACTAGAAGCCATAATTTCATACTGCCCTCTAATTGGATATTAAGTCAGAAAGAATATTTGCTCTCAGTTTTAAAACAAAGCTATAAAGCAGAACAAAAATAAAAATGCTTCTGATAGCATGATTTCATACAGTAAGAAAAATAAGGGTGTTATGGAGAAATATACTGTGTTTACAAAGGGGCCCAGTAACCCCGGTTTCTGTTCTGGGTTTTCTGGTCTACAGTAGGCTTGCTGGTCACAAATCTGCAAATATGTTTYAGTAAAAATTATCTTCTAAATGAAAGGGAATTAAACAAATTGTCCATTTTCAAAGTATTCATAATTAAAGACTGGAAGAATTCTAAGCACATTTTGGCAATGAGATCTTATTTTCTTCACTAAGAGAAACCTGCAGAGGTGTATGCGTGTATTTGTGTGTATATAGATACATCTTATCTCAAAATGGCTATGACTATATCTACATAGCATGATAGGAATGAGTGCTTGGAGACAAAAAGTGCTGAAGTTCCATCATCTACATTATATTCTCTTTAGGGAGTTAGTGTGTACTGGATCTCACTAGGTTCCATGGACTAAATGCCCATTAAGAACTGGAATACACTGGGTGAGCTTATAGAGTGCATCTTCCAAATCAGCTCTGTCCAAAAGAAATCCAGTCCATGAGCTTTGAGACCATCTCACATTGTGAATCCAAGCACTGGATGTGGGAACTACTGGGAGACTGGCTGCAAAAGCCTTCTCCTGAGCTGAACAGGAACGGTGATGTAGACACCCCTCCTCAACTGCAAAGCGCTCTGAGGTGATGTCCTGCTGCAATATTGACATTTTCATATTATCACAATGCACATTCAACAAGGTCATCGGAGTACCCTTGGGAGAAATTGCTGTTTGTGATTAATGTCAAAGGCTTTGTTGTCTTCTCCATCTCCTAGTCCTGATGAAAGCCCAGATTAAATATTCTCTAAAAATATACTAAAGGCTTTATACTACATTCAGCTTTGTTCCTCCTTATTTTGCTTCACTTCTTAAAGCTTAACAAAGAGTCTGCTTCTTATTTTCAGAGGTTTTCAGTGGTTTAAATTAGGCTCATAGGTTTTACTTCTTCATAAAAGAAGAGCAATTTCAAAACTCAGTGGTTTTTTTTCCTCTTTTGTGCTATTTTGTATTTCCCATATGACTCTCAGAGATCATTATATGCCTAAAAGTGTCAGCTAGCATTGCCACCAAACATAATGCCAGACTGGGATATTATCAAGGATGCACTTAAGGACTTAMGGAAGATCACCAACTCATTTGCAACAATATTGATAAGAGCAGGAGAAGAACATGGTTAAGTTCCATAGCTGCCATAAAGGGCCTTTCGTGTTGACAAAAGCTGAAGTAACAGCTTTAATTGTTGAGATATTTTCACTTTTATGCATGTCTGAAACCAAGTGAAAAACTTGGCATTTATTAAACTATGTGGAGGAAGTGTTTTATAAGCACTAATCAATAGCAAAAATTCTGGGATGGCTGCCCTAGTGTTATGGCTGTGGCACCCCTTGATAGATGCACAAGTTTCCAAGACAATGTATAAGTAACTATAGTGCAGTTCTAATATGTAGAGTGCTAAAAAAAATTGAAGGAGCAAGGAAGGCCTCTAATGAGGGATCTGTTTAAAAAGAAAAAATCTAAAAATCCTAACTAATATTAAAAGCCTTTTTGAAAACAGCCAGAGCTGGAGCCAGTGCTGCTGGAAATGTTGGATGGCAAGCCTAGCCCTGGYTAGTGGCAGAGGGGGTGGCTGCCCGCCAGGTCGGTAATGCTGTCTCTTCTTAGCCTAGGTCAAGATAAAGCCTAAATGTGCTGTGGATTCAGCATCACAACAACAGACAGGAAATGTAGCAAAACCTAGCAAAGTTCAAGGAAAACAGATCTGTGAAAATACAGGGAGCGGTAATAGATCTGAACTAGGGGAAAGTTGTTAAAATTCTTGTTTTTTTCTTCACAGGTGCTCTAAGATGGGATGCCAAAGTCTTTTCATGCTCTGAGTCACTAAGCCAAGAACTGAGAGCATGGGGTGTAGCACCAGACTGTGCTGGCTTTTCAAAGGGCCTTTCTTGGGAGCACAAGTCCTGGTAGCAGGTGACTCTCTTTTCAAGTGGTCTAAGTGTTAGACAGAAAAGCAAGAGTGAAAGGAGGACAGAGAGGGAGGAAAGCTTGTTGTGTGTGTGTCTTGCTYTTCACAGGGAGAAAAAAGAGGATACTGAAGACTGAGAGGCATGAAGAGAAAAGCTAAGGTATAGGCTACAACCCAAGCTTCAAATACTACATTAATTTCAACATCAATTTTGCCTCAGTAAGTTCCTTTAAATTTCATTGACCATTCAGCAATGGTGCTTCATAATCGCTTGTTGATATTATGGGAAGATCTGAGTTCAAACAGAAACACACGGCCTGGGAAGTTCATAGATTATGGAGTCTGCACTGCTGCATATTTCTAAGGGTAATTCAGAAAGAAAACTGCAGGTACGGAGTAGACAGAATTGACCCTGCCTTGGGGTACAAAGAATAACTAAGTGACATCTTCAGATGGTTTCTTAGTCTGATTTCTTAAGGTTTTATGTGTCCATCCCTCTGTCAAACCATAGTGTCAGTTAGAGGACAGATGCTGTCAGGGTCATGCCTAGAAGCTAGCCTAAAGTATATCATCATAGGAGATGCTTTTGCTTACAAATTCCAGCTCCATTAGTGACTGAGCGTTGGCTRGCCAGGCCACTAAGAGCACATTAGAGGCAAGAAACTCCTTTTTACCAGCTCACCGCTGTTCCTCTTTCCCTGAGCAGGCGAGAATGAGGAACAGCATAGGAGTCCTCTGCTAGGAACAGCCCTCGTAGCTATGGAGATCATGTTCAAGACTTCACAGGGCCTCCTCATTGCTCCTGGAAGCCAGCTGGAGTGAGCTGCAGTGAGCAAGCTGCTCTTAGTGCCATCTGGCATTTATGATGCCAGAAATCATTAGTGCAACTTCATACTTATTGAGTACGCTCTGTGAACTTGGCTATATTTTGTGGTGACATAGATTAACAGTGTAGTCAGTTTGTTTCATTCTCAGATAACGAATGGAGTTTTTTGTTTGAGTATGAGAAAATGTTTATTAGGTCACTCCCAGGCACATATTTCTACAATTGCTTGGCAGTTCTTCAGAATCTGGGGCTTATCTTTTCTTGAAGTTTCACTGGTGAGCTCCCTTGCGGCCCTCGTCACTTCCCCACCCCAGCAGATACCCATGCTCATGTGCATATGGTAAAATGTTTCCCAAGTGATAAATTGACCAAAATGTATTTCCATAATCTACAAAAGTAACATTGGTGGTGATAGTTTAGGCTTGGGTCTTTTGCTTTTTGCAAGGCAAAGCATTGTCAAACCATATAATGTTGAGGAATCAAGTACATAGTCACAACTCAAACAAGATTAACCATTAGATGCAGCTGAGCCTTCAGGTACATGAAAAGTGTAAAAGGCAGAGAAAAAAATGTTTTGTAAATATATGCATGAGATTTTATGCACTGTTACATCAAAAACCTTTATATATATATGTAGTTGATAAAGCAGTTCTGATAGTTACTAATTCTTATTTTCAGATAGAAGGCTTTATAAAGAAGATAAATAAAACTTTTTTTTTTTTAATGGACGCAGGTTTCTTTGCAGGTGTCAGCTACACAGGACAGGTAGGTTTATGTTTATTGACATTCGAATTCATGGATGCTTTTCCTTCTGGACCGGACATCAATCATATTTTACTTCTCTTCCTACATTGGCATTTTTGTTTGCTCTTCCTTTTTAGGGAGCTTGGCTACTAAGTATATTAATCAACTGAGTAATTGCTTACTCCACAGTGGAGCATCCTTCTTTTTTCTTTATTTGTTTTGACAAAAAACATTGCTTAAAGATTATGATACTGACCTGAAACACATAGATGAGAGTAGAATAGTTTTAGACCACAAACACATATTGTGATGGTTGGCCTGGATTCTGGTTTATTAGCCTGGCATACAAGTCAGCTTGGCTGTCTCTTTGTTGCCTCTGAGGACTGTGGCTGAACTTCATTTTAAACATACTAATAGGTCAAAGGATCTGATTCAGGCTCTCTGTTGAATTCCAGTTTGCAGTATTTGAGTCTAAGAAATTATTTCCTGTTCAAAGATGCAAATTTTTTGTGTTTTCTTTTTTTTCCCCTCCTCCTGTTTTCTGGGGAAAGCTGCATTTGCTCAGCATAACCAGCTCAACAGCCACCAAAGGTGCATCTTCAGCATTTCCAGCAAACTCCAGAGCACCRAAGAAATATGGTAAATTCAGCTGCTTATACTAGATATACTTCTACAAATCCCCAAATTTYTTTCACTTAATTTTTAAAATTATCTTCCCTTTAAATCTCTTTCAGTCTCATGCCAAAGATTAGATACGTTTTCAAAATGTGTATTTTCTTTAATCTGTGTTTTGTCAAAGCGTCTCTTCCTCTTGAAACTGGCCACATAATATCTGCCAACAATTACCAATTGCTTCTAGGTCAAACTCCATATTTTACCATCTGTCTTTCCAAAGATATCAGACACCTCCTCAAAAAAGAGACAGGAAGAGAGAACAGCAGCTTCACATTGCAGAGCACTCCGAGACCCAAGGATTTTGTTTTCATTCCAAACTGAAATGAGAGACAATTGCTAAGTTCTCCACAGGACATAATGTGTCCCACGCTTGGTCCACGTGCTCAGGGCCCTTTGGCATCCCAGCAGTTATGAGAACAGACCCACCTGTGGGACGTGGACTCTCCTGCTGCTCTTAGATTTTCATCGTGTCGCCTCAAGGTAACTATTCGCTTTATAAAACAAATGCTTGTCAGAGTTACTTATTTGAATAGAATTTTCTTWAAAAACTGTTGGATTTGCATACATCAGAGTTGATTTGAGCAGATACTTTCTGACTGTGGCAGATACAGTGTTGTCAAATTGCACTAGATCATAAGGTACCTGGCTAAACTGGCAAAACAGGACTGTTTGTCCAAGGTAATTGAATCCTATAATTATTTTTTCCCTCTTCCAACATACCCGCAGGGCAAAATCAGCTCTGATTCAGTTATATTCACAGGAAAGTGTGAATAGTCTCCCAATTGCTAAAATCCAGATCGCATACCGTATTCCAGAGAGAATGTCCCTAGAGCTCTGCAAAATTGCATCAGTGCTTCCCTACCTCTAGTAGGGACATAGTATCTAGTATCTCATTAAGACATGTCTTCCTTTTCTGTCTGTGAATGGCTGAATGTTTATTAGCTGGTCATTTCAGTAGCTTCTCTGCAGCCTATCTCATTTGAATCTGGCTTTATGCCTGCCTGTCGATATCTGCACCAGAGCTGTCTTTGCTGAGMAACACTGTTTGCTATTTAAAATCTCCTTTTGGGTGAGTTTTCATTTATTTAGGACTAGAGTGTTTCAAAATACTTCTTTTTCTCTTACTCAGAATATAAATATATATGGCATAGATTTCCTTCTACCTTCAATTTAGCTATATTCCAAGCTTCACTCACTTTCAAGTCTTTCAGTTTTCTTAATTTGACAAAGTTTGCCCCTCTGATGTTAAAAAAAAAAAAAAAAAGACCAGCTTGTCTCTGTTTGTTATTCTATTTAATATAAATGGAATCAGTTGCTGAGCGCTCAGTCCAAAGCTGATTTCTGTGACCAGCTTTTCCCAGTGTTTTCATGACTTGCTGAGTTAGAGTTGTCTCTTTTTATCTCAGTGACTGCTGCTTGAAGAAATCTGGCAGCTATCGTACGCCTGGCTCGTTGGGCCCAAGTTTATTATTAGCAGCATTTGTTTCCCAAATGGTATCTTGGAAGTTAAACTTGACCATGGCACCATTCCCAGCGGTGTTTCTATCATAACATTTCAATGACAGACCTCTTCTTGCACCTTTATTTCCTAGCTGCAGACAAGAAAGGCTGAGTTTCAATGAGGTGCTCCAGTTAAAAACAACCCCAAACAAATCAGCAAGGGCTGCAAATAGGTGGGCTGGGATGCTGGAAGTGGAGTTTCCTGTTGATGTGCAATGGGGAATTGTACAGTGAATTACATGATGATGGCTTACATGACAAGTGTCTTGTATTTAAATAAACTCCTGATATTGTTCGGTGTTTTCCACTCGGCTTGATAAAATGGTTAAACACTTCAACACTGATTGTAGGATTATAAGTGTCCTGCATACTGACCGATGGACAAAATTCACATGGGGCAGCTCTGTGGGTACCTGACCTGCTTGCAAGGGGGGAGCGCCTGGCCCGTAGCGATAGTCCCCGCCTGGCAGAATTTGCAAGCTGGTAATTAAGTCATGGGAAGGAATGCATGTCAGACTTTCCCAGCTGCCGTTCTCACACAAAAGGTGCAGTGTTCAAAGCAACTCAAAGTCTTAGCTAGGAGAAAAATGCAAAGCACTGCTCTCCTTCCTGACCTATCTCTTTCCCTCATTGAAATCTGCCTGTCGGGTCACATATTAGGGGGCTTCCAAGGCTTCTRTGCTACCATTCCTGACATGTAGTGGCTCATCTAGCTGTAGTCTGCTTTTTCCTGAGGTCTAGCTGTGGCTATTTGTGCACTTTTCTAGCCCTCTCTCAAGTTCTCTATTGCTTCATCATGTTCTTAAGCCTGGACCCAGTTTGGAGAACAACCAGAGGAAATGTCATGCACCTGTACCCAGACCTTTAGCCATTGCAGACTTGTAAAGGAATCCAGAACAGATCACACAGGCCAAGAAACAGGCCTAAATGTTTGAAGGCAGGAGCCTGGCAGTGAGAACTSCAGGAGCTGCCTTAGTGCTGACAACACTGACATGACTGTGTGGGTGGAGCTAGCAGGATACAGGACACAAACCTGGGTGCCTGGAGGGCTGAATGGTAGGCTGAGCAATAGGAAATCCGAGGGGAAAAGAGGAGCTATTTTTCATAAAACACAGAGAGGAAGGAAGTGAGCGTTGAGCTGTGCTTGTGTGGAAAATGCTTCTCTAGCCTCTCCTTAGAGCAAACAAGAGCGCACCGGCCTCTGAGGAGCAGTGAGTGCTGGCAGGGCGCTGTAGGAATGACACAACTATCTTAAAAAAGCAAATATTTCATCTTCCCCACAGCAGCTTATGTCAGCTGGCCAGGCACATGAGGCCAAGGGGGTAGGACCCAGAGGCACAAGCACTTCTTGTTCTCCCTGAGCTCGGAGGCCGGCTGCGTTTGGCACCGGGGCTGTGACACAGCGACAGGCTGTGAGTCAAGGTCTCGTGCAGCCCCACAGGCGGGTGCGTTGCTCCCTACAGCGCTTCTCCTTGCTGCTTGCCTGGTACCTCTGGGTTATGGGCAGGGAAGGGGGCTGCCATCACCACAGGCACGGGGCCGCAAGGGCTTGGGGTCCCTCTGCTGCCCCTTTCAGGGGAGGTGGCGTCAGCGCTCGCGCTGTTCTGGCTGCTTTCAGGGCTGCAAAGTTTCGGCTCGGGTTGGTCTTGAAGGCACGTAGAAGGGACATCACCTCAGCCTGCTGGTGAGAAGGAAGGATGGAGAGAAAGCGGGAAGCTTATTTTGAGCCCCATGCAAGAGCTCAATGGAAACACAGTCTCAAATGGAGGGGCGGAAGTTTCAGCTGGACTCTGCTCTCGAGTTGGTAAAAACCACTGGCTGCCGTAATTTTGCAACCTCTTTCCCTTCTCCTTCCTGCTGTTTTGAATGAGTATGTTTTGAGCTGTTTTTCTTCTTAAAACCTATTGAAGCAGATGTTTAGTGCCTCTTGGACAACATATTTCTTGATGAGTTTTGCAGATACTCTTCCATGTAGATATATGCCTTGAGGGCTTCCTTTTACTTGGGAAATAGTGCATCACAAAGTGCTGGCTGCTGTAGCTCGTGCTGAGTTGGGTGTCCCAGGCTACCTGGGTCACCTCTGCAGCGATTCCTGATGCTGCCTGGTTTGTTCACTTGTGTCTTGGCTTCCAGATGGAGCCCAGGAGCGCCACAGAGCCCCGGGCAGCTGGAGTGGCCGTACGCCTGGCTGGGCCCGAGCGTTCGCCACGCACAGCCTGACAAACAAATACTTCAGGTTTGTTACATTGATCTCCTAAAACCACTAATAACACGGACAGTTCTCCTGTTATTTAATTGCAGGGTCTGAGGTGTATCGCATACTGCAGGGCACAACGCGTACACAGAGGCAGATTAGCAAAGTTATCCCACTTATTGGATTGCAGGGGAGGAAATCTCTCTAATGATGCTGCAACTTTCCATTCTATTAATTCTGTGTTGTCCACAGTTTTGTTTTTCCCACATTTGACATTTCTTTCTTCCATTTTCTGTATTATTTTTCTCTCAGTTTTTCTTCTCTTTTGCAAGCAGTTTGGGTGTAACTTTTTTTTCTCAGTTTACTTGTGACTCAGGAGGTACATAATTTCTTCTGGACTTAAATACGACTCTGGGTTATTTAGATTTATTTTAGTTATCTTTTTGTATTTTAAGATTTCTGTGGCATTGGAGTTTGGCTTTGAAAGAGGTTTTTGTCTCAGGAGAGTTGATTTTGAACTGAAATAGATAAAAAAAAGATCTGTTGACTTTACAATCACATGCATTGTTTCTGCTTGCAGGATCATTCATTTGACTTCCTGCTAGTTATCCTTCTCCAAAGCATTTTTAAGGACATTTTAATGTCAAAGCATTGCTGATTCTGTCTATGTGCAACAGAATGTATTGCATAGGACTGGCTACTCATACTTTCCACTAAATAAAGTTACCAGTGATGCAGGTCAGTAACTAACTCCTTGCTTGTGAGATCATTTGGAAGAAGGCTAGGAACTAAATGCTGTGCTCTTGCACTGCACTGGTGGTTCAAATTGCCATTTGCTTTATCAAATTTAGTCGGGCCTATTTAGATAACAATGAACACCCACATACATTCCAGTGCCCGCCATGGATAGTTGCAGCTGCCAGAAGAAACAGAACCGAAATAACTGTAGATTTTGCAGTTTATTCCAGGTAAAAGTGGATTCCTCAAGAATCCACTTAGGGGTCCTTGAGGTCCTTGGAAGACCTCAAGATTTTAGACACAATAATTTGGATTTATAGTAATGTATAGCAAGATAGCAAACCAGGARCAACTGGTCATCTGCTCACAGCACATTGTCAGCCCAGGACAGTGGTTCTGAGTGCTCAGCTCTTGCCAAAATTCCCAGAAAATTGATAAGCACATAACTTGCTGTCTCCTGTGAAGTCAAATGACTTGCTTTAAGTTGCCACATCATATCACATAGGAACTGGCTTGAGAAGTGTGTCAATAATTTGTTTTGGCCTCTCCGAGCCAGTGGTTTGGTAGTGATAACGTATACATGTTCTTTACTCCTTTGTTTCCGGGCTTGCCCAAAAGTTGGCGTTATCAATACCAAAGTTAGCCAGCGTGAAATTAGTCCACGCTCATGAACTCATGCACAAAAGATGCAGCTGCAGAGTACACATCCTGCCTGGAACAGAGACAGGAACAGAATCCGTTTCCTTAAGGTTTCCTCCAAACTGATCCTTTGCAGTGAATAAAGCAGGGTCCTAGTGTCTTGGGCTGCAAAATCTGCKATTTCCCCAAAGTCCATCCTATATGCGAAATGAAAAAGAGGTCTTGAAAATAAAGCATGGCCAAAACAAAATAATACTGACTATGTTAATTAAGACTGTCGTAAAACATGTGGGCAAGGGGATTGAAGCAAAGCTGCGTAATCTCTCTTGTGCTATCTCCAAATTTCTGATTGCTTCATTGTGCATTTTTTTAATTGCTTTTGTACATATCCAGAGCAGAGAGGAGGTAACAGGAAAGAGATACAGCAGCATTAAGTGATCTCCTTTTAAGAGGCAGCTATTTAGCTGCATACTGAGCAGCAGCTTGGCTTTGTGAAGACCAGCATGCAAAAAGTGAAGACCTGAGGATCCCCTTGGGAAAAGCGAGAGCAAGTATCAAGGATTGTTCAGCTCAGAACAGATGAATTGCTGAGCTTTGGTTCCCAGCCCAGAACACACCAAAAGCCGTCTCAGCTGGCCTCAAAGTGGGATAGTCTTTTAAGAACTGACAAAATTTCCCTGCTCTTAATCTGTGATCTCATTACTGATACATACAGGCCAAAMAAAACTGCTGCTGCTGAGGGAAGGCTTTTCCTCTGGTCATTCTCTGTACTTTCTGAGGCTGACACCAGCAGTAGCAGTGGTACCATCAAAACAAAACAAAACAAACAAAACAAAACAATACAAAACAAAACAGGAGCTGCCTTTCAAATACTGGGAAAAGAGGATAGCACCTTGCTCCAGTTTAAGGCTAAATCCATACTATGAGCTCCCAGGAGCTCTCCATGGAAAAATTTAGGAGTACAAGAGGCTAGAATCATAATGTTGGAAATGGGAAAAGCCCATTGAATTATTAACACCCTCTCCAATTTCTTCTTGCATGGACAGCATATAGCAGTGATGTAGCACATGTTTTTAGACAAGTAGCTTGTTTACATTATCAGTGGCAGGGTTTTTTCGTTAATTCCTCTTCAAACATGAACCCTGCAAGCCCTGCTGTGAGGCGCTGTAGGGCAGGAGGAGGTTTTCCAGGCACCCCAGGGCTCCCTCTTGTCTGGGTGGCACAGGGCACAGCTTCCCTTTGCGCCCAGCAGCCACTCTTTGGAGGAGTGATTCCTCACCCGACAGCTTGGCCGCTTCCACGGGGACTGGCTGGAGGTGGTGGTGGGCCGGAGAGGAAAGCACTTTTGGAGGTTCTTGGAAAAGGGAAAGCCCTGCACTTGGCACTGCTGCTTGCAGCTGCCCGGGCTTTTTCCCCAGCTTGCAGATGGCGACAGGCTGGCTGTGAGTGTCACAAGGAAAGGGCCGGCCGGGGAGGGGACGGAGTAGGTAGCGCTACGGCCCGGCCCTTGGGGGAGAGCTGAGCTGCTGGCGCCTGTGCACGGAGTGAGTGAGCAGCCTTTTAGCCTCCTGCGCTCCGCTGGGGGAGAGCCGAGCGCTCTCCTCCCCCTGGAAAGGCTTGGTATAAATTAAGGAGGAACTGCGGCAGGCCAGAGCAGCATCACGCCTGCTTCTGGGCTCGCAGCGTGCTTCCTTTTGTGCTCCGCTCGCAGACGGCCCTGCCGAGACGAGCTGCTCTTCCTCAGCCCTCCCCTGACTCGAGCGGCGCTGGAGTAGGAGGCTCGGACCGCGAAGAGCCCCGCGGCCCCGACTGCCCGGTACGAGGCGCCAGGTACCCCACGCTCTCTCTCATTTCTCTGCTGTTATGTTACTGGGTTTAAAGCTAAACATCGTGCTACAGACAACTGGCAAGCGAAAGGCTCTGCCGTATAAAGCAAGGGCAGCTCCTGCAAGCGGTTGTAGGGACCGAGGGGCCTTAAGGGTGGCGCTGGGAGGCGACACAGAAAGCGCTCGTTCCCACGCGCCTGCCAGAATCTCTGCTGGGAGGCATCTCTGGCCGCCCTCCCGCATCGCTCCGAGCGCGGGAACTTGCAGCTTCCCTCGCGCTGGATCTGTGCGTGTGACCAGGCTTAAAACTGACCAGGCTTAAAACCGACCCGGTGCGTGTGCCGGCGGGAGCAGCCGCCGGTAGCACCGCTCTCCCATGTGGGAGTCCACGTATTCAGAGGCTGTTGCAATGCACCAGCACGCTCTTCCCTGAAAGCATTCCAGGAATTCACTGAACTTCCACGGGGAAAGGACCTGCCCGTGCAAGCTCAGTTTCAGACGAATTAAACGCATAAGCGGTTTGCGCTGGCGAGCTGCAAGGGCGCGGGCCTCGCTCCGGGGTCCTTCCTCGGAGAGAGCAGCGATGCCGGGCAGTGCGTCCCGGGCCGGCGCCGGGCGCTGCAGCCCCTTCCCGCGCCGCGTGCCCAGCGCTTCCCGCGCCGCGGGGAAGGCGGCTTAAGGGATTTGCTGGCCGAGCCTCCCGGGCCCCGCGCAGGGGCCGCGGCGAGGGGCGCCCGGCGGATTTCGCCGGGGGGGCCGGGCGCTGAAGGGCCCCGAGGCCGCGGCGAGGGGCGGAGCGGCCCGGGGGCTGCG
>NW_020454860.1:125507-183638 GCF_003342845.1 Nothoprocta perdicaria
GGCGGCGGCGGCGGCGGCAGCGCGTGAGTGACAACGCAGGGGGTTTCGCCGGCGGATGTTGCCTTTAGTGCCGTTATTGTCCTGGTTTTCGGCCTGCGCTCCCGCGGCGTTGCCGTGGTTACGGTGCGACGGGGCTCCCGGGAAGCGCCGCTTCCCGCCGGGGACGTGGGAAGGGCGGCCGGGGGGACGGGCGGGCCCGGCCGGAGGAGCCGCGGCCTCGGGGCGAGCGCGGAGCCGGCGGCGCGGGGCTGCCCCGGCCTAGGGGCTGCCGTGGCACCGGGGCTGGCTTCTGGCAACCAGTCCGTGCTGCGTTACCGGGGGCCGGCGGAGCAAACCCGGCGCCTTTTTTAACAAGTTAAAATGCCCAGTGACGTGAACGGGATTTTTGTCATGATGCAAAGCTTGAGCCAGAGCTTAGTAAAGCCAGCAGGAGTTGATCTGTGGGTTTTCTTTTTTTTTTTTTTTTTTGGTCACCCCGCTGAAACTTTCTATCTCATTTTCTTCATGTTTCTCATTTATTTATTTATTACTTGTTGTTTAGTTTTGCTAGTTGTGCAGAGAACTGTTGCAAAGCAGTTTGGAAAGGATGAAGTTTGCAACGGAACAGGATTGTTTCCGGCAAGGTGACAGTCCCTCTGCAGCTGAGCCACATGAAGGTTGTGCTACTGTGTCCTGTTGCATGCATAGATATGTAGCTTTAAATGGGGAGGATGTCATTGTGCCACAGTGATGGCTCAAAAATAACATTAAAAAAGTCCTTTTAGGGATAGATTAAAGGAAGTAGGTGTGAGGCTTTTTGCCCACCTGTTTCCTAACAGGAAACGCTCCCATCTGACTTGGCCACAGATGCAGTATTTTTATAACTGAAGTCCTCTTCCTTCCTTACATAAGACTGCAGCAGCAATACACTTGTTTTTCTTCCCACATGCATGACATAAACGTAGGGGTCCTTCTTTCTGGCTTGCTGAAAGGAGCTGCTCCTGCAGCGGCGCTTGTTGCCGCAGCAGAGTCTGAGAAGCTGCTCTTAATGCAGCTCCTTAGATAACAGTGTTACCGGCAAGAGAGGTCCCAGCCTCTCTGAACATTTCCTATCAACAGGAGACCTCCTTCACCTGTGGGATGTAGCAGTTGCCCCCTGAGACCTGTGAAGCCCCCTCATGCTCAAATCCCTCCTGCCCCACCTAAAGCAGGCGGGAAGCTCATCCGCGGGCTGAGGGTCTGGGCAGGAGGTGGCTGGGATGCGGAGGCCCTCTGTGTGCCCTGTGGGGTAATGGCCCCACTGCTGCATGCGGGTGCCGCTGGACTTCCCCTGCCGGGCACCTCCTCGCCTCCTTCCCAGGCCTCGGGCACTCGTGAGCCGGGACAGCTTCTGGAGGTGGGGATGGTTGCTTGGTCCTGTGGCTGTTTTTGGATGGGTGATGGCAGAGAGCGGGAAGGTGCTTCCTTACAATAGGCAGAGTGACTTTCTAATGCTCCCGTCCCACTCTTGTTTGCACTGCTGCTGCTGGGCTCAGTGCAGTGAGAGCTCCCCTGAGGAGCATCCTCAAACCCTRCACAAGCTCCCTGTTGGGCTGCTGCTTCTTGTGTTGCTTTATCCGGTGCTGGAAAATTTGACTGGAGTGTTTCAGCCTGGAAGAGGCTCCAGGCAGATGGGTAGTCTGGGGACCACCACRGGTCTCTGTGGGGTAACCCATGTTCTGCAAGGAGAAGCTCTGTGTTTTCTCCCAGTTGTAGATTGAGCTGTAGCACCGGTTCTGTTGGTCCTGGTGCCTTAAAAATAAGGTTATTTTACTTATACATGTTAAAGGCTGTTCTCACTGCATGTGTGTGTGTACAGTAAGATATTCTGCTGTTGCTTTCTGATCAAGCACGTATTTGGAATAGATTCAAGATCATTTGAAGTGCCCCTATTTATGGAAATCCATCCTTACAGGTGCTTGCAGTGTTTTCGCTGAATCAGCTGAAAAGTGCCCTGTGTGTTTAAAAAGAGGTACATTTATAAAGCTTGTAACCCCTTGCTTGTAACACACTCAGATACTTTGCTCATCCATTACACTGGCTTTATGAAGAAGCTGGAAAAGAGCGCTGGGAAATTCATTTATGAAGTGACAGCCTCTAGAGGTGGCTTTTTTTTTTTTTTTTTTTTGGCTTTCTGAGTTTGGTTCCTACCATCAAAAACTGAAAGCTTAGTAACAAAGTATCATACGCCCAAACTTCCCATTGAATCAGCTTTCTTCTATTGCCATGTTTGCAATGATGATGATAAGTTCTGTACCTATTCGTAGCCTTCAGGGGAAATTGGAATGGAACTTCAGACTTTATTTGTCTTTGTGGATTTCCATGCCCCGTACATTTTCCTTTCATTCTCCTGCTGTAGCAGAATGTCTGGATTCACATTTTCTTGATGCATGCTGAAGTGGGGAGCATAACGTGATGCTCAAGCTGCTTCCTTTGCAAGCCTCCTTTCGTGCTGTGTTGATACTTTCCCTGTGCAGGTCACTGTGTTGTCATGGCTCGTACCACGCGCGGTGGTTGTGCAGGTAGCTTGAAGAGCTGCACAGAGGTGGGCAGCACTGGCTGGTGTGCGCTGTGCGGTATGAAATGGGAGCAGGTAGTTGTTGCCCTTTGAAGTTACTCTGGATAAAAGTGGATACAGACTATGGTAGGCTACATATGCAGCAGTGCTTCTTGCTCTGCTCTATGTATATCGCCTTAAATTATCCCATCCTTTTAAGGTTCGCTTTGCTGGAGTAGGTCCTGGGTATTGAGAAGACGGTCATTGCCGTGTCCTGCAGGTGAGCAGCGGCGCTGGTGTCTCAGCCAGGAGACCCTCTGCGCTGCTGAAGCGATGTGGGTGCCCTTTTCAATGCTTCCTCSATGACACCTCGTGCTCGCCCACTGCTCCCTGGGGCATCGGCTCAGCGGGTGGCAACAGCAGAGCCAAGGGCATCGTGCTGGGGCTTTCCTTTAGGCTCCAGCCGCCGCGGAGAGCCGGGAGGAGCAAGGCAAAGACTTGAGCAGCCCCCGCTTGCCCCAGCTGGGGGGAGAAGGTTGGAAAATATGAGAAGCCACAAGGCTGATCCTCCCGGCTGCCACGAGTGCTGGAGTGGAATAACCAAGGAACCGGTTTTAGGAGCGGGCGGGAATGGAATGAGGCTCAACTTTAATAAGTTAAGCTCTTCTTAKAGGCTGTAGTTTTACAATGCAAGGTTTCCATTCCCAAAACATGGAAATTGCTTTCTGCTGAGCCTTTAGCCAGCAGGAAACTTTATTTATGAAGTGGGTGGCCAGCAGTGTTAGATTTCCCCAGACTCTTCAACTTTTAAAAGAACAGTTTCCAGCTCTTGTGAGCACAAGATGGAAATGCTGTGAGGATCAGCTGCCGCAGAGCTCAGAAAAGCTCTTTGTTAGCCCAAATCTGCAGGCTGACACTTTCCTAATGCAGCGAGGCCAGGGCGCCGCTTCCTTTCAATGACACTTTTCAGAGTCCCGTGGCTGGCGGTGAAGTTAAAAGGGCACCAGGGGAAGGTCCTCAGCATAGCTGGGAGCAGAGGGGGCAGGAGCTGTGCACATGATAGCAGGAATGCAAACAAGACGGGAGTTATTAATGTAGAAACACGGGATGGGGGTGCAGGCGAGAAGGAATCCCCTGCCCAAGGTCAGGGAGGAACTGAGATGCTGCTTCTGCTGCTGTTTAGTTTTATTTCTTCTCATCTTTTCTTTCTGCTGTGTGAGTTGTGCCCCTCCTGGGCAGCGAGCTCCCAGGCCCTCCCCRTGTGGAGCTGCCTCCTGGGGAGGAGGAAGGGCAGGCGGGCGCCCCACTCTGGCTCCTCACAGTGCCCCCGGGGGCCTGAGGTGCTTTTGCTGCACCGAGGCTGGGAGCAGAGCTAGGGGTGCAGGTGGGAGAGACCTGTAGGGCCTGTCTGAGCAGAAGCGGTTTGCGTGAGGTGAAACAGAGGCAGAACGTTGGAGCCGCTTGATGAAGTGCCAGGGCAAGTCAGGATCCGTCCGTGCTGGTGAGGGCGTCCCAGGCTCGCCAGCATGCGGGAGCTAGTCCTGACTGTGTAGACACATTGCTGTCTTCCCATTCAGTTTGCTGGGAAAAAACAAAATCCTCTATTTCAAAGGAAACTGTTACCGTAAGGGAAAGCTACAGCTGGCTTCGCTTGCCCAAGCGTTTTGCAATATTTAATGAAACAGGGGGACAGTTGCTTTCCTCATGTGAGAATCAACAAGGCCAAATAGGCATGTTCTAACCCTCACCTGGGGCAATTTTAATTTCTGTTCCTAATGAACGAACTGTTTTCCATCCCTGTCTTTTCTGCACTCATGTTGTGCTATAAGTCTGTTTGCAGTGTGGGACATCAAATCATAGATGGCTTAGCCCCAAATCTTAACATTCCTGCTAATCTGGAGATTTTTTAAAATCTAAATTGAAAATGTTGCTTCAAGCTTTTTTTTTTTTTTTTTTTTTCCCAAGAATGATGATGTGAAATGTCACTCTTCAGGTTTCACAGACAATTGAGTTTCTTGTAGTAAAGGCTCTTTCGGATGATGTCGGAGTCTGATTTTCTAGGCTGGGCTACTGAAGTCAGATATCGTTTCTATCTCTTAGGTACCTGAAGAGAATACTTAAAATATTTAACTTCAGGCAACTCTGTTTGGACGTGTGGTAATTTACTTGTTTGTGCCAGGCTCTTTGAAGGTTTTTATTTTTATTTATGTTTTATGTGCAGACGTTCTTGCATCATCTCGGGAACACAGATGCCACGACAAAGAGAAACCCAGATTTTTTTCAATGCAGGATGAATTCACAGGGCTTTTTATCCTATGCAGCAGCCTAGGATGTGTTTACTTTCACAAAACTTGTGGAGATCTTAGACATATTAAAGCCCTAATCTCCTGTTGGACTGGGCTGAAATTATTTGCATCCTTCGCAAAAGGATGCAGAAGTCCTATAGGGAAGGAGGGGGCATGCACATAAGGAGCATGATTGCATAGATCCCATTCCCCGCAATGCATGTGCAATCCAAGAACAAAAAGCCCTTTTACTTCAGTGCGTTTCATGTTCTAATGGAAGCCTGTGATTCCTGTGGAATGAATCGCCGCCTTCATGGGACTTGCTCCTTCTGGGTTCAGGGTGCTCTGGCTGGCAAGGGAAAGACGTCAATGTCTTGCCCTGGAGGGCTTTTGCTTTTACCCCAAGGGGACTCGGAGCCTCCGGAACTGTCCCTACTGCTGCCTTGGCCAGTTCGGCTGCAGCGGGTCTGAGGCATTGAGGGACTGAGGCACCATGGAGCAGGGCAAGGGCTGCCCGCGGGAGGAGCAGGACATGCGCTCCCCTCATGGCCCCGCGTGGCGGCTGGCATGTGGCAGGGCCCCCGTTAGCCGGGGACAGCCAGGAGTGCTCCACTCGCGCCTCCTCCAACATCGGCAGCCCTGTTCGGCTGTTGTGGCCTTCGGTGACTGCCAACGCTGGGAACGCAAGGGTGGAAACGGACTCCACTTCCCGCCGCGCAAACGGAGTCCCCTAAGAGAGCCACAGGATGATGCTGTGGAGGAGGCCCTAGGAGAGCATGGGCAGGATGGGACGGCCGTCGGGGTGACTCTGTTTGCCTGGACGGGGTAGAGCGCAGCTTTGAGTGCCCTCGATCTAGGGGTGACAAGTGGTGACAAACAACAACGAATGGTGACATGCTCGTTTGCCTTTWGAGAAGAGCTGGGCCCTGTTAACCTCCAGGGCTGAGGGCTGAAAGTCATGGGGAAAAAAAATAAAGGAAAGGCCGTCTCTGTGTAGCAGGGTGCAAAGCATTTAAGCTTTCCTGGCCTTCCCTGCTGACTAATTTAGGCAGCTTTCCTGCCAGGCAGATGGCAGGGGGAGATTACTGCCCGCGCCAATTAGCTTTCCTCGTGGATCCGTATGGAGGCTCCAGTGGCCAGTGCTGACTGTGGGCTCCTCCGCAGGAGTCGCGCGCTCGGACATTGGCATTTTCGAGCTTGGGACCATTGTGGCCATTACAGGGYAATATGGAAGCGAATTTGTGCAGGGAGCAGCATGGGGCTGAGCGCTCTCATAGCAGCTAATACGGCTGCCCTGGGAGCAGCTTGGGTTGGGATTTATGGCTTTGAGTCAGCACCTTTGCCCTGGGGGGTTTATTGTTTCTTTGATTTCAGGTTTTATTTAAAGAAATGCAATTAAAATTACTCTTAGTCTTCAGATGAGATGCATTTATGTCTCCGTTCCCCTGGGGAAAGTTAGTTGGTTTACATATCTGCTATTTCTTGGAAATAGCAGGGAAAGCAGGGAAGATGTGAGTGGATTTTGCTCTGACAGGTGTGAGCTATGGGCAGCCTTTCCCAATTAGCACGGGGTCATCAATTAGGAAGCCTTGGCATAACGCAGTCAAGGAATTGCTAGGTATGTAATAGCTTCTGCTATGCCCAGGGTAAGTGCTGGTTTGGTTATTGTGGGATAGTTTTCCTTATATTCCCATGTGAAGAAATGAAGCAAGGTACCAAAAGCCTTTGGGGCTCGGATACAGGCTCCCCTGCTGCCTGGGCAGCAGTTCCTTTGCAGCTTGGAAATGCTCCACGTGCCCACTGCGTTCCCAGTTGTGAAGCTTTCACTAGAGCTTCCCTTGGGTGCTTCTTGCTGTAGATAGTTTGGGCTCTTTTTGAGCTTCAGTGCCAAGATGGTGAAGTTATAGAAAGTTATATATATATATATATATATATATATATATATATATTTTTTTTTTTCCTTGAAGACAGCTATAATATTTACCATGTTTGAGCTTTTCCAATTTGATGCTGTTGTTTAGATTTAGCTTTCTACAGCTAGTTAGCAGGACAGTTAAGGGTCCTGGTTAGTTTTTAAGATTCCAAAGCAATGTGGATGTATTTGTTGTGCGGCCCATCTGAACACCCTGGAGCCCAAGCATGTTAACATTCCCAAAGAAGCTCCTCAAACTGCTGCTCGTCTCCTGCAACTTAATCTGCTTTCTGAACTAGCAGCTCTCAAGATTTACAAGACTCACTAGCAGTGCKGTAGTGTGGGGTAGGTGTTCCCACTAGTCTCTGTTCTCTTCCTTTCTTCTTTTTCTTTTCCTGTCCCCTTTCCCTTACTCTCCTCAGTTTAGCTTTTCACTCCTCATTGACTTGTTTTGATACATTCCTGAGAATCTCAGGGCTCTCTCGTTGGCATGCACATATCACAGCAGACTGACTTGCAGGATCTGCTTTGGGGAGTAACTTTATCTCCAGCAGCTTGTTTCTCTCTCTCTCTCTCTCTCTCTCTCTCTCTCTCTCTCTCTCTTTTCTTTTTCTTTTTTTTTTTTTTTTTTTTTTAATAATGTTGGTTACTGAGAAAAAAATAGGGAGCAGCACAGCAAAACCCAGCTTTTTGCTGCAGAGGCAGCATCCACCTGCAAAGTGTGCCTGTAGTCATGGTCCCAAACGCTATTCAAATAAAAGCAAGCTGTTCAGTGTTGCATGCTGCTAGGAGCAGGTTCTCACCTATTTGCTGGCCCATTTATTGCACTCAAATCTGCAAAACCTGTCTTGATGGTGAGTTGCTTTTCTGTCTTTATTTTTAGTCCCCATGGGAAAAAAAAAGATATATATAAAATAATAAAATGCCAAGAATGAGATCTGTAACATCAAGTGACCACAGTCCTGATGTATCTGGGCCTAATCCTGACAGGAGCTTTCAGATGCTACTGTGAAAGCTAAAATTAAAGATGAAAAATGTGCAAAAAGATCTGTGCTGTTTTGACTGAGTGAAGGATTAGTCTGGCTGATTTACTTCAGATTTACTGCTGATGCAGGTGAGGAGCATTTCATCCACCAGGCGCTGGTACTGGGGCAAGTAAATCAGTACTCTCAGCTACATCCTTAAAAAAATCAAGCGGTGTTTTTGCCCCTTTGAGAGCGCTACTTTTTTTTCTAATGCTTCTATTTTTGTTCTGTGTTTTGTATGTGGTTTACTTTAGTCTTGGATTGGACTAAGATTATATATATTTCTTTTACTTTCCCCCAAACTGACTGGCAAATTTAGTTGCATAATTCCTAGCCATCTTTTTTTGCAAAATCTGAGGTTAAATAGATGACTCTAACCTTCCAGTGAAGGATGTTTTGATATATCTTGGGCATTATTAAAAGGCGTAAAGTGTGCCTTGCTTTAAGTTAAACTTTTTAGGGCTGTAGTGCATTTTTATTTATAAGAAAGACCAAMTAGAGAATTTTTTGTGCTGTAACTAATTTTGCCTGATTGTGGCTTCTGGGAAAAAAAAAAAAAAGAAAAAAGAAAACAGCAAGCTGATAGGATTTATGACTGAATGCAATTGAAACCTGACTGACTCTGCTATTTCTAGCCTCCATTTCCTTCCATCTCTTCCCATCTTTCCTSCTTGGGAGACCATGGAGGGGTTGCTGCCTTGACCTTGAGCCTGAGGGGAGAACAATGATGGTGCCCGGGTGGGATGCGGATTTTCCCAGCGCCCGTTTCCTGTTTTCCCGGCACCCTGTCTGCAGCCCGGCACTTGGAGGGGGCTGGTGGCAGGAACTGGCCCAAGGGCCGGGTGCCCTGTTCCTCCTTCCGGAGGAGCAGCTGCCTTCACTGCCTGGAACGTCCTCGGCACGGAGAGAAAAATGACGTGCGTCCTGATTTCGGGATCAAAGCGGGGCAGCGAGGGGATCCTCTTGGCACCGCGCTCCGTTGGGGGAGGCTGTAATCCTGCGGATTTATCTACCCGCTGTGTATTTTGTTCTGTCATGTATTCTGCAGGCACCTATGATGTGTAATATATAAATAGCAGGGTAGCTTAGGCTGGTTGAGGCTTTAAAGGTTAAACTAGGAGAGCACGACAGGGCTGGAGGAAACCTTTGTGTTCAGGCGGTGCCGCTGGTGGGTATTTTTGTTGTTGTGGGTATTTTGGGGACTTCGTGTGTGTGTGTTAGATTTGTATTTATTTATTTATTTGCATTTGCTTTGACTCCTACTTGACCAATTGAGCAAGCAGAATTCTATATGCTCAGCTTGTGCATGCTTTGATTTTTTGCATGCCCACGTGGGCTTTGGCCCAAGCTGAGGAAGCTGCTGTTGTGYCCCGCTGCAGGCGCTGCCTGCAGCTTCGGCTGGGGCAGCGAGTGCGGCGCAGGGGTCAAGCGGAGCATGTCTGCGGGAAGCCTGTGCAGGGACGGGATAAGGAAAAACACTTACAACTGCCTCTTCCTGACTCCTGGGCTGCTCTGCAGGAATCAGTCCCTGCTTGTCCTCGTCTCAAAGTGCAAACGCGAGCAGGAAGCTGAGAGCTGGGACTTTCTCCTGTTCTTGGTCCTAATTGCAGGCAAGGTTCCTGCAAATCCACGATGCCTAGAAAGCTCTGCCTAGAGCAGGGCCCAGTAGCTGTTGTTTTCCCTTCTCCCTTCCAAGCCACAGGCTGAATGTGGATCCACCCAAGACTGCCTTTTGAATTCAAGTTAGCAGTGATTTAACTGCACTACAAAGGGGGGGAAAAAAGTAAAACACTATTCCCTAACATTCAAAAACAGCTTAGGGCTCTTTCCAAGAAATGACACATTTTTCCCCCTCCCTCCGCCTTTTCCTTTCTGTTTTACTTCTCAGAGGGGAAAAATTAATTAAAAACAATGTTCACCAGCTGAAAAATGCCAAGCCAGCTCTCTCCTTTGCTCCCGCAGTTGTAGCCGTGCTCAGGAGCGCGCTGTCACCTCGAGCCAGGGACCCATGCTGGGCCGCGCCGCACGCAGCCAAAATGCCAGCTCGGATCTCAAGGGTGGCTKAGCCCTCCTGCTGTACCCTGTGATGGAGATAACATGATCTGCCTGTCAGTGGGGCTAATTTAATTAGCACCACACCGCTACACCTAATACCCTTCCTATTKGAGGGCTATTTCAGTGATACCTAGAGCCCTGCTATGTTTTGCGCATGCTTTGCACTGTCGCTCTTCATCCATAGAGCGAGTACTAGGTGTCAGTGAACGTGAAGTTGAATTCTGGTTTAGTAGAGCCAGGAGTGATATTTCTGGGAAACAGAGCACCATTAGAGCCAGGAGTGATATTTCTGGGAAACAGAGCACCATTATTTGCAGTACCTCTGTGCACAGGATGGCAGCAGTTTTTGCAGCCAAAAACAGCTTCTTTTAACAGATACAAGATACAAAAAGCTTGTAGTAGCTGACACAGGCTTGCATTCCTGTGTCGTCTTGCTATCCAAATAACAATCTGCAGAGTATGTGGTTTTTTTTTTTTTTCCTGGGCACGTTCCTTTTTATTGCTTCTGTTCCTGCCCCTGCTACAGGGCRCATGTAAAAGCTGCTAGATGCCCAGGTGGGGAGAAGAGAAGTGAAAATTCACAGCCACYGAGCAGGTTGTGTTGGACTTGGTAAGTAAGAGGAATGGACAAGGGAGCCAAGAGACTTGAAGGGCTGAGCTGAGCAAAGACTTGGCCAAAACCAGGAGCTCCTGTGCCCAGTTCCTTTTGCTCAGCAGGAATGAGGCCAAAGAGCGGGACTGGAGATGAGGGCTKGTGGGGGAGAAGGTGCGGTGCTGACGTTGTTCCATGTGCCCAAGACACAGAGAGGAACCTCTCCAGTGTGGGGGCTTCCTTGAGCAAGGTGACTTTCTTCTTCCACCAGATGAAGTGGGATTGAATGGGATGAAGTGGCAACGTGCTTGTTGATTGGACTTGAATTCCTTATCAATATTTCTTCGGTAGAGGATATGCCTGCCTAAGGAGAGGATATGGGAAGACTTTTTGGCCTTATGAATAGGTTTGCTTTGGGGGATCACACAAGAAGAAAAGTGAATTGATGCACAAATCCCCTTGAAGGTTTGGGACAGAAGCAGAGCGAGAGGGTGCTTGGCTGTGAGGACAACTGAAGTTGCTTTTTCTCCTCCTTGACACAGCTAGCAGGCGTGCTCACATGGGAGCAAAATGTTGGTGTCTAGTCTCAAAAGGCACCGACAGTAGAGAAACAATGAATTCCTCACAAAATGGTACATGTACTGCTGTAAGTAAATTGCTAGTAAATGGCTAGTTCCATATGCTGTTAGAAGGAAAGGAGAGTCCAACTTGTGGAGCCAAGGAATTCTTCACTACATCCATCCTTTCCACCTTGTAGCTTCATCACATACAGATACTAGGTACAGATACATTACAGATACAGAAAGCCTAAAAACAACCTATTTTCGAATGTATAAGAAATCTTTAAATATCCGTAAAAACATGTTTTGTCTTTGACATTGCTTTGTGATACTTCATGGCATGTGAGAGTGGGAGATGCTGGTGCCTTTTTGCCCCAGTAAAACCTAAGTTTCATAAACCAGAATAACTACTTCATGACCTGTAGGTGGCCAGAGGGCAGGTCGTAAAGAAATCTTTTCATTTTAGGGAGCTGTTAAGTTACCACTTCCTAAGCAAATCACTGTTCTCTGCGTCTCGGAAACACAGTTTTGGTTCACTTCAGTAGCTATCTATGTTCCTCATTAAATTTTAATATTTCTGAGGGCTTCTGTTTCTTAGTAAACARATGTTGAAAGCGGCAGCATAAATGATGAAAAAAAATCATGAAAAAGGTGCGAGGAGAAGGCCCTAGAATGACTTCATCGCTTCAATATGAAGTTAAGGCTCTGCTGCAGTGCTCTTGTACTGCCTGATTCAGCATTTCCTTCTTGGAAAGAAGAAAGAAAATGAGAAAATCAACTGTGCTGCACTGCACATACTTAGGGTTGTTAGCAAGAGCTGGGAAAGTCAGCAGCATACTCGGTATCAGTTTGGCAGAAGAAATATGTGTACGTGCGTCATGCTGTATCGTGTTTTGGCAACTCGGCTCGAGGAAAAATCATGACATTGAGGCTCCGTCCTGCCCCTCGCGCTGCGGCCTGGCCGGGCTGTAAGATATGCGCTGCATCCACGTCCAGAGGAAGCAGCTTTGTAGGGTGGGCAATCACCCAACCAGTCTTGTAAAAAAGTAAATATGCCTTAAAATTCATGTGATTTTTAAAAACAATGTTTTAGAATTTATTTATTTTCTCCTGACCCTTTAAATTTTAAGGCCCCCTCAAAGCACATTTTCAAGCTCCCTTCCCCTTCATCCCCACAACCCTGAGGGCTGGGAGTGAGATGAAATTTTCATGCCACCAGCAAGTTGGCAGCAGCACAAGGTTGAAGAAAACCTGTCCCAAGAAGAGGTTTGGAGCCAAAAATGTTGTAAGATGAGTAGCATTTAAGTTAGTAATAACCCCTTTTGAGTTAAACATTTACCTTAGTAATAATCGCAGGCGCTTTACGAAATAAACATGACAGATGGCAAAACCTCCTCCATTGTGTTATTAACAATCCAATTTTAAGCTTGAGAGGCAAAGGGAAGGCTGGCAAGCATTAGGAGTGGAAAAAAGGTGATTATAGTACAGTCGGGTGATTGCCCAATCTACCAGCCACTGCTTCCAGCCGGGCAGTTTTTGTCCTGTGTCCGGGTGACTTTAGCCCCCTGTGCAAAGTGAAGGGCAAAGAGAGGCAGAGCGCTKCCCGTGGCAGAGGGACCAGGATAAATTGATGGACCTTGGCCCAACAGCACCATGACCTCTGTCTGCGAGGCTCGTGAGCTTAGATGAAGATGCTGACGTTTGCATTCTGTTAAATAAACCAAGGTGTGACTGCCATTTTGCATCTCGACACCATCTTCTCAGTTGCTCATTTTCTTCCATCTCAAAGTATGGGAATCGTAGGAGTTTATGTTTTCATTTAATTAGTTTTCTGTGCTTTTTAGCTGATTTTAGAGAAGGAAGGGAGAGTTGGAAAATGCTGTCACTGGTAAGAACACACACATAGTTTCTTCTGTAAACAAGCAATAGATCCGTTTATTAAAATGAGTTTGAAGAAAAGCCTTTAGTAAAGAGAACATCTTGCATCATGGCCAAGCTCTTCTCTTTGAACTCTCCACGTAGCCACCGTGCAGCCAGGCAGTGGGCGATCGGGCAGCGAGAAGGTGCTCACCCATTCTGTGTTCAACGCAGCAGGGCTAGCCGGGTTAGATGGATTAGTTGTGCTGGCCTGTGTATGCCAAAGTGAATATTTCATTAAAGGCTATGATTGCTTTTGCAGGCACGGTGAATAGTTTTGCAAATACCTTACCACAGCAGAAATTAGGAAAGCTTACTTTTTTTYCCTCTTTTCTCTTGAAAAGATAGGGGTTTTGTTTTTGTTTCTTAATGTTTCTTCTTAGCTTGTTCTGACTGGTAGGCAGGATTCTCTTACTGAGGCTTTGCTTTGGCAACTGATTAAATTACTTATTTTTTTTCCTCCTGCTTTCAATGTAAGATGGTAGTTTAGCAGCATTATCTGGAGAGCTGATTGTTGTCTGCTGTTGATTTAACTGAAATTTACATTGAATTAGGGAGTAAAATGTAGACTGACTCCGCTTGATCCCATTATTCAGTCAGTGCAACTTTTACAAGTTGCATTTATGCAGCAGCGTTGTATTTTAGAAATCTTTTGTAAAGCAGAACACTGACAGTGGGATGAAAACCATAAGGAAAATAGCGTCTTTTGCATGTGAATTGGCCAATTGCTGGCATTTGAGTAGGCCTTATAGGTGGGTTATTTGTAATGTTCGCAAGGTTTTAGGGAAAAAAATCTTTACAAAGTTATTGCAAAAACTCATGGTTTGCTCTGCAAGTAGAGAATGGCTATCAAAAAATTGCAGAGAGGAATCAACAGAGTTCAAGCTGTAAGAGAGACATCATCAATTCCCAAGGAGGAATGAAAATTGGAGCTGGAATAGTTGCCCATGGAGGCATTTCACCCCAATGCAGCAGGACAGTCTGAGCTGGTATGCTTAAAATCAACAGATTCTAGCTTGTCTGTTGTGTGGCTTTGGGACTGGGAGAGGATGTTAGAAACCCCAACTCTGACCCTATAATTAAACTGATGGGAAGGATCTTGAGAAAAACAAAGCAAAACAAAAAAACCTACGGAAGTGGTTGGCTTCATGCACCCATCCCATTGTGACAGGCGGCCATTGGTAGATAGGTTATTAGATATTTCTTCAGGGTGGAAGTATATGTAGTACAATGCAGRAGTTTGCCTCATGACTTATAACAAAATCTAGCACTCTGCTGTGGTTATTTTATGGTCTTTAATGTAAGGAATGATGTTAAGATGCTAAGTAAAATGCAGTGTTGGAAATCACTTGCTCTACCAACCTTGAGGACTGGGTTGTGGCCATCGTTTTCCTGCAGGTTTAAACTCTAAATACCCTAAAAGCCATATGGAATATAAAAAAAAGTAAAAACAACAAAACCCAACTGAAAAAAAAAAAAANAAAAAAAAAAAAAAAAAAAGGAGACATAAAGCCCATGGTCTTTATCTTGGAAAAATGAGCAGTACACGTGTTCTCATAGGCACTTATTTCTGCTGGAGAACTCTGCTCATTAAAAATATGGACATGCAGATAGGTGAACATGGATTGCGTGCTGCTAGTGGAGCTACTTGCCACCATGGGGAGAGGAATGAAAACAATGGCTGGATAGAGCTCTCTAGTAAATTTCCACGGTAATTTGTGGCCAGAATGGCTATTTTGGACTTTTGGAAGGTTAAGTAACAGCAGTTCATTCATAGCCACTGAAAGAGCGGCTCAGTGTGTTAGAGCAATGCAAACCTGTTGCTTTTCCCTCAGCAAGCTGTGCCAGATGCAGCAGCTCAGTGTTTCCTTGGTTTTGTTTTATTAAACTGTGCAAGGAGGTGAAAGCTCTATTTGAAAAACAAACACTCTCTGCTGTTTCTCCAGAAGTCAGTAGGTTCTTAAGTACTTTCCATGGGCTGGGTCCTGACTCCCCTTTTGCACATTGCTGTGAGGTCTGTGTCAACTGGGTGGCCCAAAAGGTCAACTTGTGACCAAAGACATGAGTGATTTTGGGCTGCTGGTGGATAGAAAGGGTTTCCTAGTCTGTGCCTTTGCAAGAGCCTGTATTTCTCCAGCAACTTCAGAGGGAACCCAAAGCAAACTTGGTTAGTATTTCTGTCATGCAGAATGTGCACATGCATGAGGTGGTGTGCTGGAGTGGGGCGTTCAGCTCCTGTCACAGGGACACAGCATCAGAGTGATCCCCAGGCRGGACTGTGCTGGGGGAGAGTGGCTGTTGTAACAGTGATTTCCTTTCCCAGCTCAAAGATGTCTTATGAAAGCTCACTTCAAAATCATTACTTTCATTTACATTTCCTGTTTTGTATTTCTTCTGTTTCAGATCTACCAGTCATGAAACGAATCCTTCTGTTTTTTATCCTGGCTGCTGCTGTTATGTATGGCATACTTCATGGAAATTTGTGGAGGAATAACCTCTATTGGTAAGAGAGTGTTTCTTTCACTTATTAGTGCTCATACCCTCATGTCTGTGCAATGTCTGTGGCCCCCAGTTGTTGGGTTATGAGTTATGTTTGCTAGGACTGATTACTGCTGTGGGGTTTGTTTTGTACCGTGAAGAATGAATGGGGTTGTGCTGTCCTGACATCCTTCCCCCTTCTCTCATGCAAGTTTTAAATGCAGCAACCGATTTGAGTTGGTTACATCGAGAAATTGGGATCTCAAAGATAGGATGTTCCTTGGAATTTCCTGTAAACAAGAGTCCAGGTGAGGAAAGAGATTTTATTTGTGTGATTCCTTGCTCCCTGTCTCAGTGTGTTTAGTGTGAGCTCCCTTCCTAGGTGTCTGATAATCAGCTTGGGAGAGACTTACCCCATGCATGGGAGTATCTGCAGGTGGACCTGGCACCTTCTGAAATGCTGAAACTCATTGAGGCCAATTGCTGGGAGATGAGACTTGACTGTCTCCAGTAGCATAGGCTATTGGGGGCCTAAATATTCAGGGCTCTTGTCTAAGAAGTTGAGATTTCATTTTGCAGGCCTTTGCCAACCAGGGCTGACCATGTGTTTGTATTGTGAAGGTGATACTGATAGCTTTAAAAGGGAGTGATTGATTTGCCTTTATTTGTCTCATGTGACTAATACGAAAGACTATCCATGTTGGCTACAGTTTATAGCAACACTCAATGCTACTGTGTTTCCTTCTTGCAGGATTAGTTTTTACGGACAGACTTCTTCTGTGAGGAGTCCTTCTTCCTATGAGGCTACTGGAATTACTCAGTAAGTTCAGCACTTTTATGTGTGTGTGTGTGTGTGTGTGTGTGTGTGTGTGTGTGTATTTTTGAATGTGTGTATGTGTGTGTATTGTGGTTGGTGTTTGGGCTGGGAGAGGGATTGAAATTAAAATCTATACCATTATCCCGAGGCTCCCTACTCAATTGGTTGTCGTGCAGTCATGTCCACTGACCATTTCTGTTACGCACGCAGTTGTAACATGTTTAGCAGAAATGAATTTGTCCCTGTCATGTGTCCAGTATTTGGCTAATATTACGGCTGCTTACAGTGACTGTCTGTAAAAAGCAATGCTCTGTGGGAAGGGCATCTGCTAATAATCTCCAACTGTTTGTGCTTCCGAGGTGCAGCCTGAACAAAGTTAGCAAGAATGCAAGGACAAATTTGTGCTTAAAATTGAAAAAATCAGAGATGCCTTCTACTTGCATGTGATGTGCAAATGCTTGTATAAGCAGATGTTGCTGCAGTAAATTCCTGCAGTTAGGTTTGCAGGACTAATGAGCATCTATGCTAAAATTTACATGCAGGCCTCCATTCCCTCTGAAGCGGTCCTGTTTGTGAGACTGTAGCTAGAAAACAATTAGCTGGCCGGCTGATGCATTTCCCAGCGTGCTTTCTTGGTGTCAATATTCACATGACAAGCTGAGGTTACAAAATCAATTAACCTGAATGGCCTGTTTGGCTTGTGGCTGTAACGCAGTGGTTTCATCCTTCTGCTCTTAATGCGGCCCAGATGCAGGCATTGCTCAGACTGAACTTTACCCTCCCTCCCGGCCTCCGTGTTTGTTCTTAAATGAGCTGAAGTGCTAAGGCGGGAATGTGCTTAGAAGCGTAAGTCTTAGCCCTCTGGCCTTATTATGAGAGGAGTGACTTAGCCCCAAAGCATCTCTCTTTCCTCAAGTGTGTGTGTGGTGCTCTTCACTCCCTGMTCCAGAGAGAGCCCCTGCTTCATCTCGGAGGAGCCCATGACCTGCATAGAGCTGCAGGCTGGATCACCAGAAAGCTTCTGCTTCTCTGGAGGTGGCCCTCACCTCTAACTACTGGCTTCATCCGCCACAATAGCTGCACAGCGAGGAAAATCACAACCACCTTGGAGCAGCACTGTGAAAATAAAAGCCTTGCTAGTAAAAAGAGTCAAGCTGCAACTAGGAAAGTCTGCCTTCACAATACAAAGGCAGTCGTAAAAATTTGTCGTGCTGGTAACTCAGTAGTCAGCTTGCTAATTTTGTTTGTCCAAGTTTACCCAGCTTGTTGATGTCCCATGTTTCTATTCTTGCCATTTCTTTGAAATCCTTCTCTTGCAGACTGCCACCCACTGCTGTGGAAAGAAAGAATGAACTAGACACTTGTCTCCTGAAACCAGCTTTTGAATCTTTGCTGGGGTGAGTCCTGCATGAGAAGGTGGGAAGAAGGGCAAGGTTGTGTCAATTTGAGGAGAACTATTGAGTGTTTACATGTCCTGAACTATTTCACACTTCGCTTCAGGAAGCGCAGATCTTAGGCGCGAGTTCATTGCTGTTTTTCTTGGGTCTGGCAACACAAACTGTTCAGCTTGCCATTCTTTCACACCTGGACAATACAACTAGCTCAACATGCTGCGTACACAGTGAAWAAAGAAGTATTTTGTCTGCAGATAGAGTAACTAGTATCATTGAAACTAGTTTCTTGATTAAAACACAGGCCCTCCCTTTCTTTTCCTGTAAAAGAAGCCTTAATGGCAATGATTGCAACTCAGTTGTTTTCTGATTAGGCTTGGAATTACAAGCTTAAGATGTTTCGATAGCTAAGCATTTCTGTAGCAGCGAGAGACCAGAGAAGTTCTGAAAGTCTTTTCAGTTTGCGTGGAAAGGAGCATGAATGTGTCCAAATACACCCAGGCTTTAATGATATAAGATTTCCCCCCTTTCTCCTTGTTAATGAATAAACATTTGAGATTGTCCATGGTTTGCTTTTTGGAAAGCACTCTTAAACTGTATATTTTGGATGTCCTCCTCTTTAAGATATTTGCAGAAAGGAACCTTCTTAAAGAAGCAGGAAGCTGGAAAAAAAGAAGAGCTTCCACACAAAATATAGAAGATRCTTGGTCACAGATGTGCCCCCAAGATATGTGTGGGGAAATGCTGGGAGTTTTCTGTATTAGAAGCATGTGTGTTAGATGAGAGAGATCAAGGGAATGCCGCGGGAACAGAAACGGGCAGGCTCTGTTGTGGGCTTTGTATTTTATCTGAGCAAACACTGAGCACGGCCCTGGGGAAAGCTTGGGAAGGCATTTAGACGATATCCTGGCTAAAGGAGGCCTCAGTTTTAAGCAAATGCACCATTTCTTCAATGCTTATCCCTACAAGAGAGCGAGACTTTGATTCAGTCTTGTTACTATTTCAACGAATGTGCGAGGATCTCTTCTGGTCTGTCTTTCTCCCAAAGTGGGCCTCTGTTGCCCTAATCCCCACATTTTGGTTAGCTGCTTAGCTCACAGGGGTGACACTAGCCCTTTTGCTCACAAAAGGGGCCCACACTGACTCTTTGTCAGATATGGCAGGGTAGCCCTGCTCCCGTGCAAGGGAGCAGGAAAGGTCTTGGAGATGAACAGCAAGAAGAAGGTAAGTGCAGAGCCAGGGCTGAGCATGTCTCATGCCTATTTGCATGAGGGGGTAGTTTGCCTGAGCTGAAGATCTGGTCTGTGCACTTTGGTAACAGCCTGGGGTGGCTGAAAGGATTTCTAGCCTGRCAGAATTATTTATTGGAAAGGAAACAGAGCCAGAATTAAGAATCCCTTTGCAGTACATTAATTATTTACTACAACTAAGCCTTACCAGCTGCCTCTCAACAGCAAGGCGTGCTATTAAATTTAATAAGGATGTTTAGTGCAGTGTCTCAGGAAGTTAGTAGGTCTCACTTTGTTAACCTAGAGCCTCGTTCTTGATTCTCTTTTGCTGTTGCTATTTTCTAACTATGTGGAGCTGAATGAGTGAGACATCTGATTTGTGAAACCGAGAGGGTGAGGTTATTTCTTTTGCAGTTCTTAATATTCTTAATGGAGCAACAAGTCACGTACTGGCTGTGTGCATGTTTATGGTCAACACTCTAGGCTTTCTTCTTGTGACTGCACACTTGTGTGTTAGTATTTTAAGACAAGGCATGGTATGCAGGATTAGAGCAAAGTCAGCCGCTTCAGCAAGCGTCTGTGGCCTGAAGTATGAGGTGAAGCCAAGGGCATGGTAGCAYGTGATGGGACAGAGTCTGCCCCCTGCTCGTTCGGCTTGACTTGGCAGGTTGACTCCCTTCCCTGGGAATAACCCTTGGCCATGGTCACTGCCTTTGCAAGGAACAAGTRACTTGTCCTATCATGACACATGGAAAGTGTGACGTGTTGGAGCGTCAGTTTACAGGAGGAAGGGCCTTTGGAGGCACATACCCTCATGATGGTGGCCAAGGCCAGCACTCTCCTGGCTTTTATCAGGAACAGCGTAGCCAGCAGGACCAGAGAATGATCGTCTCCCTGTACTCGGTAGCTCACAGCTTGAAAAGTGTGTTTGGTTTTTGCCCCCTCACTGCAAGAAGTACATGGAGGTGCTGAGCGTGTCCRGAGAAGGGCAACGAAGCTGGTGCAGGGCCTGGAGTCCAGACCTTACAAGGAGTGGCTGAGGGAGCTGGGGTTGTTTAGTCTGGAGAAGRGGAGGCTCAGAGGAGACCTTAGCACCCTCTACAACTACCTGAAAGGAGGCTGCACTGAGGTGGAAGTTGGTCTGTCCTCCAGAATAACTACATATAGGACAAGAGGAAATGGCCTCAAGTTGCACCAAGGAGGTTCAGGTTAGACATTAGGAAGAATTTCTACATAGAAAGAGCAGTCAAGMATTGGAACAGGCTGCCCAGGGAAGTGGTGGAGTCCCCGTCCCTGGCAGTGCTCAAGAAATGTATAGATGAAGTGCTTAGGAACATGGTTTAGCAGATATGGTGAGGATAGGTTTGCAGTTGAACTCGATGATCTTAAAGGTCTTTTCCAGCCATAATGATGCCTATCGTCTATGATGCCTATGTGACGTGCAGAGTGGTGCACATGGGCTGGATTTTTTTTCCATACAAAGCATACAGAAGGCGCATGGCAAGTGCACAACTGATGTACTGTGCCTAGTTAGTCCCAAGTAAATCCCTGCTGTGTGTGGCCTTGGCACTCTTGTGTATTGTTTTGTTATATGGATCTGCTCCTCTCGCCCCGACATACTTGCTAATGTTAACACTGCTGTAAAGTACCACTTGTTTGGAATGGGAGCACTTCTCAATCATGATGAAGTGCTCAAGATATTTTCAAATTAAAACACCTTGTTTCAAACTCTTTTTTTTTCTGTTACTACCATATTTAATAATTATTCTTTGCTGTTACTGGTTGTGTCACTGGATCATAGCTTCTTTCAAATATTCTGTCTCATGGTGTAAACTTCTTCAGTGCATGTGACTTCAGTGAATCCCTATAACTTACACTAACAGAGAATTAGCTCTTTTATCCTTCACTCACTACCTAAATTTTACATTATAACATTATAATATTGTATTAATATAGTATAATACTCTAAACATATTCTTATCTGTCCTGTGGATTTTTAAAAGTTCTTTGTTTTTCGCCTTTATTAGGGTCGACAAAATATACCCATTCCTGTGTGCTAATGATTTTATCAAAGTGGCAGAGTTCCATGGAAGTGAAAAGTTTGAACTACCTTATGGAATAAAGAGAGCAGGTTTGTGTTCYGTATGAATCTATATTTAAAGTGTAAATGCATATAGTTAGGTCATCTGAATCCCTAGGTTTGGTATACTCTATTGACCAATGCCAGACCTTGAGGGACACCTTCCAGCAATTTAATGGTTTTATTTAGTCCATTTGACCTGCATCCTGTTTTTAACAAACCACATGCTGCTTGGAGCGGAGAAGGCAGGAGATTAAATTTAAACTCCGTTCACCCAGCTTGCATGTATTTGTGTTGGAGTATTGAAGATATACAACACTCCGTGGAGTGTCGGCTGTGTCAGTGCACTGGGATTCGCCCGACACACCTAAGGTGCCACACACCTAAAGTGTCACACACCTAAGGTGTCACACACCTCGGGTCCCCCTGAGGCCCGTGGCAGTGTCTCCAGGTTGAGGTTGGTTCCCTTCGCCAGGCTGGCTCCTTAGGTCAGAGGAGGTGTCACTGAGGCTGCGGAGCGGCGTCCCGCCATCCCACCACGTGGCTGCACCCATGCAAAGGGCTTGCCTGCTGACAGCTGCTGCTTGCCTCGCTCAGGCTCAGATTAGCCTGGGATAGAGACTCTGAACACTTCGGTTGCACTTTTGAGAAAGGTTGTGACGTCTGAGTGACTTCTATTTTTAAGCCCAAGGAGTGCACCATTTTATCGCCCTTGCAAACCTGGGTGCTAGTCTCTTGCCTTGCCCTCTCTCTGTGTGTCAAGAATGGTGTGTTTTCCTGCCTCTCTGGGGTTGCAAACAGGAAAACCACATTTGAGAGAGAGTCACTCAAGTCCTGTTGCAATGAGAGCTACAGAAGTGTCAAAACCAGCACTGAGGGAGGACCGAGAAGATGCTTTGCAGTTAGCACAGACTGCTTGGGTGAATTATCTCAAGATAAGTAATGTGGTTCCTGTGCAGTTAGCACAGGCTGCTTGGGTGAACTATCTCGAGATAGGTAACGTGGTTCCCATGCCCAGGCTGCGCAGCCCCTCCTCTGGGAGGGAGGAAGGCTACATCAAGGTTGCATCTCTTCCAGCTGAAGGCGAGTAAGGCAAAATCAAAGCCCATTAGGGCATGAGTCTTGGAAAACCCTCTTATACTTCTGGGGAGCTTCTRGGTACAAATCCCATTGTTTTTGGCCACAAGGGAATATGAGGGTGGGAAACGCTCTCTGAAAAGGAGCCACGAGAAACCTCTATTCCTTTGACATGCTTGATTCATGCATGGCCCTAAATTACAAGTTAAGTTCTTTAAGCACAGTGTGTAAAAACAATAGTTACTAAAAATGCTGTAGTCGGATGGCAAGCTTATTTTTAAACTGGGAACTACTGAGTGTTTCATTAAAATCTTCTCTCTCCTCTTTGCTTTCCAGAGCAATTCTTCCGTTTAGCCCTTTCAAGACTGCAAAATTGTGGCCTGAGCAATGAGGACGACAGGTGAGATGGTTTATTTGCTGCTGCGTTTGTTCATGCATTTTCATGCTCAGTACTTACCTGAAAAATAGCATCAATGATGTTATCTTRGAGTTTCACAAGTTGAGAATTTGACCTGTGGTGTGAAAGGAATGTATCTCTATTTACAGATTTTGAAGTAATTTGTTTTTAAGCATATGCAGCACCAGCATACAAGAATAATCCTTCTGTGAGGTAACATAAACTTACATTTTTTTCCCCTAAGAGTTTGCTAATTAACCACAGTGCCATCCTCCTTTAATGACGATTTATACTCAAGGGCAATGAAACCACCCTTGACAGTGTCTAAGATCTCCTCTTTCAAAGCCATTATTAATGTAAACCAGCTTACTTTAACTGTCTATTCAGAAAACATCTGAAGTGAGCAGTCATCAGATTGTGGCTGTATCTGTGCAGAGTAGCACAGAATGGAGCACGCCCTAGATAACTCACTTGCCATTTATTACGTTGTCCTGTTTAAATCTCTTGGATAGAAGCCACTTCTTTCAGGCTTTTGATGTATTTATTTTTGTAGGTAGGGCAGTAAGCTTGGCAAATATACTAAGATGATGTGTTTACCAAGTGATGCAAATGGCTTTTTAGATTTGTAGCTCGTGGATTGAGAACCTACCATATATCATGTTAATAGGCGGCATACCTAAGAGCTGGATGCAAATAATGATGAGGCTGGCCATACATGGCTATTTTAATCAAGGAGATCAAACAGAACATAATGCCTCAGGTCAAATGCAAGGTTCACATTTTAATTAAACTTAGTTGGAACATGAACAAAATAATAGGACTTATCTTGTCTTTAATGTGTAGCTTTCCTGTCCAACCCAAGTGTTTTTTTGGTGGGGTAGGAAGTAGGGAAGTAGTTATTATTTTCTCCACCTCTTGTACACCTTCCTTTCCATGTGTTTACTCTTTTAATCTAGTAAGTTCACTTTTACTCTTATTAAGTTAAAAACAATACAAAAAMCAGCAAGGAACTACCCTCTGTCGGGACTGTGAAAATTAGCAAGTTTATACAGAAGTGGCCTACAAAGATGAGGCTAGTCTGAAGTTTGAAGAAAGAGAATGGCAAATGTGCTAGAAATTCATTGACATCATAAGTTCAGTGCTATAATCAATTTGATTGCAAAGTGAATAACCTTGTCGTACAACATAAAATCTTTTAAATAATTCCTATAGATCAAAAAGTGATTGTTTCTTATCTTTTGAATGTAGGTTCTCCATTCRAGATATAGATATGTTTAGTGGTTCTGAGAGATGCTTCCTTTTAATAAAAGTAATATGCTTTAGTAGTACAAAAGCAAAATGAGAACTCTTAGCATTTAATTAAAAGCAGGAGATTAAATGAATCAAAAGTACAATGACTTCATATGATATATTCTTCTTAYCCATTATTAGACTTCTATAGCATTGATAGGGCATGAATCACTGTAGAAAGAAAGAATTTTTTAATATAATTATAAACACATAACTGAAATACAATGATTTAACAGTAGGAAGCTCTTGGGGAAATAATCCTAGCAAAATACTCCTGYAGTTCTGTTGCTCTGTTATTAGGCAGTTCTGTATTGCTGCAACCTCCTCTTATTGGCAGAAGAGAAATATAAACTGAATTTCCCTGTAAACTTAGTATTAAGTGTGTGTGTGKGGGGGAAACTGCTTTGAAGTATTTTCATGAATGTCAAATATATGTGCATGAACTAGATTAGTTTGCAACATCCATAAAAATACACAGCAAACTATAAAGGATCTTTCTTCCTAAAACGGTGCAGGTTTCCAAAGAAAGATAGGATTCTTACTGGGTGAAAGTACAGCTTTGGAAACCTACCTGGAGTGAATTGTGTCATTGATTCAGTGGAATTGCTTGCAGGAGAAGGCTTTTCCAGTATAGCGGTGTAGATCCATCAAATACCCATTGAACTCCCAGTTCCCCTATTTCCTCATGTGTACTCAACAGGAGCTCTTAAGACTCTAAGCTTATCACCAGTGAATTCCCCCCCAATGCATTTACACAATAGGAAGTCAACAAGATGTGACCTCTGCATTCCTCGGGAGGCTACTGGAGAATGGGGAGTGTTGAAAGAGTTGGAGTCCAGATCTTCCCCCCACAATACTCCCTCCAAGAAACCGTGTTTCAGTGGAATGTGGAAGACGTTAGCTTTTTGACCTTTAAAGGCTACATTTCCACTTAACAATATTTTTCTTTTATATGGGCAGGAGAGCTTTTCTTTGGTATTTCACCATAAACACAATAAGCAAAATGATGTTTTGCCTTCTAATTAAGAGGCTCTTTCATGCGGCTCGACCTAGGACAAAGATTTGAAGGAGTGACTAAGGGTTTACGCTTAGATTTTGAGATAWATTTAGGATATATACAGGTCCTGATTTAAATTGCGTGATGAGAATGCATCTTCCCTTGTTACAGTTAAAGTCTTAACTTCTTTTCCTCTTAAATATTGTGCTGGTGGTTGTAAGCTGGACCTTTGCTCTGTTAAAGTTCACTTATCTTTCCACTTATCTTTTATATTGCTACATATCCTTTATCTCCACTTCATACCTAGGTTTCCTTGAGGTTATGGTCTGGTTTTTGGTGTGGTTACACCTAGCCCACAAATGTACATGAAATGTTATACATTTCTAGCATAAAAAAATTCCTTTGCTGCTTATCTTCAATGGCAGGACCTATGCTATTGCAGACATAGGCTCAACTACTGTAACTGGAGACGGGTGTGTGGCTAGGGGAGAGGAATAATGCAGAAGTAGGATGTTAATGTGAGATTTCCTGTTGGAGGTGGCATTATCTGACTTCCTGAGCTTGACAGAGATTAAAAGGTGGTCTCTTTACTTTGTTTGACTATGTTCAGCATCTAGTATATTTAATCTGCTTGTCCACTTTGATACTTTTTCAAAAGATCACATACCAATCTTAGATGCTTTATTGGCTATTTGAGGGCAGTTGATAATAACAAACCAGTTAAAAATGTGAAGGGGGCTGGAATTTAAAAGCTTTGTCAAGTGTTTCACTGTATTTCTCTACAAGTAGTATTAGTCAACTTCTTAAGTCCTGAACAAGGCTTGACTGTATCAGTCAATAAGGCAGGAGAGCTTGTTTCTCACATCTCTCCCTCATTCTGTCCTCACCACTTACTGATTACTCTCTTTGTCCACATTTTCCCCGTTCCTTTTTTTTTTTTTTTCCTCTTTACTGTTTTTTCTTTTTTCATAGAGCCAGGTTCTTGCTTTGAACTCTGTGGTATAGGGGTGAGTAATGCAGCATAATTCAGGAAAAGGATTATTTCTTTTCCCTTCCTCCCACCATAAATGTTTCAGTATGTATATGTTCATTTGTGTACTTGCTYGGGACATTTTAAAGCTAGACTGAAAATCTGGAAAATTGGAAAATGAATAGTCTAGAGCCATCCWGGAATAAAGAGAGAAGATAGCCCACATGCAGTGGGGCCACGACTAAGTTAGTAATTCTGCTGCAAAGTGAGAAGACTGCATGGTGGGTTGGGCTGTTGGTCAGTCTGGGCTGGAACAGGCCCTTTCCATTGTGTTGAGTAAAGCTGAAGCAAACTAGACTATCTGAGGAGGAAGCACTAGGCATTTGATACAGGCTCCAGTGTTTGCTATTACTTCATCTCTTGGTCCCTTATGGTAAGAAACAACATGGAGCCCTTTTCTTGTTTGAAGAGCCTTGTGAATGGGATGTTGAGGAGGATTCATGCTCAGTAAGCTGCAAATGTGCCTGAACAGAAYACCAACGTTTTTCCTTGGCCAGCGTTCTTAGTGCAGCCAAGCCATTAAACAGCTTTTGCTCAAAATTTAAAAGACACATTTTTTTAATCACAATACTTGTGCTAGAAAGGAGGAGCTTGCAGTCTTTCATACTGGATGTAAAATTTACCCGAGGAGCCAAAATTCTGGAGTAAGCAAGCCCTGGTTGCTCTCTTTGCAAAAGCAAGACAGGCATTTTACTAGCTTGCTTTCAAATAAAGCAGTGTAGAGTGAAGGAGACAACTAGAAGACATGGGACAGCTCATCAAAGGACTTTAACATTAGAATTTCACAGAATCACAGAATGGTTGAGGTTGGAAGGGACCCCTAGAGATAGTCTATTTCAACCCCCCTGCTCCAGCAGGGTCACCTATAGCACGCTGTACAGGATGGCATCCATCGCATGGGTTTAGCATTTTCATTTATGGAGTACTCCCATGTGCAATTTATTTGTTTATATATTCTAAATATATTTTCTAAATTCAAAAGGATTAGTTATTTTGATTGGATGTATTATAAGACGTAATTTATAGCTCCCTGTAAGTGTTTTAGATCTTTAGTAATGCTATCTAATTTGTATCTTGTCATGTGCAAATGCAGCTGTTTATCAAGCCTATCCCTCCGGTTATTTCCCAATAACGTGCACTTTCTTCATAGTGACACAGTTAAATAAGTTTTTATGGTTCAGTCAAATCAACTAAGTGCCCCTAATATCGATGCGTCAACATTGATATTAATGATCTAAGTGAAATGGTGGGCCTTAAAGTTCTGCTTGTTCTATCTACAGTGTTGCCTGTCGAAGGTGTGTTGTGGTTGGTAATGGAGGAGTACTTCGAAATAAGACATTAGGAGAGAAAATTGACTCATACGATGTGATAATAAGGTAATAACATTTCTCCTTTTCATTTTTGTACATATGGAGAATGGCAAGCATTTGTTTTCAGACAGTAGTAGTTCTGTTATTAATATACATGAAATGGATGAAAATTCCTTGAAAATTGTTTTATTATTTACTCTTTCAAGGGTTCATTTAAAAATAATGTAGAAAAAAATCAGTGTTATTACATGCACTGATATGGGGGAGAAGTGAACCCTGGGTGGTGTGCAGCCCGCTTAGCCTACAGATATGCACCTGCAAGGTGATATTATCAGAGGTGCATCTGAGCATGTGATAGCCTCAAGTCCTCTCTTTGCCCCTTGRTCCCAGACAAGTTTCCTGTGTAATGAGAGAAAACACGATTCCTCTTCTGCATAAACTGAGATGGCAAGCGATTAAACAGCCCTCCTGCCTGTAGGTATCCTGTCAGGCAGCATACCTGGCACCCTAAGCTCTCCTTTCTTTAGAACTTCTCTGCTGCCACTTCAGTTTTTCCATTTCAAGATTGCGTGAACCTTGTTTTTGTTGCTTTGCCATCAGTTGTYATGCTGTTTCATAATACCTTTTCAGTATTCAAACAGAAGCACTAAAAGCCTTTATCTGAAACCTAGAATATGACATGTTTTTAAATACCTGCTGATAAGCTGAAGTGGAATTCTTCAGTTGTAGCTCTTCTTCCAAACTTGAAACTACATAAAGTGATCCACATAAAATCTTCCTCTTTAGAAACCTTTAGGTGCATGGCAGCTTTATAATTTCCGCCCCTCCCCACCAAAAAAAAAAAAGGTAAAAAACATCACAGTACTTTTCCCCAGAGTAAAATAATGCAAACAAGCTCTTTGAATTATTATTATTATTATTATTATTATTATTATTATTATTATTATTATTATTATTATTATTATTATTATTATTATTATTATTATTATTATTATTATTAATGTAACGTATAGTGCACATTTGCTTTTTCATATCTATACATACATTTATACATGTATATAGACATATGTGTACATGCGTGTGCACACACACACAGTTGTATCAGGTAAACGGTCATAATCTCTGCCCCCATGTATACAGTGAAGAATATTAAAACATTCTTGGATGGCCTCTTGAATGGTTTTGGATCATCTGGAGGCATGAACGGAACAATCCGTAACTCTCCAAGACAGATGCTCTTCAGTCTTCTGTGGTTTCTGCATTACAGCCCAAGCCAGAAGGCTCCCTGTGCAAGTGATATGGGATAAGCCATCACGTAATTGTATTCCAAGCCATCTTGGCCAACTTCCCATAGGTGTTCGATGCCTCTGGGTCAGTAGACAGGTGCAGGAGGCATCTCCTAATTGCTCACCCATCTTGTAAGGTGGTAAATGCTGTGCTACAACCTCCCCGTGTGCCTCCACGTGCTGCCAACCTTATAGACCTCTGCACAGTGAGAATGGGTGTGTGGTGTAGTCACTGCCATCTCTGTGTCTGTGTCCTCTGCAGAATGAATAACGGTCCTGTTATAGGGTACGAAGAGGATGTCGGGAGGAGGACCACGTTCCGCCTTTCTTATCCGGAATCCATCTTCTCGGATCCAGTCCACTATGATCCTAATACGACTGTTGTTCTCATTGTCTTCAAAACACGAGATTTAAAGTGGCTTTGGGAGATATTAAGTGGTCAGAAAATAGTGAGTTAAATTATTTATGCACTTTGGCTTGGCTTGCCACGTATCTCTTGCATGTAATATATCTGTTCAGCATTTAACTTCAGTTACCCGACCTGGGAGGAGCAGCAGATTTCCCAACCAGTCTGCGCAGTTTCTCTTTCTTATCGTATGCTTCTATGTTCTTTCTTGCCCCACAGTTTCAGTTCTTTATCCTAAAGTGTTTTTTTTTTTTCCTGGGAATACATATTTTTATTTTTATTTTTATTTTTATTTTTATTTTTATTTTTATTTTTATTTTTATTTTTATTTTTATTTTTATTTTTATTTTTATTTTTCCTAGCATTGTTTCATATTTTGGTGCTCATGCTCTAGCCCTTCCACTTGGTGGAAGCATATAGCAACCTTGGAAGGTGTTTTTCTCTGGAGATCTTTAGCCCTACTCCATGCTCAAACGGACCCAACTTCAAAACCAGATGAGGTTGCTGAGGGCCTCCTCTGGGCAAGTTTTGCATATCACCAGGGATGTTTCCACAACCTCTCTGAGGGGGGACCTGTTTCGATATGCACCATCCTCATGAGGTAGAACTTCTCACCTTCTCACAGTGCACCTCCAAGAGGAGCCTGTCTCAGCCTCTTCTTTACCCCTTCCAGATGACTGAAGACAGCTTGAACAAACACAGCCTCCTCAGCCCCATCTTGCAGGTCATGTGCTCCAGTCCCTACGGTGTTTTAGTGGCCTTCTGTGCAACTGGCCCCAGTTTGAGTGTCTCTCTTGTACTGGGGAGCCCAAAACAGTACTTTGAGACACAGCTGGGCTGAGTACTTAAGTAATGATCTCATCTCTCTACCTGCTTGCTATGCTCTTGCTAATGTGGCCAACTATGCAATTAGTCTTCAGTGCCTTGAAGGCACACTGGTGGAGCATATTGTCCATCAAGGCCTGTATGGCTGTGTGGAATTATTTTACTGGAGGAACACAGTTTGGCGTATGCATTTATTGAACTTCAGGTGGTTCAACTTTCATTTTACTCCTCAACTTATTGTGCCTGGATTACATTTTGGTTTAGATCTAGAAAAACTACAAAATCAAAATAATTTATAAAATTTGAAAATGTGTATTTACTTGACTGTTGCAGAGTGCTAAAGGCTTTTGGAAGAAACCAGCTTTGAACATGATATACAAATCCAGTCAAATCAGGATACTTGATCCCAGCATCACTAGAAAAGCTGCATATGAGTGGCTTCACTTCCCAACAAGGTTTCCCAAAAAGGAGGTAGGTTTTTTCCTTTTATCATTAAGCTTTTAGTTAAGTGCAACCAAATGTGTCTTCAGAAGTCATTATCTTTTCATTATAATAGACTGTGTTAGAACGTCTTTTAGATTCATGCTGCATGAGTTTGGGTTCAGGTGATACTTAGAAGAAGTAAGGAAAAAATAGTTCAGAAAGAAAGTGGAGTGTAGCCTTATATACCAAAAAATCTCTCTTTACGGGTTCTATGATTAATATGACATAAGACGGCACTTGTAGGCTGAAATAATCCCTTTTACAAAATTTGAAAAATTGAACAGACTATGGAGCATAGCAGATCTGAAGAGCCTCTATAAATATTAACAAATCTTGAATTATTAAATATAATTTAAAAAACAACAAAGAAGAAATTCTGAAAGACTGGAATTTTCACCCTGCTGCATTTTCACCCTGCTGTGGTGTGTGGGGTTAAGGAATGGGGATCGTGCAGGATACTCCAGCCTTGTCATGGTGATGTCTAACATCATTCTTATGCTTGCTGATTTATTGCCAAGCCTTGTAATGCACTAATCAACTATTTGATTAACAAGAACATATTTCTGCTGTTAGTTTCTGACAAGGATATATTTGATGAAAGGCAAGACTTCAAGGTGGAGACTTCCTGCGTGTAGTCCAGACCTGGCCATGCATCACTTAGTATAAATGCTTGTACAGATACAGTTGTGTTCTCTATCCTGTTCATCAGGATTCAGTGACTGACACACATGGAAACTTCAGACAAAGCTCTCGCCACGGGGTGGACCTTCTTTCTCTGGCTTAATCTTTCTAATATTTGTGGGAGTTGTTTTGTTTTTCTTTTTCCCGAGGTGTTTCTTGATATGTGGATCTTTTTTTAGCTTCTTTTTTTTTTTGGGACTGCTAGTGCCTTTGTCTCCCTTATTGACTCTTGAACTCGATTTCCCAATTCAGCTGCATGCCTGCAAAGGCTCTGTGGTACTTCAGCTCTTCAAGTGAGGGTGGGGAAAACACAACCCCAAGAGTATTTGGGAGCCTAATGATCTGCCAAAGGGGGATATGAATGCCCACGGCTTTCATGAATCCTGGAGCACCAGACCCTTCTGTCTTTCTCTGTGTGTGTGTTTTCCTTCTTCAGTGGGAGGTAAAGTCAAATCATTGGTGGGTGAGCCAAACCCATGTGCAGTGTCCCCATGGGGGTGTGGAGGCCTCAGGCACCTCAGGCTCCGTGGGGAAGTGTGAGCTCTCCACTCCTCTCCTGCTCACTGAGYGCCCCTGCCCAGGGCCAGAGCAGAGAATCACAGGGCTCTGATCATCTTTGCACGCCCACCATGTTCCACTTGCTTCCGTCTAGGGTTTATGTGGACAAAGCAGCATGCTTTAAGAATGACCATTTCTTTTAAAAGGAGTCTTGCTTTCTTAAAAATATATTCTTTTGAGGTGAACCAAATGCATGTGAAAGTCAAAGTTGGACAGAGCTCTTTGCAACCTGTGATTTTCCTCAGAATTCCAGATAACACTGATTGTGACATGTAGCATTCCTGTAGTAATTTTTAATATAGTAGTTATAGTAATGTCTGTATAGTGCAGACATTGTGACAGGTGCATGACAAAGTTTATGATGTTGGTCATCAGAGGCAGAAAGTTATTTTACTGATCAGCAGAGCCCTTGGGCAACTAGGTACATTTTACATGGGTGTTTTTTGCATACTCTGGATAATGTAAAAAGGCCAAAAAAGGAAAAAGTTATTAACAGCGGCTCTGTAAACTTAATTAAACCACAGAGTCAATCTGTCAGTTTTTAAGTGGATTTTTATTTCTTTTTTGGCCTTTTTTATTTCTTTTGGCCTTTTTATTTCTTTTGGCCTTTGTCATATGACAAAGCAACAACTACCCAAGAAAGGAAAAAGTTATTAACAGCGGCTCTGTAAACTTAATTAAACCACAGAGTCAATCTGTCAGTTTTTAAGTGGATTTTTATTTCTTTCTTGGGTAGTTGTTGCTTTGTCATATGATACAAAAAAATACCTATTTGCGTCATCAAGCTCATCTTCCTGTGTGCAGAATCAGTAGTAAAAATTCCCCAAAAAGCACATGATTTTTTTGCATAGTTTTGAGGATTAACTCCAAATACTAGAAATATTTGAGTTTTTTGATCTGTGTCTGGAAAATTTGTCAATTTCTGGGATTTCTTTTTCTCTCATTTTAATCAGTTGGTCTAATGAAACTGATCATCTCCTCTAACAGACTTTACCTCATTTGCTTCTTAGATCATTTTAACTGCTGTTAAAACAGCAAGGTTTTAATCACTAGGTAGGACGAATCACTAGGTAGGATGAATRATTGCAGTTGTTACAGTTGTTTGCTCTTACAAGAAATACTGTTTTTCACTTAGATGCTCTCAGTTTTGCACAGTTAAAATAGTTTATGACCTGCTCTTGATATCTTACTTTGCATTTACTTCTGAACTAGCTTGCTGTATGGAGAAATAAGTAGCTTTATCTGCATTTTCTTGGTTTTTTTTCCTAGTGAAAATAGCAGGGGAAAGTTTATTCTTTTGGAATTTCCCTGCTCTGAGAAAGTTCAAATATAGGCAAGTTAGCAGCAGCAGCACTCATGGCTTTCAGTCTGGTTTCATAACGAAATGGGACATGTCACATTGTTCAGTTCATCTGTCTCCATCACCTAGAAACTGTCGAACCCTTTACTAAACCCTTCTGCTAACTCAGTCAGGTCTGAGAGAGGGGAAACGGTCTCCAATGTACTGAGTCTGACTGAAGTTTTGCGTAGGGAGTTGCTAAGCAGAGGGGAGGCCTGACTCAGGCCTCAGCAAGGGAAAGTCTAGAGCAGGGGCTCAGCAATTATTAGGAAGAGAGTCCCAGGGAAGGCCGACACTGCAGGTGCTCGGGTTGTGGGGAAGCCACTGGCAGCTTTTAACTCCCTACTAGCCCTGAGGGATGCATCCTGAAAGCCAGRCGTCTTAGGAGAGCTCGGCTGCACGAGCACCCCTGCCCTTGTTGTGGGGCTTGCCAGGTGGCGGGTGTTCATTTCATGTGTGCGCTGGTTCCTCTGCTTCCGTCGTAGAAACCCAAGCACCCGACGACGGGCCTGATCGCCATCACGCTTGCCTTTCACATATGCCACGAAGTTCACCTGGCAGGCTTCAAGTACGACTTTGCTGACAGAAACAGCTCTTTGCACTACTACGGCAATGACACGATGTCTCAGATGATGCAGGTAACGGGCGTTGGTTCGTGCTGAGGGATCTGCTTAGCAAAATATAACTGTTGGCTGTAAGGCAATGCATTTAGAAGAAAAAACGTGGACTGCAGATTAGAAAGCTCTGTGGTCTTCTAGGATATGCTGCTCACGTGCTAATATTGCTTGAGTTTCATCTCTTTTTTTWAAAAAAATGTGGTTAACAAACATTTATTTGGGTGAGCTGTGGAGAGGCTACTGAGTTGATTTGAACATTAAGTGCTACATCTTATTCTATAATGTCTACATTACTTTCGTCCATCTGTCTATTCTGTTTTGCCTTACTGATTTTTTTTAAGCTATGTGGCTCTTTTTATGTAAGCATATTTGCTAGCATTGTCAGAGCACAAATAAGCAGTGTCCATATTTGCATTCTCTTTGGTAGCTACAGGCAAAAGTATTCATAGATACCAAATTTCATTGAAAATAGCTAAGGGGAAAGAAAGAAGACCCATAAACTTACARTTAGGACAAGGACTGAACTCAGAAATGGAAAAGAGAAAAGAAAAGCAGCTCTTTGAGGATGGTTTTGGTAGAAAAAAATTGATTCCAGGAGGAGGAAGCCACAGCTCAAGCAGGGATGGAGCAGCAGAAGGTCCTCTCCTAACTCTGGGCAAAGGGCTCCTACTTCCCTACAGTTTTTTCTCTGCTCTTGCCTGCAGTTCTGTCCTCCTAGCGTTTTCCTCTGGGCCTTTTACCTCAGCCTGAGCACTGTTTTCTCTTCCATGTGCTGAGAGCTTGAATGTGTTGGGTCCTTATGGGGCTGTTTTCTTTCTCCTCTCTTTCCCGCAGAGGATGGAGAGGTACAATGTCCAAAGGAGCCCCTCAYGTGTTGCTAATGAATCCTAATATCATGTGTTTTATAAATTGTTTGTAGTGTTTTAGGCAGTATTTGTATTGCATTCCTTTTAAGTTATTGCATTCTGTGTATAAAGACTTTCAGCAAACTCACTTGAGGCAGGACCTTTCACATGGGTTTTTGGTAGAAACATTCTTTGTATCTTGGGGGAAATCATTTACTTCAGTGGTCTTTTGTATTTAGGATCTTATGTGAGGGAACATGGAAAATGGGTTGATTTTATCCTGGTGTGCAACAGCTGTGTGATGAGGCACATCTGCTCTACAAATGTCTGCTGTCTGCTCTTCAAGAACCTGGAAGGAGCTTTGAGGATTGGTCATTTTCTGACTCCTGGTGTTGTAAATGTGGTGATGCAGCTGCCTCCTGTTAGCACAGTTGGGACATTTACTAGTGAAGGCCCTTCTGTGAGAGCATGTCTACTCCCTTCCTGCCCCTGAGAGACSGTCCTCTTCCTTACAGCCTAGTCTAGCTTTGAGCAACAGTGTCACCAATTTCCYTGGGAGACTGTACTGCAGCCCATGCTTACAAGTCCCTTCCTCAGTCTTCCCATCCTTATATTTCTTGGAGAACCAAGTAACACAGGAAATGGGAAGGAAAGCAAAAAAGTAATGCTTCTGGTAGTAATCTGAATTTAACTTCTTTTTTATTATTCTCTTATATTTCTTCAGAATGAATACCATAACATTGATGCTGAACAGAAATTTTTGAAGAACCTTATAGACAAGAACTTTGTGGTCAATTTGACGTGAAAGCTGAACGGAAAATATGAAGAACAATCACTACTTTCAAGATTTCAACAAATTTTATTTTTTGTATGATATTTTTATTTTTTAAGTGCAGTGTAACTGTTTACTGTTTAAAAGGAGCACAGAAACCTCTCCAGGCARAAGCTCCTTCTTAGGCTGAGGATAACGGGCTGTTGCAAACAGAGTTACCTGAATTTCTGTGAAACTATTTAATAATGAAAAACACATGAAACTTTCAGTTAAAAGTATCAGGGATGTATAAAAAATGTGATKTGCATCATTTATTTATCAGTAAGAACTTTTTCCAAATGGTTACTCCTTTGGAATATCTTCCTTTCTGATGTCGTCCTCTAAAAGAGTTACACTGTCCAAAGACTGAGAAGACTGATGTTTAAATAGTAGACGGATGTAAAGTCTTGAATCTCTTTCTTGTAGCATGGAAGTGGCTTTAAAAGCAATGTCCATAAACTATTACTGTATATTGAAGAGCAGGGGGATGTGCAGAGTKTACGGATTTTAGTCTGCCCAGCTCCTGAGGAGAGGGCATCCATCTCCAGCAAAGCAGCTACAGCCTGACCTGGTCAGCTGCTCCGAACTACTGTTCACATCAGCCAGAGCTGAAGACCCCCCAATCTGACGTGTGGCAATGTTGATATTGCTATGCTCATGTTGAACCTGCCTATGGAAAAATATACTCCTCCTTTACTGTGTCCAGTAAAATCTACAATTATTGCGTTGATTTTGAAGAGAGTAAGTGTGAAGACTGAAGATTTATCTTAATAGCATCTGTGGAGCTGTGACTTTCCTCAGCCCACAACAGGAATGTGAGCTGGAGCTGAGAAGTTCACACTTGAGTTTAAATTAAGAGATCAAGTTTGTTGGATTCCTACATCTCCACAACAGGATTCTGTGCATCTTCTCTCTCCCCAAGAATCAAGATAGATTTTTTTATACCAGCGTGGTCTCACTTTTAGATAATGCAATACATTTCTAGCTTTGAAACACATCAATATGAACAATGAATGTCCCCATTGTTTTTTTAGTGGTATATGCCAGGCAATATCTATGATGTACAACAGCAGAATTACCGTTTGACTCCTGTTTACCTCTCCTCTGTCTTGATATTTGTGTTTAAAGGTTGTGACTGAACTAAACCACTTAGCAGTGGGAATGTATCTGGGGTTTAAGTTGAACTACTTAATGGAGCAGTTATGTTTCCTGAATAGATTTGTCTTAGGCAAACTGATGACTCAATATCTGAATTTAAATCAGCCTGGCAATGTCCTCGATGGCTATCACAGATGCAATGAACAAGTAATATGCTACTTTAATCTTATAGTGTAGAGATTTTTTTTTCTTTTTGTCGTGGCAGGTTTGTATGAAGATCTTGTGATTGTTCTGATCAAGACAGCACAAACTTCAAAAAAAAAAAATCYTTGAAGTTGGTAGAATAACCTCAGCTACTGATATCGACAGCTTTAGTACCTTTGGGAGCAGTGTAAGCAGTTGAACCTCTAGCAGGCCAGGCATAGGAGTGCTGAGCACAACTTACCCACTGTGCCAGGGCCAAGAAATAAGCACTGAAGGGACTAAAGAGTCATCTTACCTTTCCCTATTTATTTCTTGCAGGGTGTGTGAGGTATTTAGAAACTTCCTGTAGTTCTCTTCACCTCCCTTTTGGTGAATTTGCTCTGCGGTTTGGGAAYTACTGAGTGTGACTTGGAAAGGGAGATTCGCAGCTGGAGGAGAGGAGGTTGTGTGGCTGTTTAATGTTTTCACCTTTTGGTTGCTGAACTTTGGCCTGTTCCAAGCAAATTGGACATACCTGAAGTTACGCGGTGTCATAAGTGGTGGCAGGGATGGGTCCCAAGCGTGGGCTGTGCCCTGAGTGCAGCAACTCTGAGCATGCAGGGAATGTGGGGCCCCCGGGCATGACCATGCATCGTTCCCTGGGCACAGCTTCTGCTGGAGCAGGAACACCAGAATTGCTTCTCCTTGGGCTGGGGGAAGGCACTGGGTGAACTGGATGGTGGTGGTGAAGTGGAAGAGACCAGGATTTCCTTACAAAGTGACTGAAGGGCAGTTTTTCTGGTCCAATTTTTTTTTTTTTTTTGATTTCTTTCCCTCCCTACCTCCCCTCCTGTCCTTCTTCCCCCCTTCCTTCTCCTCCTCTCCTTCTTCAACATACATGTTTTGTGGTTTGAGGAGGTCTTTCCTTGAAATTTTGAATACAAATAGGTCTTTTTAATAGCAGCAGATAACACACAGCCTTGTTCTTAGCTTTACCAGTCTTTATTTCTGGTGGTGGCTTCAGTTAACTAGAAAAAGTTCATATGTGATTATACAGGAGCAGAACTGCAGTGGTTTAGACTGCTGGCAATAGTAACTGAAACCGAAAAGAACATTAAGGCTTTTCTCAGAGGCCGTGGTGCTGACGGAGCTCTCTTGACACACAGGTCCCTGGTGCATCTCYCAACAGGCCAGACAGAGGGCTCCAGCTTTCCCCAAAACACTCATGGTCCCTCCTCGCAGAGTGGAGCTCCCCGATGCTCCCAGGGCTCCAGAGCTCTCTGCTGCCAGTGGCCACACCAAACCGTGTGGGCAGATCCATACAGCCTCGCCCAGGGGGTTAACTGGGATTTTTGTGTGTGTTTGCCTGTGTTTTCTTGGAGAGCTATTCAACTAGCCCTGCCCTCAGAGTGGCTGGCTCTTGGGCTGGTGCTGCCTGTTGCAGAATAGCAGCGGGTAGTGAGCTGTACTCTCCAAGAAGTGGGGAGTTCCTCTGAGTTATTACTGCTCCAGATATTTTTATTTTTCCCGTTAAACTACCAATTCATTCTGTTTCTTTCCTAGGGAAGTTTTCTGCATTTTTGTTTCATTTTGCTCTGTTTTAGTTAGAATCCTCACAAAATAATTCAGCAAAATTAATTTGTGTCTCCAAACGAGTTGTGCCTGCAAGCTCTTTTTACTTAAGTTGGTCTCCTTTATTCATTGCATCAGCTCTTTTAGGTATGTAAGGGTTGGGATTTTCTTTTTCCTTTTTGTTTTTTTTTTGGAGGGGGTGGGGGGATACTTTCCCAATGTACTTAGTATGCTGTCTACAGGCATTTATTCCTCTTGGCTATTTTTTTTATGTTTCTTAAACTTCCCTGTTTTTAATGGAGACACCTATTTATCCTCCCATCCCAATTCTGTTGCTCCTGCAGGAATACAAAGTCTGCACATGTCGAAGTCAGTGTCACAGAGGGACTTTTTGAGTAACGCTTAGACAGACATATTCACTTGAACCTGAGCCAGGAATTGGTCATAAACTGTAGGGTAGTGTCTTTTGAAAGCCTCATTTACAAGCTGGTAGTTTTTAGGGGTTTTTTTTAAGCTAACTGATTTATTTTTACTAACCTCTGTAAGATGTTTTGATGGGTTTCTGTATACACTAGTCCTGCTTCATCAGCATCTTACACTTCACATGATTATTTCTGCTATTCTGGCCTGAGGACAGGTATCACTTTTATATAATGTGTTTTTCAATCATGCCTGCAGTTGATGATGTCTGTTTTACCTGAGTACACATTTTCAAAATCATTTTKCAGAACCAAAGATTTGCCTTGGGACTGTTACTGAAAAAGCAATAACGCTAACTCCAAATCCTCAACGCTAACTCCAAATACTCTGGTCTTTTCTGAGAGTTGGTTGCTACTAAGACTTTCTTTTTTTTTTTTCCATTTTCACAGTCCTGAAGGTAAAGTCTCTGCACTGAAACTTGCCTTTAAAAACTGTCCATTATTTTGATCACAACATCAGTAGCAAAGCRGTCAAATTTTGTATTCCAGGATACTGTGAACAGAAAACTATGTTAGGTGCCTGGTATCTCCTAGGTATCTTTCTGTATCAGCCATGAAGTCAGACAGACCAATTCCCTTTTTTTCCCCTCATTTCCTGTTCTCCAGCAGTCTGCTGAATGTCAAGTCAGTGGAATCTTACAGTCAAAGATGCTTCAGTATTTTATCTGCCACCCTCTCCCTCCCAAAGTGCTGCACCATCACAAAGACCCAGCCCAAAGTTACTGCATTACACTTAAAATCAGCAGGAAAATGTCTACTGACTAAGCATTTTGTTGTTTCAGACTTTTAGGTGTTCTCTTTTTTTTTTGTGCTGTCAGAAAAGTATTTCATTTCCTCTGCTATGATATTTAAGGGAAGTCCTGATAAGAAAGATTAGCCACAAGTTATTGCACTAAGTGTGAATCTTAGAGTGCCTAAAAGATCATATTAAGTCATATTTCCAGTAACTGTTGATGCTCAAAYGGGGTCACAGACTTGGTGTTTAGTAATCAATGAGGGGTACCTCATTTCTTACACTGTTTTTCTTTTAAAAATGCCCTGAGGGGGTAGTATAATTATCTTAATTTTTAAGTAGAATCTGATTTTAAGGACACATGAGGCTTGACATCTGTTTTCAGTGGAAGTTAATACTTATTTTATTTGCCATTTGTCTTAAGTTTTATACACCTTTAAAGTGCCAAATTGTATTTTGAAGATACTCTCAAAGGTTGTTTCAAGTGAAACTCTGATTGTTACAGGTGGAAAGAGATCATTTTTATTTGAATAAATTGTCTTAAAGATGTTGCCCTCGGGCTTGTTTTTGCAAGGTCAGTTATGCGTGTGTGTCCGGGCCCATTATTAGCGGTATGTGAAGTAAATACACTGTTGTTAGATGTGTTATCAAGTTTCCGAGCTAACTTTTGCAGTGAGCAGGGCAAATGGGACCAAAAATCTTTCAGTCCAGGTAGGCTGAGCTGTGCTGCGAGAACAAACATCACTCCAAGCTGAGTAAAAGCTGGGATGTCTATGCGTGAGTAAAACCAAGAGCATCCTCTTGATATATATCAACATGGTCTTGATAGCAATGTTTTTTAATCTTACCTTTCTTACTGGAAACATTCAGCAGAATGCTAGGAGACTTTTAAAAGAGGAAATGGTGTGTGATGCAAAAGAATAGATGGGGACCAGGCRAGGGATGCTGCTTGTCCTGTTGTGATGCTTTGTCTTCTCTCCCCTTGCCCTGTCAAAGTGAGAAGGAGAGGGGCTGTGTAGCCGCTGGCTTCAGAGGGGCTGAGGATGCCGCCTGCCATGTGTGGGTATTGGGCACGTTCATGCAGCTTGCAGGCAGTGCCTCACTTGGAGGGGAGGCCGGGGGGCCCACACCGTGGGGAGCCACGGGGCAGGTCAGAGACAGAGTGGTTGTGGCTTTGACACCAGCTTCTCGATAGGGGTGGAAAAAAGCCAGAGGAAAACCAAGAAAAGCTGTTTGCAAAGCATAGGGCAAGTCAGGAACACAATGCACAGCTCCTGGTTGGTGCAGCCAACAGCACCTCTGGGGAGCGCCAACACTTAGGACACCTCTGCAGGCCCCCTCCACCCCATCCCACACTCCTTTTCTATGTTTAATGGATGCAGAGGGTTCCTGTGGTTTGATCTTTCAGCCATTCTGCTCAATGAGGAGACAATTTTTTTTTAAAGATATTTAATAAGATATTTTCTTCAAATCAGTACAAAAATTTTAAATACAAAATTATTTGCTTTCGACATATCTCATATATTCTGGAAACATACTGAAGTCACCAATGTCTGGTAAACTGTCCATTCCTGCCAACGTTCCACAAAATTTCGGAGCTCGAGCACCACATTATATCACTGGAGTCCTTGGTCAATGTTAGACTGCATTAAACTCTGCATTTAAATAATGGTAATGCCAGTTAAATCCAATTTTAGTTCTGCATGAAAAATTCTAGTTCATTTTGAATCAAAAGCAGTAGCATTAGATAAGACACTGAAGAAGTGATGAGTACTTAACTTTTTCAACTAACATAACAGTGTGTGATGTGCAGCACTGTACAGGGAAACACAGAAAAATACACTGTTRTTTTTATTTTTTAAATTAATCTTAACACTTTCGAGGTGAGATTAGCACCATTTATGAACAGATAGTTCTTGCATAAAAGTAGCTTTCCCCCCATAYAGACAAGTTTGAGGCCTGCAGATTCTCTTGGACAAACTGGTAATTTGTACATACATTTGTACATTTGTAAACGCACTACATATGGATCAGAAACCACCCTTTTTCATGAAATGAAGTTCTTGGGTAAATTTGGATCACCAGTGTTACTGATAAGGATATTCATTAATCCAAAATGACAAATTAATTAATTAGCAAACAGCTTCTGCTGTTTTGCTACTCACTGAAAACTGACTTAAATTTTGGCTAAGTTGCAGAATATGCCTACCCTCTTAAAAGGAAAGAAGATTGCAGATTCTTAGCACAAGTACAGACATCCAGCCAAATTCACACCMCTTTGCTGTGTTGCCATGTGTCGGCCAAAATGTCTTAATGACATGGCATAAAAGGAATATGAATCCCTTGGAAGAAAGTATTATCTCTGATCTACCTCATCTATTTCAACTAAATGCACAGGAATTGTTCAGGAGAAAACTGCAGGAAAAATTTATATGGGGGGAAAGGAAATAAGGATCTCGAGCTAAGAGAACCTTTGCTTGTCACGCAGTCCGGCTGTAAAAAAAAWAAAATAAAAAAAGAATAAAAAGCCACTCAAATTTCTCCCTGTAATTTGAGGCTGACTTGCTCTATTTTAAGTTACTGTTTTCATCTTCTAAGTATGATCAATGCGTCCGTCAGCTACACAACAGGAGTGAGTGACATACACTGATTTGAACCTTAGTACTGTATTACTGTGAATGAAATGGAGTAAGCATGGTATCACAGAAATATATAATGTACAGCTAATACGTCCCCATTGGGTACAAAATGACTGTTTATGAACCTGATACACATCTTTAAATATGTTCACCCCAGTTTTTTTTTTTTATAACTAGCTGTGCATAATGTTAAACTTTGTATTTATTCTTTTTGTACAAGATGGTCCGAAATGGTCATTAAATGCATCTTTCATGGTATAAAAGACTGAAGCAGAGAAGAAAGGTTTTGATTTTTTTCTTTCTTTTTTTTTTTTTTTTTCCTTTTGGTCTGATCTTTTTGTTTTGTTTTGTCTTACATGGGATACAATAAATATCCTGAAAAAGATGAGTGAACGTACTGCCCCGCGTAGAGTCCCGCTGCCTGCTCGGAGGGCATCTGCACGTAAACTTTGTCGCCGGGCGCAAGCTGGACCACGGCGCTGCCCGACGCCTGGTCCAGGAAGCCCTTCTTGTACTCGTCGTAGGTGTACATGAGCGGCTCGTTGTTCTTGAACAGGGCCACCCACACGCTGGCCCCTTTGCAGTGCACGTGGTAGGCGAAGTAGTAGACGCCGGGGATCTCGCACGTGAAGATGCCCGTCTGCGGGTTGTAGTTCTGCCGCCCGTTGTAGAGCAGCTTGTCGAACTTCACGGGCACGCCGACCCGCGGGAAGGGCGTCAGCAGCTCCGCCGTGAAGGCCGGCATCTCGTAGACAACGCCGCCAAGGGGCTTCTTGCCCTTCTTGCCCGCGTAGCCGTACGGCGGCTTCACGCCGTCCACGCCGGGACCCGCCTCGGGCATGTACTGTCCCACGGCYGGTGGCGTGGGCGGGATGACCATGGGTGGCCCCGGAGGGCCAGGGGGTCCGGGGGGCCCCTGCAGGCCGGGCTGCCCGGGAGGGCCGAGCGCGCCCGGCTTGCCCGGTGGTCCCTGGAGCCCTGCGGCGCCCGGCTTGCCCACGCCGGGGAAGCCGGGCGGGCCGGGCAGGCCGGGCTCGCCCTTGGCTCCCGGCAGCCCCGGCGGGCCGATGGGCCCGCTGGGCCCCGCGATGCCCGGGATGCCCGAGGGCCCCTGGAGGCCCTGGGCGCCGGGGAGCCCCGGCTCGCCCTTGGGCCCCACCAGCCCCGGCACGCCCGGCAGCCCTGGCAAGCCCTTGTGACCGGCTTCGCCCTTGGGCCCCGTGGGGCCCGGCAGCCCCCGCAGGCCCGGCGGCCCCACTTCCCCGGGGAAACCTGGCTTGCCGGGGAAGCCCTGCAGACCTGGCTCCCCCTTGGGGCCCACGGGGCCTGGTGGCCCTATGGCTCCACCTTCCCCTTTGGGGCCGGGGAAGCCGGCGGCGCCCGGGGGGCCCATGATTCCCGGCAATCCCGGCTGCCCCGGCTCGCCTGGAGGGCCTCCCATGCCCGGGGGCCCCGCGTGTCCTTTCTCGCCCTTGGGTCCCAGGGGGCCGGGCAGGCCGCCCATGCCGCGCTCGCCCTTGGGCCCGGGAAAGCCGGGTTTGCCCACGCCRGGCAGGCCAGGGGGCCCCGGCAGTCCCGGCAAGCCTTGCTCCCCTTTGCCGCCCGGGAAGCCAGGCTGGCCAGGGATGCCGTCCTGGCCTGGCTTCCCAACCCCCGGCAAGCCCGGTGGGCCCTGGATCCCCGGCACCCCCGGGGGCCCCTGCAGCCCCAGCTCTCCTGGGGGGCCGGGTTTACCGATGGGTCCCTGGGGGCCTGGAAACCCGACCATCCCTGGCTTTCCAACCCCTGGCAGTCCCACCGGGCCCGGGGGGCCGGGTAGTCCAGGGGGCCCTTTTAAGCCAGGTAGACCTGGTATCCCAACCCCTTTTTCTCCTTTTGGGCCTGGGATGCCAGGGACTCCTGGAGGCCCCTTCATCCCAGGCTCGCCCTTGGCTCCCGGTTGTCCTGGCAGTCCTGGAGCACCTGCTTTTCCTATGCCAGGAAGTCCATGAGGTCCCGGTGGTCCTTGGGGCCCCGGTATGCCCATGGGCCCCACCTCTCCCTTYGGTCCCATCTCTCCCCTCTGCCCCGGAGGCCCCATGACTCCTGGTTTCCCAGGCATGCCAGGCAAACCTGGTTTCCCAATTCCAGGGTATCCTTGTGGCCCCGGTTTTCCTTTGGCTCCTGGCACTCCGTGGCCAGGAAGTCCTGGTGGCCCTGGTGGCCCTCTTGGTCCAGGCTCACCGGGGGGACCTTGCTCGCCTCTCAAACTGAGCATTGGCATCTCTGGGGAGGGGGAGGAAAAGAAAAAAAGAAGAAAAAAAAGGTGGGGAGAGACAAAAGGTTATTGCAATGTCGTCTTCTGAAAAAACACAAAAGCCATTTTAAGCCAACTGTGCTGCTTGTGATACCTCCTGGTTTTGTGGGAGCTGGGAATGTTGAGCTGGCCAGCAGCCTGCTCCTGATGTTTCAGAGGAAGAGGCTCTTCTTACAGTTTTGCATACCCCAAATTTATATGCATGCTTTTGTTTCCATGAGATAATTATTTGCATCACCTTTGCTTATTTCCTGTGTAAAGCCCTCTCATTTTTACCACTGTTTTCTACCACTGTACAGGCTAGTTTTAAAGACAGCTTCTAGAAAGTTAAGAAATAATAATAATAATAAAAAAAACCCCAACCAACACACCAACCAACCAATCAAATACCTCATCTAGGAAACAAAACCCTGAACTTAGGGACATTCTGCTTTTTATCCCAKGCCGTATATATTAATCTGCTTTTAAAATTTTTGAAGGACAAAGAAGCTGATTGATGCTCTCCTGTTACAGGAGGAGTTCTGGCACGGAAGTACTTTGGATGGAGGGGCTTATATTAGGCTCATCAATTAAATAAGGTTTTATCAGCAAGATGGTTATATGCAGGTTTGACTGCATTTTCACCAAGGCTTAGTTCATATAAAAATCATGGTGGGAACCTACAGCCTTTACCCAGCATTGCTAAGCTACCAGAATGTTTTTACCCAAATCCACAGTTTTATGTGTTTGTGAACACATTTAGCATTTTGGGTCAGGGTAATGGAGCTGCTGCTCGGGAGCGGTTGTGCTGGGGATTAGCAGATTGCCTTCCTAAGTGCAGGTTTCTGTGGTAAGTGGAAAGTCTGGTTCTTCCAGCTCTACTTGGTCCATTTTAGTAAGAAATGAGGAGTTTGGGGGAAGGGGACGGCTGAGGTTTCAGAGCCAGAGAATTAACTGCTCTTTGTGAGGCAGAAACGTCCCCTCTCTGCCCGTTTTCTGTTTTATGCACATTGAAAAACCTCCTTTGCTGGCAGAATGGGCGGGTTTGACATGTTCAGAAGCTCCAAAAATAGGCCCTGAATTCTTCCCTTTCCCACTGAGGCCAGCGGAGGCTGCGGTTACTCCAAACCCTTAAAGGGTAAAAACCCTTAAAAGGGCAAAGAGTTAATCAAGCCCTAGGTCATGGAGACCTCTCTATCCCTGCCAGGATTTTAGGACTAGGAGCATCCCTCTGTGTTTTGGACTTTCTTGTTGTTTTCTTCAAGATTCTAGCAATTTTCAAACCACCTTTACTGAATACTGCAAATACGTGTAAATGCAGACTTGTGCAGCAATACCCCGTATGAGTGTCTCAGTTACTCCTCCTATACATAGCCTACAGAAAGCTAACTTCATGCTCAAAAGAACACTTTGTGTGTTTTTTCTCCAAGTCACAGAGTCAGGACAAAACTGCAATATTTCCCTAAACTCCAAGGTGAAATATTAAAATAAGCTTTTAATACTTATTTTAACACTTTTAATACTGGTTGCTGCAGTGATAGCAATCAGCTTGGTGCTGTGTCAAATTGCTCGCAGCCCTGACCCACGCTGTTTATTTACCCAGGGCAAATGGGGTGACAGAGAGATGCATGTGACAGTGCAGTGCTGGCACTGGCCGTGCCAAACCTACCTTTTTCTTTCTTTGGAGCCATGTCCTTGCCGAGCAGAGGCATCTGTGGGACCTCCTTCATGTACTGAGGCAGGTGGGGATACTCCTTCCCGTACTGCATGTGCGGCACCTCCTTGCCCATGTGCTGCATCGGGATGCCTTCCTTGCCCAGCGGCATGTGAGGTACTTGTTGTCCGAGGGCTTGGTACTGGGGCACCTGGGGTGGCAGCTGCTTGATCCCATAGTAGACACCACCCTGGATGGATCTCACCAGCTCCAAGTAAATGGTGACAGTCACCACCAGCAGCTGCACAGGGATTAGCAGCACAGCCATGGCCTGCAAAACAAAAACAAAAATATACCACAGTTGGTACAAAAGCTTTAAAGGTCTCTGTACTGCGTATTTCCCATGGTGACCAATGTGTCCTCCTCGTATTCTGCAGGAAACCATTCCCCAAACTCCAGAACCTTCTCTGGTTATTTTATACATCATCCTTGTGGTTGTCCATCCTATAGGCAGCCCTGCGTCTGTGTTATAGACTCTTACTTGGATACTACCATTACCACAAGGGTTCTTATCCACATTTGGTTTTATATTAGATCTAGTTCYGCACTTATGGTTGCCACCTCTATAGTGTGTTTCCACCATGCTGSGCATCTAGGCAAAAATAGGAGCTGCACTGCAGAAACTGGGTGTCAGGGACTGGAAACGAGGCACAGGCTGGGCCAGGCTCCTTGAGGGGCATGCTGGAAGGAGTGAGAGGAAGCRCATGTCTTAGCGGCATCAGTAGCTAGGTTTAGTCAGGGATCTCTTAATTGAGGTCTTCTTTTTGGCTAAGGGAAGTAAATGATCAACTTCTGCTGTGCATTTCCTAGCCCTGCAGGCTCAGGTTCTGCTGTTCTTCTTTCAGGCTCTAACCCCACCGGAGTGTTCAGCCAGCGGGACAGGGCCGCCCCGGGCTGCCGGCTCCATGGCCACCTCCTGGCAGGAGCAGAGGCACCCGCTCCGGCCTCCTTGGTGGCAGGGCCTCTTTTGTCCTCTGCCTTAGCACAATTTAAGCTGCCGCCTGCTTGTCCCACATAGCCTTCACTTTGTTTTGGCACTACTGGCATTAATCAGCTCAGGAACTGCCTACGCAGGCACAGGTTTGGGGCAGGCTGAGGCAGCAGCAGGCTCTGTCTGCGCCCTGCGGTTCAACGGTCTCACTGTCCATGCCCCTGCTCAGCACAGAAGCCAAATCCCCCTCTTTCAAAGTGCACAAGCCTCATACATACATACCACCCACTGCTATGTAAAAGTATTTTAAATCCAAGCCATGCACCTGGCGGGAGGCCACCCCCGCCTTGGCACAGCTTTCCCAAATGGCTCCTCAAGATTAGGCCCCAGAGCAGTGGCTGAGGGGGGAGCACAGTGGGGACAGGTGAGCACAGGTGTCATGGAGCTGCTTTTAATACCCCCTATTTATCATAAGCCCAGCCTGGTCCAGGGTGCAGCTGTATGCAATGAAAGAGCCTGTTAGCCTCTGACCGAGCCAGGTATGTTTAGCTTCCTGCTCCCTCCATCTGGTTTTTAGGGCCTTCAGAGGGGTCTTGTAGGTGCTTCCTTCCTGCCTCCAGCCATGGTTGAGGTCAAACCTAGTATGATCCCATCTGCCCAGAGGCACCAGGCTCTGTGTGGGATGTATGCACAAAGCCTGAAAGTAGGAGGCCTGGAGCTCGAGGTGGTTGTGCCACCACCAGTGGTGGCACCCACAGCATGGTCCAAGGTGGCAATGGGCATTGCTCTCCCCGTGAGGACCTCAATGACATGTTCTTGGAGGACTGCCTGAGCACTCTGCAGCATAGGAGAGGTAGGTGGCATTTGGGGAAGGAAGCTTCGTATATGGATGAGGTGGGAGTAACTGTCCTCYATATAGCAGTGTGGTGTGGGGGACTTCTCTTGGAATGGCCTCCATGCACCTTCCAAGKTGGGATTTTGGGAAGGAACGTGCAATCTGAGAGTGTGAACAGGCTGCAGGCAGCACTGAGCCCTGGCAGAAGGCTCCCTGAAGGGAGCAGCAGAGCTTGAGAGATCAACCCCAGGGCTGTTGACTCTCACTTTCCTCACTAGGCACTACACCGCTTGGCTCAAACCCTGGGAGTTTTGCTGTGGGGTTTCACAGAGAAACCTTTCCCTGTATGATTCCTGCTGTCGCTAACTGCCTGGCACTGGTGGCTGTTAGGGGTTTTTCCCTGTATTTGCCCATAGCTCCCCCTAGAGGTTCAAATTCTCAATTCACGTCGCCTCCACAAAACACTTGGTAAAATGCCTGCTCCTTTCTTAAAACGCTTTTCTGACATTTTGCTCTGTGAAATCTATTTACTCTCTCAACAGAAATTAATGTATATTATTAGTGGAGGTGTAAATGGGCACTAAATTAAAATTGTACAGGTAATTCTGATACTTTCCTTTTTTTTTTTGCCTTTCAAAATATTTTAAAAAATAATCAAAAGAAGCTGGATTCACTAATCTTATCATTGATGATGATAACATTTTATCTTCTGTCTAATCTCTGTGTTTTGTTTTAACAGCAGAAATATTAGTGAGTAAACACTAGGTGGAGCATGTGTTACACAGCTGAATTTCCAGTTTGGCTCTTAGGAATTTTAAGGTCTAGGATGTAACCAGCTGCTATGTGGCCAGGAAAACCAGAGCCCAGATGTAAAGGAATAAGTGCAGAGAAAACCCAAGCTCAGCTGCTCATCCTTGCTCAGCAAAGCAGTTAAGTGCTTCATCTCCACTGAGTTCAATGTGCCCTGTTGCTTTAAGCTGGATGTTTGGCTTGGTTAGGGCTCTAGGATGGAGTAGTTGGGGTTAAAACTTATCGGCAGTCTCTTCCAAGAAGATAGGGCCTGTGGCTCAGCTGAGGGATGATACATGATCATCATTCTGTGTCTTCCTTGATTTTAGGTTGTCCCCACTCTCTCTTCTGTCAGCCTTTCCATTTCTTTACTTGCTGCAACAGACAATTGACYGTATCGTTGACCATCTGTACTTGGATAGGGTTAGTGCTTGTATTGGTGTGCAGGGAAAATCCCAGCTACTGAAAAATTTGCAGCTCTCTGCATCTGTTCTAAATGAAAGGCCTTCTCTGTGTGGAGGGAGAAATGCAGTGTAAACCTAAAAAAATGTTAGGAGTCATTGGGTGATTTGGGATTATTATTGAAACCTAGAAGTACAAAGGACAGGATGGATTTTGAAAAATGAGGTGATTAAAATAATGCTTTGGCTGCTTTGCTGTTCTGGTGGCCAGTTACTTTTTTTAAGCAAAAGAACTTTGATGGAGTAAGTGGAAAAAGAGGTAGATAAAATTCCTTTGGATTTTGTTTTCTCTTTGCTTTTATTACAGAACGTGGGTTGTGTATAATTGGGAGCTGTACAAAATAATTGAAAAACAGACACCAGTCTGTCCACAGTTCAGGGTGAACTTAACCTCCAAATGATAGTGACTGAACTTGTCTTAGGCTGCCAACCATAATGCAACCCACCTGCAATTTAATTGACGTGACCATAGAGCACATTAGATGCCTTTATGTGTGGAAATTTTGAGGGGRAAATTGGGCAAGGCTTTTAAGAAATAGGAAGGTTCCAGAAAATGATATGATCTCACTGCATCTGTGTTTCTTTAATGTGTTTTTTTGATTCATCATAACAAATATCATCATGGCCTCAAAGTTACAAATTTGTTCAAATCCATTGATTTGTCCCAGCTGGTACCTGTGATGAGCTCTGGTGGAAGGTGAGGGTCTAGTTACTACATACCCTGCACTAGGCTGGGTCTTCAGTGTTGCAGATCATGGCTTGTTCCATCCTAGTTGGCTCCTCTAAGATACATATTTATGTATGTAGAGGAGGAAGCTGAAGTGTTTTTTGTCTTGCAGGCTGTTTCTGAAAGCTTAGGTGTGTAGCTGCAGTTTGAGAGCCTCACTTGAAGGCTGCCAGCATCTCTAAATGCCTGGGATCTACTGGAACTATTGCTCTTACRTTTTGAAAGAGACTTATAGAAACCCTCCAATATTTGGGATCTAGAGAATGCATAAATAGCAAAAACAGACTCCTAAGTGCTGGCAGCACTTAAGGAAAATACCAGAGGGGTAGAAATCTGTGTGAAATATGCAGCCAGAGTACAAGACTTCCTATGCCTTTCACCCTTGTCTCAGCAATGCAGGGATCATCTCCACACACATCTTTGCTATACAGTTCAGTGAGCTTTCAAAGGTATCTGTCAGCAGAGCAGTAAGTCAGCTTTGGAATGGGCTTTTCCTGGGTTTCTGCCAGAAAGGAAGGGATGTGTGTCTGTTTATGGCAGGTATATCAGTACGTGCACCTATCTCCTCTAGACCTGAGGAGAACAATGTTCTACCTTACTTCATAACATCTGAAGCAAGACAGGAAAAGTTGCCTGCCTTGACTCACTGCTTCAGAGATGGTTACAGCTCCTGTGTGGCAAGTGGTGTGACATGTTGATTTGCTCTGATCCTGTTCAGATTAGCTCTGGCTACTCTGCAACCACTTTGCTTTACCTAGGCTGGCCCAAGCAATTTGAGGATGGAGGGGCAGGAATCATCCCAAAGCCCAGTGCTCAGCTCCTTGTATGTGAATGTGTGTGGTTTGTGCCCTGGGTGAGAGAGAATGCTGGTCTCTGGGGAAAAAAAAAAATGCATTTTTACATGTGAAGCTCAAGTGAGAACATTTCTCAATCATCTTTTCTGGCATAGCTTTTCTCCTGAGAAAACAAGGAAGGATYTCCCTCTGGCTATTTGCAGTTGTCAGTAGAAACTGCAGACAAAACAAAACGAACCAGTGGCCATAACACTTAAATTGGTGTGAAGGAATAATGATTGTTTAAAGCTAACTGTGTRAAGAAGGTATGGAAACAGGGATGTCTGCCCACATGGTTCTTAATTATAGGTGGCCTTGCAAAGAGTGGAAGCCAGGCCTTGATTAACTATGTGTTATAGGGAAGTAATTGCTCTTCAACCAGCTTGGGTTTCCCTGTATAAGGTTAGATCCAGGAATAGGGCTACAGTGCCATATGCAGATGCATCCAGTTGAGTGATGTTTATCCTGCCTGAGAAGGTCAAACATTCTCCCTGAGACTAACCCTAAAGGCTTCATTTACTGCATTTGACTTTATTTTTGTGATCAGTGACTTGCTGTGTTTCCTAGGGGTGCATGTGGCACGGAGAGCAGGTCTYGGTGACTGAACTCCTCTGTAGGAATGCTTCCCATGGGAGCTACCTACATCTGCAGAGACTTTCTTTCCATGGTGCAGGGGGTATTTGCTAATGCTCAGGTTTCAGCATGGAAAAAATGACTATTGCAAAACTCATGGAACAAATCATAGCAACTTTGCAGAGTTCATGTCTAGCAGGCAGCTGCTAAAACTGTTTGGTGCAAAAGGCCAAATTATCTATGATGTTTGACTGGAATATTGCTTGTGGCTGTAGACATACAGTGGCCCTCAGTGGTCATTCCCTTTGCTTTCCCCAAGCTCAGAGGCATGTGACAGCACAAGCTGAGTGCAAAAAATGTGCCTGTAAGAGGAAAGCTGTTAAGATAATGACCAATTTGCTGTTTTCGTTCTTTGTATTAGTTGRACAAGCCTGGTAACAAATTAACCTATACTGTTTTTGTTCTGTATAGATCTAGTTCCCTAACCCTCCATATGATATACATACATCTATTTCAGATTTCTTTGATTATGGTTYCATGAGCTGAAGAGCAACAGATTAATCTCCAGATGCTTTTAAGTCACTTTGCATTTGTAAACTATGTAAATCCATTTTTTTTCCCCAAAGAAAYTTAGCACAGGCTGAGAGGAGCAGCTGTAGAGGAGGAGCATTGGATCAAGGTGTTATTTCACGTATTCCCACTTCACCCCAGTGAGCAGCTGCAGTGACTCCCATGGGCATTAAGTGCCTGACTTATTTTTTGCAAGCAGTGCAGCARTGCATAAACTACTTGGCTGGTGACCTTCCTAGTAGGACAGTGTTGCTGTATTCAAGGACACAATTTCAAAACTTAATTTTTTTTTTGAAGTTCTCTGCATTGCTGATCTCCTCTGAGGACTAATTTGTTAGTTGCTGAGCACCTTCTGAAGGGATCTGAGCAGTCTCTGTACTGCACAGAGACTGAACATTTAGGGGRAAATCCTATTTTGAGGGGTTAGAAAAAGCAACACACTTGTAGACAAATAATTTTGTATGTGCTCAGTGTCTTGGTTGCTATGTAAGACATAAGTGGTCACTGAAGGTAAAACTTTTTTTTTTTCCTCTCCCAGTGACAAAATCTTGTTTGCTAAAGACAGGCATATATTTTCCAATTTGCAATTAAAATAAACTTAGCTTAAGGTTTATCTTTTTGAAAGCTCGGTGCTAATCCATGTTAGCTTGAAGTAAAGACAGGAAAATGCTACTGGACACAAATTTCCTGTTCAAGTTAAGCACTTTCAAAATACAAAACAAGGGTAACTGCCTTGATTTTATTTTCCTCAGTAGCAAATGCAAGGATGTTGAAGAGAACAGTCTCTGTGCTGGGGTATATTCACACTTTCAGGAAAACATGGTTGTTCTGGGTCTGGCTTTTACACAAGCAGTTTTGAGGTCCTTCATCATTTTCCCTTTAGCCATAATATTTGTTTCTTTAGCAGGCAGGTAGTTTGCCTCACTAGTTCTGTAATGGTCTGTATATGCAGTAGGAAAGAGCTCATGGCAAACTAAGAATGATGTTCAAGGTAACCGTGTGGTGTCTCTTGTAGAACTCTTGCACAGAAACCAAGCCTAGTTTTTGGGTTTTTTCTTTCTTTTTCCACTCCTTTTTTTAACTGTCCCCTCCAAGGAAACAAAGTAGTGTTGAATGTCTGTGTTCAATTTGGATAACTGAGAAACAGCTATTATTCAGTATGTTAAAAGTAAATTAAATCATATTTTGCTCCAGGTCTAAACAACTGTAACTGATTATCATGCGGTATTTAGTAAATCTGACACAGTAATAACAAGGATTGTCACAATAAACATTTTTAAATGTACCCATGCATAAACCTGCTGCTAATGGGGAATATTCAACATGTCGTGAATGTCCATTTCTAATTTTTTAAAATTCAAAATGGTGCTTGAAGTGACTTTCCTAGAGAAGTGTGAGAACATGTAAAGTAAATGGTATAATCTTATCAAAAAAGATGAACAAGAAGCTCACTTTGACTTCAGTGATATTTATATGTTTTTTTCTTGCAATGCTGGCGTTTATCTGTTTCATTCTAGAAATGAATCTACAAATGGATAGAGGCAGTTGCTTTAGTCTTCTCCAATTACATTTTTCATGTGCTTACATTGCGTAGTAACCTATACATCCTTATGAAAATGGCACTCCTGGTTTCCTCTGCGTATTGCTTCCAAGCAGTATACTTAGGCATATATATCTCTGCCTCTATGTATATATGAACATATTGTCTGCATATCCCTAGGTATGTGTACATATATATGAAAACAGAAAGAATTGGAGGTGACCATGATGAGAAAGGAGGAATTAGGCTGTGCAGACTGAATTATACCATCTTCAGTGACCTGTCCACATGGAGCCTGCTGGATGCCCACCTAGGTGCACCTGGCCAGGCTTCCCCATCTCGCTGGGCATGGTTAGTTTGGCACCTCCAGGCTCAGTCCCAGGCTATGGATCCTACCTAAAAGTGGAGCTCAAGGTCCACGATGACATTCAGATGTTCGGCTCAAGCAACCCTCCTAATGGACAGTGACCTCCTAAAGGTCTCTGAGCATCTGGCACAGAGTAGCTTGCTGGAAAATGCCCGAGAGCTACAGGTGGTGGGACTGCAGGGAGCAGTGACCGGCTGGGCAGAGCCAGCCAGGTGCCTGCAGTCCGAGGGCCACGCGGTGGCCAGTACCAAACTGGTTTGTGCAAACCGGTGTTTGGCCTCAGGTTGAGGAGGAAGGACCAGCCTAGCAGGGGGCTGCAGGCAGAAAAGCCTGCAAGTTTAATTACGGGACTAGAGCCAACTGCAGGTGGCATTTAGCAAATATCTGCCTCTGTCTTCCTATTCTCTGCCATGTGGCACATGCTTTTCCTCTGCCTGATGCTCCCTAATGGGCAGCTGGCTTCAATGGAGGTCTTTGCAGACCTGGCCATGAGCTCCCTGTTTGGCTGTGTGGGGCAGGTAAAGCAGAGCCTGAGCCCTTGGGTGCTYGATGTGGGATGCTGCCTGCCATGGGCATGCGCTCCCTCCCGGGGACCATGTATAATTTCATTTTGGTCATGACAATGATTTATCTTCCTTGCAACATCTCTAATTATCATCTATCTATGTCCTGGAATAAGTATTACGCAGTGAGTGCAGATATCTGTGAACATAACATAAGCAGGGTGGTGGTGGGTATGTTTTTCAATCCCCCTCAGACAAGCTAGGCTCTGCTTGGCACCAAACCTGAAGAGCTTAAGCCAAAGTTGCCAGTCTGGCTTTGTGCCTCATTAGCTTGGGATGAGGGAAACCAGTGCTGTACTGGAGAGCTGCTGGGTCCCTCTGTGGGTTACTGCCACCCGAGAAGCATGGAGCACAGGGGCTCCCTGCAGCAGCCTGATGTCCTGGGACACTTGATCTGGAGTCTGTTGGTCCCTGCTGTGGGCAGGAAGGTTTAAAGGGGCTAAATCTGGACTCCTTGGTATCAGTGATGAAATAGGAGCTTCTCAGATACTTAGAGCTATGATTCCCCTCATCATCTTGCTTTTCAGCTGTGTGTATGTGCTGGTGCTGTTAAGTGCTTTACAGAGGTCTAGAGGGAGGCAATCAACCAMTGACAAGGTAGCAAGACCTCATATCTTGTGCAGAGTTTGATTTTTGGGTAACCAGATCTTTGGTCCAAGTGTTTGTTACATAAAAGCTTTGTTTCATGTGCCCCTTGGTAGTGACTGTATTTAGACTTTGCAACCTGGACAGCGTTTGCTTTAACAGTCCTGGGAGCTCTGAAGTGATAAAGCAAGAAATCTGGGCAGGAATCTGAAGGACTTGGCTTGATCTTCACTTGAAAGAATTGTTCCCTATGACTCCAGGTTCAATCCCGAGGCCTTAAGCTTTGCCTTCTTGCCATAAAACTTGCTTGATTGCCTCTTTCTGAAACTGGCAAAGCCCAGTGTTTTCTGCTCGTTTTTTTTTCTCTTTGATGGTGTACAAAATGTGTTCCCTTACCTCTTGCCCTCACATTGCTTTATGACTCTCCCCCTCAAATAAAAGCAAAAGAGCTTGGAGAATATTTTGGAGATAATTCATTACTATTTCCAATATTTCTGTTCACTGGGCTTTGAGGAGTCCATCAATACAGTGGCTTTTCTCCCTTATTTTTCTTTTGCTGTGTCCTAACTTTACAGCTCCTCAGAACCAAAGTCCAGTCCAAGGGTGACAGAAACAAATCAAAGTTTCTAAAATCATTCTTGAAGGAGAAAAGAGAGAGAAAGAGGAGAGAGGAAGAAAAATAAAAAACAAACAAACAAAAAAGACCAAAYAAAAAACACATAAACCTAAACCTTTCTGAGCCCTTTTTGGGATGGATGTCTGCCATTAGAAAGATTCCTGCCCTGTGCATATTTTCCCTACTTTTTGGAAGAAATTATCTTGCTTTAAAAGGTTCAGTGTACCATGACCAGCAAAATGTTCATCTAGGACATTTTAAAATTATTTAGCACCAGTTATTTTGTGTTTTATTGCCAATTGTTAYAGATATGGTCATATTTGTTAGGATGTGTTGATCTGGGTCATGACCTGACACTGTTCCTTTCACACAAACCAAGCGGTTTCTGTTTCGTGATCCTGTTTGCTACAAGTGTAATGTTTTCATGCTGTTCGTCTTGATGACAAAACAGCAACAGAATCCAAATACACATTCAGTTAAGCTATTTAGAAATGGGGCTATTAATTTTCATAAGAGTAGTTGAGAAAAACRGGAAAATGCAGGCCAGTCAGTCTCACCTCCATGTCTGTATGAGGGGAGGCTGAGAGCTGAGCCCAGCTGAGCTGGGCTGGCTTAGTCTGGACAGGAGAAGGCTGGGAGAGGATCTTAACAGCGTGTGTGAATATCTTAAGGGAGAGATTCAAGAGGAAGGATTCAGGCTCTTCTCAATGGTGGCCAGCGACATGACGAGCAACAGCCACAGATTAAAGCCAAGGAAACTGAGTTTGAGGGAAAAACGCTAGACTGTGAGGTGACAGCACAGGCACAGGTTGTCCAGAGACCCCTTCTCTGGCAATATTCAAAACCTGATTCTGTTTGATCTGGGGGGCAGATTATGGGCTGACAAGATGCTGGATTTTTAACAGTGGATCAAAAACTAGTTGTTACTCAAATGCACTTCATCACACAACCACTTGACTAGTCAATGGAAGATGGACAAGGAGTGAAATCTGTTGTTAACAGGTATGGACTCTACCCAGGTCAGACCTCTCTGTCTACAGATACAGAAATAAAGCTACCTTGAAACTCTCAAACAACTTTCAAGCCGAGTTTTGAAACATGCTACAGAGGTCTGAGTCGGTGAATACTAAGAACAAATGTTTGGCTTGCCTCTATGAACCACAGCAGAGAAAAAGAATAATTGTGAAACATACTTTAAATAATAAAAACTGCTTATCTTGKATCCATGCAAATATACATTTTCATTTAAAAGTCTGCAAACTAAAAAATAAATCAAGTTAGGGTTTAGGGTTTATTTTTTTTCCAGAAGTTTTGACTTGAATTTCTTTTGTGTTTGATCCTAAAGATGCCCTGAGACAGCATATATGTGATCCCTATATGTGATCTAATGTGCTTTGGTTAGAAACAGTTGGAATTGCTCTGTCCTTCACCATGGAATAACCTAACCAAGAGCTGAGGGAAATCCAAGTTGAGAACTGACCAGTTAATACCACTACTCATTTAAGTTTCCCAGCTCCGCTTCAAGAGAAGCAATATAAAATTGTGCTCAGAATAGCCCTTTGAACCTATGGTCAGAGGTTACTGTAAGAAGAAATGTAAAATGGAGATAAAATGGCCAGTGCTCAGTTTTCCTCATTAATTTTCTCAAAATGTCTGCAGTGGGAATTGTCCGTTGCATTTCTGTGGCATCCCAGCCAGGATGGAGGACTGATCCAGTGGTGATGGGTTGAAGAGCAGGCTGCTGCACAGCTCCTAAACTGCATCCCTTGCACCTGCCTACAGCACTGCAAAGCAGAGGTGGCTTTTGAAGCACACAGGGTGATAGGATTGTGGGGATGGGGGCAGTAAAACATTTGGTGGCTGTTGCCTGGTCAGCAGGCAGCTGAAGYCCTTTTGAAGGGGTGCCTGGTCTGAGTGCCCAAACCTTCCTGGGTGCATGGAGGGGCCTTGGGGGCTGGCTGAGCATGGCCAGCTTTGAGATGGGGCCCTGTGTCCCTTGTCCCCTGCCCCAGGCCACCCCATGTGCACTGGGCAGGTTGCTGCTCGGAGAGGGGATGGGGAAGGGCCACCTGAACTGCCCCTCATCAAGGCAGGGCTTAACCTGCCCTTCTGCAGCCTGGGCAAGTAGCTGCTCCAGCCCCTGCGGTCTTTGAAGGGAAGAAAATATTGACACCCACCTTCAAAAAGAGGATTTGGGGCTGTAAGAACTTAAATCCCCAGGAGAGCTGGGGTTTAGGATGATCTGCAGTCCTCAGCTTTTCCTATTTGRCTGCCTTGGGCAGCGCCCCAAACAGTGGCTCCTGTGAATCCTGCTCTGAGGCACTTACTCTCCTTAGACGCCAAGACTCCATACGTGCACGTAATCCTGGCATGTGGACTCCATTAGGGGGCCAGATGCACACATCCCTTCATGGATTAAGATCTGAAAGAGCCTATATCCTCTGTTATCAGTCAATTAAGGCCTCCATCTTTCCCTGCCAGTTCTCCTTTTTTGTTTTAAAATCCAAACTTTTAAAAACACACACATATTCTATTTGATTTTGCTTCTATCTGTGCAGAGGAATGGTTGAGGCAGGTGCTGGCCATTTCCAGGACAATACAGCTAAGACAGGAGTGGCTGCCTTCATAAAATCCTCAGTTACTGAACCTGGTTCATTGTAGTGAAACCATGTTCTTCCCTCCAAGCTTTCACCACTTGATTCTTACTAAAAAGTTCAGGGGTACATATAGTCCATGCCTGAGCTAAATCAAAGGAAAATCCCCTAAGCAGAGATGTGACTAGGAAGGGAAGGAGCGTCTTGGTTCGTCAGGGTCGGTCCTCGGTCCAGTCCTGTTCAACTTGTTCATTAACGACCTGGATGAAGGGCTGGAGTGCTCCCTCAGCAAGTTTGCCAATGATACCAAACTGGGAGGAGTAGCTGATGGCCCTGAGGGCTGTGTTGCCATCCAGAGGGACCTGGACAGACTGGAGGACTGGGCGGTGAGAAACCTCATGAAGTTCAACAAGGGCAAGTGCAGGGTCCTGCACTTGGGGAGGAATAACCCCGGACACCAGTACAGATTAGGGGTTGACCTGCTGGAGAGCAGCCCCGCAGAGAAGGACCTSGGTGTCRTGGTGGATGACAAGATGACCATGAGGCAGCAGTGTGCCCTGGTGGCCAAGAAGGCCAACGGGATCCTGGGGTGCATTAAGAGAAGAGTGTCTCCAGCAGGTCGAGGGAGGTGATCATCCCTCTCTAC
>NW_020454860.1:183871-207768 GCF_003342845.1 Nothoprocta perdicaria
AGCGACAGGACTAGAGGAAACGGCCTCAAGCTGAGGCACTAAAAGCTCCACAGGAACTTAAGGAAACACTTCTTGACAGTGAGGGTGACAGAGCCCTGGCACAGGCTGCCCAGGGAGGTTGTGGAGTCTCCTTCTTTGGAGACCTTTAAAACCCTCTTGGACGCAGCCCTGTGCCACGTGCTCTAGGTGACCCTGCGTGAGCMGGGGGGTTGGACTAGATGGCCTCTGAGGTCCCTTCCAACCTTGGGCATTCTGTGATTCTAGGATTCTATGGTTCAGGAGGAGAATGGGTATTAACAGTGCTCATAATGATATCTGCTTGTTTTGTGGAATTATGCGCTTATTTTAATTCTCAGTTAATTTAGTGTTAGGTTGAGAAATTTCAGATGTTAGCAGAAAGCATGTATTAAAATATTTCTGCACTTTGTGAAAGATTTGTTTAACTGTATTAGGAGTATGTAATTACAGCCCGTTTGTTTAGACAGTTTGTTTAGACAGTCTTTTTTTAAGGCCTGAGCTGTATTCCCTAAAAATTGCTGCAAAATACTCAAATTAAATATGAGGGCACTAGGATGCTGCAGGACTGAGCTCCTTTGAAGACCCATACTCAATATATTGGTGGTTCTTACAGAAAAGAAGAAAAAGCTACTTATTTTATACTCAGAAATGCCAGGTTATTGAAACAATACTGTTGAATTTTCCTGACTAGTATTTCCTTGACACCTTGCAGCCTTTGGGTAGGAGAAAGCTAAAAATGGTTGTCAAAGCTTAATGTTTTTATGAATCATTCTGACTCTGTACAGGTTTGTTTAGTAATTCTATTTGCAAAGATCTGTGACACAAAATAGAGCAATCTAAATAGATACGAAGGTAAATTTTAAGTGGTAACAACTAACTTTGAAAAATTGTTATCCCATCAGTTCTTGTATATTGATTACATTGCTAAATATTTTTTTAAGTTTTTAATGAATTTCCTAGACTTCAGTAATTCAGGCTTTTGCAATTGTTATTTTTTTAAAAAAAGGTACAGTTTTCTCAAGTGACATCAGCAACATTAGAAGCACATGAAATTCAATAATTAGGGAACTGGTCAGTTGTGTGGATGAGCAATTTGATGTATACAGACAATTCCATCAATTTTTCTTGAGAACCATGTAAGAAAGCCTATATATTGTTTTCCAATTATTAACTGTCTGGGTTTGAATCATAAAATATTTATATACCCAGACAGTAGACTGTCTTAATCAAGCAAAAGCACAATGAGATTTAGCTCAATTAATAACTGTAGAATTTGGCTGAGTGTTATTACATTCTTGGCAGCAGGAAAAACTGGGCTTTCCAACAGCAAGTGCCAATGTAAAATGTATTGGCAAGGAGCAAATGTCAGCTTAGATCTATGAAATCCCCATTTTCAGGCAGTGAAAGTGGAATTAGTCTGGTTTGTATTAGCATAAAAATACCCAAACTCTGGTATACTACTGTGTAGCTAAGTAAACAGGTATCCTTTACTGACCCAAATTCTGTCCTTGATTTTGGTAACACATTGTCTGCAGTGGAGCTAATTCAGATTTATAACCCTGATAAACACTAGTGCTGTGCCCTAGTTCCTTTATGGACTCCATTTATTGATATTAATATTCTTCAGCTCCCAGTGTGCTGTGAGGGGAGCAACAGGGGTTGTTACAGAGGCTGTTTTACTACGTTAGAGACCTGTGGGTCTCTCCTGATGATATTTARCGGGATGTCACAAATGACTAACTTTATCTGCCTCGCCTCTATCTTAGGAAAGGAAGATTTCCTAAGATGAGCTGGAAGATAAGTGAGGGAGTTGCTTCCTTTAATTTTTATTTGAAAGGTAATACTTGGTTTTCTTCTGATCATTTTTTCATCTACTCAACACTATCCCTGATTCTCCCTGGAAATTGGATACAAATCTGATGAGAACAGACATTATTTCACATATCTGGTATCCCTTTTTTAGTTGGTGACAAAAATGCCATTTAACTACACGAAGACTGCCTTTGGATCTCTGATACAGAGCCATACAGGCAGAAAGAGGGAGGAATCCATGAAGTAAATCTGTCAGATTAAAAATACATACTTAAGTTTGGGCTTGACCATTACTGTTTTCCAAGGAGCTCCCAAGAAAACATGCATATGGATCCCATTTCCTGCAGAAACTTGCTTTAAACACTCATGAAATCAGCACTTCACTTCAAAGGTCCTTAAGTTGCACTAGGAGTTGGGCTGCGAAAGCTCYGCTCATGTTGCTGGCTGTGGTGTAACTGCTGGTAGCGGCCAACCCACTCGGCACCTGTGGATGGGCCTGTGTCTCCGTGGGCTCTTGGAGCCCTGCAGGCCGAGCATCAGCGCCACAATCRGAGCTGCCATAAACCCTTGAGGTTATTTGTGCACTGGGACTTCTCTCGCCATTCTCATGGGGAAACAGTTGGGTTGCAGAAGGCCACCAGTACATGTAAAGCTTATTGACTGCTCTTCTCTAACAAAAGYGTCATTTTGAAAACGGGGAAAAAGGAAAAGTATAAGTGTAAGCATATACATATGTTTTTGATATTTGGACCTATTTAATCGCATCATTAGCTTTGCCAAATAACATGACATGGGCAAGTGTGACTGTAGCTTTTTTACACTTTAACCAAAGCGATCACATATATTGTGTTGGCTACACACACTGTCGTGCTTGATCTGTGTACAGTCAAAGGAAAAATAGTGGGGGGAAAAAAAAAAGGCATGGGAAGACCCAGAGCTTCTAAATGTTAAACTCTACAAATGACACTTGAAACTTGGTCATCGTTCAGTCTTGCTAATCATAGAATCATAGAATGCCCAAGGTTGGAAGGGACCTCAGAGGTCATCGAGTCCAACCCCCCTGCTCACGCAGGGTCACCTAGAGCACGTGGCACAGGGCGGGTTTTAAAGGTCTCCGAAGAAGGAGACTCCGCAACCTCTCTGGGCAGCCTGTTCCAGTGCTTTGTCACCCTCACAGTGAAGAAATGCTTCCTTAAGTTCCCGTGGAACTTCCGATGCTTCAGTTTGAAGCCATTTCCTCTAGTCCTATCACTGTCCACCACTGAAAAGAGGCCGCCACCTCCTCCTCACTGCCTCCCTTGAGGTATTTATACACGCTGATCAGGTCCCCCCTCAGCCTCCTCTTCTCCAAGCTGAACAGACCCAGCTCCCTCAGCCTTTGCTCATATGGCAGATGTTCCAGGCCCCTGATCATCCTGGTAGCCCTGCGCTGGACTCTCTCCAGCAGCTCCACATCCCTCTTGTACTGGGGAGCCCAGAACTGGACGCAGTACTCCAGATGTGGCCTCACCAGGGCTGAGTAGAGGGGGATGATCACYTCCCTCGACCTGCTGGAGACGCTTTTCTTAATGCACCCCAGGATCCCGTTGGCCTTCTTGGCCACCAGGGCACACTGCTGCCTCATGGTCATCTTGTCATCCACCACGACACCGAGGTCCCTCTCTGCGGGGCTGCTCTCCAGCAGGTCAACTCCTAATCYGTACTGGTGTCCAGGGTTATTCCTCCCCAAGTGCAGGACCCTGCACTTGCCCCTGTTGAACCTCATGAGGTTTCTCACCGCCCAGTCCTCCAGTCTGTCCAGGTCCCTCTGGATGGCAGCACAGCCCTCAGGGCTATCAGCTGAGGGCTGTGCTTGGTGGTGATGCCTCATTGACCAAAAGCAGTGGTCCTAAATATTTGTAAAGAGTTGCAGTGGAGCCATGTGCTTCTTCTTGTTAGTAAAATATAGATGATTCCCAAGGAAGACACAGTCTGAAGGCTACTGCATTTCAAGATCTTCATCTATGACTTTGTCCAGCTGTGTGCTGCCAAACCACACACAGCAGAAAGGAGCTGAGGTGGCAATGTCTAGGTCCAGAAAAGTCAAAATACTTCAGATATAATGCAGATTCCCACAGCTGCTATCTCTGAAATGTGGGGCCGATGCTCTGGCTAGATGTGTAAGAGTGCACCCTTACGGAACTTACTTAGAGCACCATTTCTCCCCATGGGCCCCACAGCGCCAGAACAGGGTGAATCTGGCAAAGCAGCCTGTGCTGGACACTGGATATTGTAGCCCTGCTGCTTTGTGGTATCCATCCATGCTACCTGGTTCCAAGTTAAAGCTTGGATGCCTCTGCGGTACGGTGTGGATATTACCCYGCTTGGCCTCTCTGCCACAGCTCTCATGGTTAAATTGGGTTAAACTCCTTATTTAACTTTGAAGGATCTTGCAAGAAGTGCACTATGTGTTTTATTGAGTGTTAGAGTAAGTAATCTATCTTTTCTTATCTTTCGCATGTTTGTGAATGCGTATGATGTTAGTTTAGGGAGGGAAAACACTTTTATTGGCACCAGTTCTTCTGTCTTCTGCAACTGTTTCTGTGAACCTCTAACTTTAAATAAAATCATATGGAGACCACAAGTCAGTCTCAACGGCCAGGCACATTTATTCAGGTTCTCTGCAGGGCTAGGAGAGCTGAAAGAATAAGGTTTTCTCAAAATGTATTTGTCAAGAAGCTGAGCGCTCAAGATAAACACTACAGCTGAGGCCAAAAAAAGAAATTAAAGCAGGACATGGTCTGCATGTGGCTTGTTCAAGCAAAATCAGATGGATTTGTCTCAGGACACCAGGATTAGAGCTGCTTTTCATGCTAGGTGCTGTATTTTCTCTGCCACTTTTTGGATTTTTRTATCTATGATAGTGTCTGAAGTAATTATTCATATTGCTCATTCTCCTTCGTCCATATTAATTGGAATATTATTTGCAGGTCAGATAAARCTGTAAACTGGCCATAATTTTCCTGGGATCTTCAGCATAGTAGACAAATTCTCTGTGTAATTGCTGCTTCTGCATTATTGCCTCTTCTGAATAAACACAGTACATAACACTATTTAAACCTACAAACAAGCATCCCCCTCCCCTCCTTTGTGCTTAATTACATCAGCTTTCTAGCGCATTCGTGTCTTCAGTCCATGATGCCACGCGTGGCAGTGGAGGAGCTCAGAAGCACTGGAGAGGCTGCTGTTTGTGTGGTTGTGTAAAGGAAATATTTTTATTCCTAAGGATGAGCTGCACTTTATGCAACCATGATTTGATGTTTTTCTCATTAGCACTGCAGCCACATGTTGGTGGCCTTGTGGACTCAAAGCAAATGCCCCCCACATGTGGCAGCTCAGGACCATGGGCTCTTACGGGCACAGCCWGTTTTGTAAGCCCTACTGCAAAGGGACCTGGTATTTAAAGCCTGTCTTAAATAATGTTTCTGATGGGAGTCCAGGTGCAGTCCCTGAAACTCTCCCAGGAGAAAAGCAGCTATTTATGCATCCTCATTTGTAACGAGGGTGAGAAATGGCTGCGAGCAGATACAGAGGAGACACAGAGCCCGTCGCCTCCCCAAGGGGCTTGCAGGGACGAATGCCCTTCACCACGCGCCCACATCTAAGCGTCAACAAGCGCCACGGCCTCGGAGCGAGCGCCGGCGTGGGAGATGTGCCGGGTTTTCCCGGGAAGCTCCGCGACGGGACACGCGTCCTGCGAGGGGAGCTGCCCCAAAGGTGGCGAGAGCGACCCGCTCCAGCGCGCGGCACCAGCGGCCCCAGCCTAATTCTTCAGGTATTAATATTATTATAAAAATGGCATCATTGTATTAAAAAAAATATTATTTTAAGCAAAATGGTAAAAATACAGCCTTTATAGAGGTGCTACTGGTCATGGCAGCGCTTCCACCCAGCGTTTACTGGGGCATATTCTTGCAGGGGCCAGAAGCACCAGGCATGTCACAATGAACTTTAAGGATTTCTTTATGATAAAGACACAATTTTTTATTTTAACAGTGTGCATTCGAGCCTTTTGCGAGTGCTCTGTCATCCCCAGCTATTGCAGACATCAACAGACATGGTCATGCTTGCAAACAGCYTATTTATGGTATTGACAATGACAAATCTGACATGACTTGAGCATTAACAGATTTCATTCCTTTCTGGTGTCTTGTCTTTTAATATTTTTTTCCCCAAAAAAGCTTTCTYTGGTTCATCAAAGGCCATGAAATTTATTTTCTAGCTCTCTTAACAGTCTGCTGTGTTGGAATGTGCTTTGCTCTGAGTGCACAGAAACCTGCACAGATTTCTCTGCTGCTGCTTGGTAAGAAAGGGTGAAGARCGGCTCTTTGATCGTAATCTTTCCATACTTAGGGCAGAAAGAGAGAGCCTTTTCAGGGTGCCCGCAGTTGAGATGCAGTTATACCTCCCATGGAGGGGTCAGGTTCATTCCCATCTAGGTTTAATCATACATGAAACAGTGTTTATGTTCCATGTGTGGAGGRGTAGGAGGAGGTAACAGACTGCTTCAATCCCAGGGATTTATTCTGCTCTGCTCRGTATTGCTGTGCCTAAGAGCAAAATCCTCCATATGCAGCTAAAACTGAGAGGGGAAAGGAAGTCAGAGGAGGACTGTCTGCATAGATTATCTGTCTCTAGTTATTCACAACCACTGAATATCTGTATGGACATTTATTATACTTTTAAGCCAGGCAGAACACACACTTGGTTCCAGGTGCTRTAAAGAGAATCCAATGAAGGAACTCAAGAACAAAATATGTTTTTGTAACTCAAGATACAGAAATAGGTGTCTTGAGAAGGCCATGTAGGAGAGAGAGAGAGAAACTGAGGAGAAAGTGCAACTAAATCAGTGGAATTGAGCAGCTGCCTTAGAAGGAAAGGCTGGAAGGGCTGTGGTGTATCAGTTTGGAGAAAGGAAACCCGAGGGGTAATGTGATTTGGATCTGAAAAATCCCAAAGCGGGTATAAATGGTGCATGCAGCACTGCTTTCATCATGTATTGCAATAGAGAGCCAAGGGCATACATGAAAATGGCAGAGGATTGTATTAAAACAGGTACAACAAAGCACTGCTTTGGGTAGGTGCATGGTGAGTTACAACCTGCTGCCAGAGGCAGCTGTGGCATCACCTAGATCTCCTGCTGTGGWTGCTGGTGGTGCCCACTGGGTATGAACCACAGAAGGACCTTCCATGTGCCCCCTAAACAGCATCTCCTTTTGTACCGTTCAGAAAGGGACTACKGTTGATGCATCATTAGTCTGTCTCGGGAAGGTATTCCTCGTGTTCCTAAAGTTTCTTTGCTGCTGCTGCTATTCCCCTGCTATTTCTACTTGATGTTGCTGTTGTTTTATTATCCCTTTCAGAAACAAGTGACTATTTATTCCCCAAAACTCACCGCTGCCCACTATTGTGGATAGYTGATAGCGCTGTTTGTTCCTGCCATACTTGGCAGGAAGGCTCCTAAATCCTATTTTTGTCCTTCAAGGCTGGGTCTCTCATCCGGGAACTTCTACTGTTTGGAGTCCTTCTGTTACTCGGAGGCCAAGTAACGTGGTACCTGGTTGACCTGCAGTTYTGATACAGACCTAGACACTTGTACATTGATAGTTTCTGAGTAAGGTCTTGTGGGCTGAGGCTATCAAGGTAAATCTCTGTAGAGTGGAAGTACTCATCTTGTATGTGTGCACAAGAACCACAACATAAGATTGAAAAAGTAGCCTGTACTGCTGCCATTTGGCTTTCTCATCCTACAGGTAGTCCTGGACCACTGATAAGGTTTGTGTTAGATGGATAAAGCAAAATATTTAGACGTGCTCAAGAGCTATGGCCAGGAGATGTGCTATAGCTGGAGCCTAAAGGAGGCGGGCGGGGGAAAGCCATTTGGGTCTTCACAGCAGCCACACCTGTTTTTCTGATATATTCTCCTCTATTTTGGTTCTTTTAGTTTCACAGCACCTGTAGCAGGTAAACTGCCTGAGCTTAAAGCACAAGGTGGGCCAAGTGTCTAGACCTTTGTAGTTGGAAACACTGCCAGATAGGCCATGTCCCCATGTAGTTAAATTTCCATGGAGAAACCCCGCCAGGCACCTGTGGGATCCCCCTTGGGCTTGAGCGCTTGTTCTCACAGTGCACACAGCGAGCTCCTTATGTGCTGCCATTTGAGATGGGTCAGGGTTGCAAGGATAGCAACTTGAAGTAAAAGCCCCTCAGGAAGATTAGAAGAACTCACTTTAGAAAAATTTAGCTCAAACTTAATCTATTTTTACCATTTAATCCTGTTCGCCCTCTTAAGATGTCTTTGAATAGTCCAAGCTGGGGCAGACCCATCCTCAGAGAAAATKAATGTGGAAGTAGCCCACTGGGTTTCTTGCTTTGGCAGTACAAGCCTGAAATATTGGAAGTAAAGATTTTATGAGAAAGCATTGGTTGCATTCACTTCCTAGGTACATAAATAATAAGAATGTTTTTTAGATATCCAAGGTTATATACCTGCAGGAGAACAGGCTCCACTTGCTTGACAGTTAGTTGAGCTTAGGAAATAAAATAGTCATGGTCACTGTTTCACCAAGCTACACCCTTGCTAAAGGAGATGTTATAGCAATATGCAGAGGAGAGAATGAACTCACTGCAGATGGGAACTGTAATAAAAATCATCATAAAAATCAGACCCCTGAAAGTCTCCTTGGGTTCAGCTGCAGAATGCAGGAGATTTCTCGTAAAAGCACTTGACACTTYAATGTGACTATGTGTTGCATGGGAAAAGGGGGATATCACTTGTGAAGAGTTAATGTTTTGGACCTGTTCCTCATCCAGCTAAACCCAATGCTGCATTTTCAGCCACAAAGCTGCAGACCCCGTGGATTAACTGCAGCTGGGTAAGCCTTTTAGATTGTCAAATGTCAGATGAAAAAACACCAGGGCAGCTGAGGATGAATAAGTGTTAAACCTTGTTTGGATGGCGTGTCCTCAAGTAATCAGGGAGTGCCAAACACAGAGCTTCCCATGTTCTTTCAGGATGAGCTGAGGTGCCAAGTGTGCAGAATTGGAAACTGTCTGTGAGGGCTTTTTCCTTTGCTTGATGTTGTGCAGACAGCAGAGACAAAATACCAAAAATGCTTGAAATCCTTGTGACCTTTCATTGCAAGCTGTGAACTTTGTCCACTAACCTCAGGTTTCTATTTACACTGTCGGCAGAGACTCCTTGCTCTGTTGCCTTTTCTTTCCCCTTCCAGTTTATCGTGTATCGAGAGTCAGCTCCACAAATGCCGCCCGGGAGGGGGGACCTGAGCACATTCCAGGCCCACTGCACACTCACAAGGCTGAGTCCCCATGTTGTGGGCTGCTGAAAAACACCCCTAATGCAAGCGGAGAGGCCTGAGCTTTGCTGTTTGTGCACAAAGCAAGTGTTCTGCAGCCACGGGCTGCCGGGGCGCTCGCTCCCACACCGCGCGCCAGCACCACGTGCCTGCGGAGCTGCCCCGTTTGCACCGTCTCCCATTTACACCAGCAATATCCGCAGGCCACCATGAGTAAACAGCCTCAAAACGCATTTGGTAAATACTGGGTCAGCTTCTCAGCTAAAATATCCCTGATTTTAGCGCTGTKTTCTGCTATTCACCTGCCCTTTGTCCGTCACGAGCTGGCCGGAACAAGTACAGGGCACATTGCAGGTGTATGAGCCAGAAATTGTTCCTATGGCAGATTGCTATGAATTGTGATGTTGCACACTTTTGGCACAGGATATCCTAGTTTAAGCGGGATAAAAATATCCCTAAACTTGGCTTTTCAAGCAAACGCCAACAACTTTATTGAATTCCTTTGAAAGTAAACAGGAGGTTGAACTATATAAGAATTTGCTGGATGGTGACTGATTTACTAACCTGATACATTCATGAACTATCATTATCAGTTGGGCAATTCTTGACTGTATCTCAAATTTGACATCATTCTCCAATAGCAAACCCTGAATTTTACATGACAAAGACCTCAATGAAGGTCCTGAACTCTTTATGGTGTAGAGAATGGTATAGCAAAGCAGCATTTCCTGAGAGACTGCTGCAAAGTAAATACCCCGATGTTTCCTAAAGAAACCCAGCAATTCCATAACGAAAGATTACTTTGATAAATTAGACCCGTAGGGATTTTTGGAGGAGACTGTTCACTTCATACTAGTTTTCTTTGGACATAGAAGCTGTGGAAAAGTGGGTGGAAGACATTAGCAAAGTGATGACTGCAGCAACGTACACTGTACATTGCTGTTACTGAATTATCCGTCAACAAACTCCACCTTTCAGAGCTTCCCAAGACCCCCTTGCCTGTGCTACACAAATAGTAGGATTTATGCTTAATGAAAAACCCATAACAATACTCCTGTTTCGTGCAACAATTTCCCAAATCAGGCAGACATGTCGCTTAGGTCTTCCTTGAACTTCCTGCTATCGTGTGTAAAGATCTGCTGCCCATTTTAGAAAATCTGTCTGTTCAGCCTAAGGAACTCATGAAGGCAAATCTATCTTCTTCCCTTTTAGTATTTTACAGCTTTCTGTGTCAATTACTGCTACCAAAACCCCAAACAATCCCCTCTTCCTCAAAACACAAACCAACCCAACCATTTGGTTTACTCACAGTAATGCTTGGCTTGGTTAAACAAGCCACATTCAGCAACAGGAAAGTGAATTTCTGAGCTACTGAAAAGCACTGCTACATTTGGAAAGGATTTTTCTTTTTGTAATTTCCCTTTAATTTCCTCCCATCCAGAACTGCTGAGAGGAATCTAAGGAAGTTTTGCAAGAGTGGCTAAAGGAGTTAGGCAACTGCTCCCATTCAAAATCAAGCAACGGATAAATGTAAGATAAGGTAGTTCTATAAAGACATAAGTGACTTGAGGCTTAAGTTCCATTAAAAATCACCTAATCCTTTCATCTTTCCTGTCAGAGAAGGAAAAGGAAGGCGAGCAAACTAATCCCTATTATCAGAGAAGCAAGGATTGAATGGAGGGGCATAAAGCATGGGAGGATGTGGAAGAAACTGAGGACAACTGTGCTGGTGAAGTTTGTAAACTGACAGGTATAAAGTGGAGTTCAACAGGAGAAAAAAGGGAGAGAAAGAGTATGAGACTATATAAATTGAAATATTACTTTCAGACACTTAAGTTTTCTTTTGATTTTATGATAAGACCTCAATAAAATTGTTGTATCGCCTCACTGAGCCCCTATGAATTCAGCACAATAATTTGTTTCACTCTGTTGATCGGCTTAGTGTGTCTGAAGTTAAACTCTTCATCCTTTCTGAATAGTTCTCTCTTTGTTCGTTTCAATTGTCTTTTTTCAATCTAAAAATATTATTAAAATACCACATTCGGGGGGGTTGTGGCGGCCATGACACTGGAATAAAGTGCAGAAAAGCCAAAGCAATCTGAAGCAAGCTAGACATTCTGAGTACATTTCTAAAATACCTTATTGCTTACATAAAATAAACTTAAATCCTTTAGCCTAGCGATTGCTTTCAGACATCCGATTGTTTATGCTTAAAGAACTGTCACATCAGCCATTCAGAACCGACCGGCTTCTCACTTCGATAGCTCCACAAGTTTCCTTTGAATATCCGCTTCCTGCCTCCCATTGGAAACTACACACTCATCTTCATTGTCTCTTGTATTTATCTTAATATGCTGCGTTTTGTTTTATTGGAGGAAAATCTTAGCAGAGCTGTTTGTGGCAGGATTTAGTTACAGGAAACCCAAAAGCTCAGCCTCAGTTTCAGCGGAGACAATTAGGTTGTTGACTTTGGTCGGCGCTCAGGACTTCTATTGGACCCAAATGCCTTTCAAGTGGCTCTCTGAGTTGATGCCCAAGTCTGAAAATTTTCAGGATTCCTGCTACAGATACAGGGCTTTGTTTCCTTTTCATTTGAGGGATGATTCTAACCCGACCCGACCGTTTGCCAAAATGCCTCTCCCTTCACTGAGTAAATAAAATACATAAATAGGAAATAATATAAAGAAAGGAAATCACACATTTCCCACAACTTTCCTTGCTTTTAGGCTTTTTTTTTTTTTTTTTTCTTGTGTGTCTTGGTATCTGTGAATTGTTGAGGACTGTGAGTTTTTCTGCAAGCAATTTTGTCAGGCATAAAAAGTACTAAGTAACGTCTCTAATGGCCAGTTCAGTTGCTGCTTTCAACTGTCTGGTAAGGGTATTTAGCAGCTCATGTTACCATTTCATCTGCTGTAGGTAAAGGATGCTAAAAAACACATGATACTATTTAAAAGCGATAGGTATGATTATATAACGCAGGAAGATATTTATGGAAAGGTTTGAAGAAATTACTTAATATAAAAAGCAACTTTCTTAAACGCTGTTTTAATCCACTAGTGTGGAGGTTCTACGGCAAAGTTATCAGAGTGAACTGCCACTCTTGGATGGGTTTTTTACTGCGGGGTGGATTGTGCTCTGAAACCTTCTTATGGATGCTCTGGGAGAATTTCAGCACTGTCTGGAAAGGATTTCACTCTGCGTTACCGCTCCATGGCCTGGAGCCCTTGGCTGCTCTTTGTTCCCGCAGCGCATCCAGCCCGGGACGGGGCAGGATAACCCACCCCGGCGCTGCAGACAGCCTCGGCTGCTGCGCATCCCGGCACCCTGCTCTGGTCACAGTGCAAGGAGGCTTGGAGCTTGCACCGAGCGGGGTGTCCGTCACAGCGGGTTTTCTGCAGCTGTGGAGTGGGGAGTGTTGGATTCGGCCGGGTTCATTTTGGTGCTAAATTCTATAGGGTTTCTGTGCAAGAGAGACGTAGGGTCCGTGTAGCGCATCCTCACCAGGCCCTCAATGCCCTGGGGATTTGCATCGACTCGCTGTCCACATGTGGAGTCTTTTAATTAGCTATCTCCAAACAATCCAGAATGCAGGACACTACTGCAATGCAGCTTGTTAAGCAATAATGCATTTTTTCTTCCAAAAGTCACACTCGAAAACAGACAATAGTCATAGGCAGAAGAGGACTGCGGATACTATGAGCTAATGTCTACTTGTCAGGAACTTTTCCGTTAAGGCTTGAAGTGATGTTTAACATATTCTTCCTGTGATTGAGCTAAACTAAACATAGCATTAAACATGGATTTCCCAATGAATGTTAGTGTGCTTTACTTTTACATGCGCGTGTTTGTGAGAACAGACTTAGTAGTTATGCATTTGGGATATCAAAAGCATCTCAATATCACAGATTGTTGTATTCTCAGTATATGATGGTTTTGGCATCACTTTTCTAATGAAGCCTGTCCTTTATCTTGCCTGGCTGTAAAAGCAGATTCAAAACAAAGTTCTTCAAACAAACATGAAATGCCAAATTACACATTTTCTCCTATTAAACAATGCAGAATGACTGAAAATGTAGGTTTTCTAAATTGTCTAGGGGAAAAAAAATGCTGCTGACAATGAGCACCAAACAGTATGTACCAAATATTCTTGCATGGGAAAATCAAATGCTCTAGAATATAGCAAACACTTGAACAACTTATCCAATCCTGTACCAGTGACAGGTTTAAAACAAGCTCCATTTTAACCGTTTGCACTTTGGTTTTGACATTAAGGATTTCGGAGTAGATATACTTACATTTAGCTTTCAGGAAAGGGCAGAAGAAGGACAGTTTGCTTGCTTTTCACTTTGAGAGGCCTGGATTTCCTATTTGCCTTAGTCCTTTGGATATTGCCTTGATCTTCAGCTTGCCCCTAGAGGGAGAGGGGAAAAAAAAGAGATTATAACAAATGCATGGGCACACTGTTGGAATTATCCTATTTTGCAGAAATATTACAGAATATTAGCCAAGGTTTTCAGATATAAGTGGCTTAACTTGGTCTCTTAATTCTGTATTCAGACTCCTTGTTCAAAGTCTGCTGCCCAGCAGTGTGAACCTGGCAGCTCGTCCCCTTGAAGGGGCCTTCTCTGGTGGGCAATGCTCGTGAAAACTCATGCAGCAGTTTGAAGTGGGACTAAAGATATGGTGGTGAGGTGCTTTGGTTCGGGAATCCAGACACAGTGGGACTCTGTATCAAAAGCTGTGCTTTCATTTCCAGAGAGGCCCTCTGAGTCTTGTCCCTGCCACTTCGGCAGAGGTGCTGTGGGCCCCTCTCCAAACAGCAGCTGCAGGATGGGAGGTTTGAGAAGCAGCTAAGAAGCCTCTGCTCCCTCTCATGTTTCTTCACACAAGCCTCTTTTTGCCACGAGAAGCCTGGTTTGGCTTGTGACTCTGTGGGGCTGTCCCAGGCAYCCGGGCTCAGGCCAGCACTGGCTCTGCATGACCCTGCTCCCYGTCATGGCCACTGACCAGGTCAACCTTAGAGAGGACATTTGGGCTGGGAGGAAAGCTGGAAAGAAATATTATCCTCACGTCCCTGTGAGGACACCACAGGAAAAAACTTGAGGGAAGGAAAACAAGAAGGAAGAAGGTGAGTGGTTCCGTGTTATTTTTAAAGGGAATGCAGGCTATGTGTTACAAACAGCCAAGSGAAAAAGTGAGAGAGAAAAACAATTTCACATCCCATTATCAAGGGATAGGAGATACTGCCCAAGCACTGCAGATTATTTGTAATTGGTTTCATCCAATTCATCTCAGTTGGATAAAGAAATGTGTGTTTGGCGTCTTTCCTGTGCGGCCTCTATAGCCTGGAGAACAGAAATTGCCAGTGCCTCATCCGCCGTCTCATTGCTGTTTGCTTCCCAGCCTCAAGAAGAGCAGCTTTTCATGGTTTGCCCTGCCGGGCAAACGTCCTCTCCTTTAAACTCAGTAGCTCAGATCACATCTAGGCACTTTGAGCACTCTCGGAGGTGACTCCGGGCCCCAAAGCTCAGTTCTGGATGCAAACTTCTCTGCAGCTCGCGTGGGTTTGGGGTTTGGGCTCAGCCTCTTCTGTGAGGGAAGGAAAAGTCCCCAATTCRGAGCTTGCTTTGAATAGGAAGGGGATGTAATGGGACGGCAAGCTGCTCTCCTGTGCTTGGGGAGAGCAGGATTTGATGTTTCTACCATCATGGGTCATTGCTGCCCCGGAGCGGCAGCAGGGCCGTCACAGCTCCCGTTCTGCCCTCGGCTGCAGCCGGGTCGCTCCRAGCCTCTGCCCTGGCCCTGCGCTGGTTCCCATTCCTCCAAAGCCAGGCTGAGCCCTCCCTGGTGGTGCAGAAGGAACAGAAATGTGTGTGGACTCTCAGAGGGGAGAGCAGGGGTTTTACCACGACTTCAATACAGTAAGTTGTGGTGCATTCTCCTCTCTCACACTCAGCGCGCTGCAGGTAGCAGCTGCTGAGGAAAACACTATTTAGTCTATTCGATTCACATGCAAAAAGGCAGAAAATCCCTATATTTACACTCCTAACAAAACCAGCATGGCCTCCTAATTCAGTTCACTAATCAGAAAAATATTAGCTCTATTTTAGGCATGTGCTTAAGTGCCACTGATTCCGTATCTAGCAGAAATGCAAATGACTCCTGTGGAGTGAGGTCTCTGTTGAATTGGATCTACTTAGTAAAATATTTTGATCTGGTTTGGGGAGAAACAAGGAATCTGGTCAGTTGCTGCAAATGCTTATGTAGCAAATTCACTGTGATATTCTTTGGACTGTTTTCTAATAAATTTTTTAGATTTTTGTGAGAGAATTACTGTGGAACAGAAGTCTGGGAGTGGAGAAAAGTCACAGGAATGTGTACACATAATTAGGTCTTTCAGAAGTAGCACACCACATAGGATTTCCTAAACTGTACCAGAAAACGTTGACATCCTGGAACTGCCATTGGCAGTTTCAAATGCCAGCTTTCCAAGCATAATTACCATCCTTGTAAATGGTTCTGTTGAAATTGGGGTTTGCTCTGGACCATCAGTTTGAAATAGTTTTTTGCCACTTATTATTTCCTTTTACAGTATTCCACGAAATGACATCTATGATATTTAAAGTGAAGAAGTAGTAAAGTGAATCAAGTGACCTTGCTTTTTTAAAATGTTTCTTATATTTACAGAACCACAGAATAGTTGGGGTTGGAAGAGAGCTCTGGAGACCATCTGGTCCRACCCACCCTGCTCACACAGGGTGACCTGGACCAGGTCACCCAGGACCACATCATGTTGAGATTTGACCATCTCCAAGGCTCTCCTCTAGACACACACCAAAATATAGGTAGAAGTTATGAAAAATTACTCGTGACAGATGAGTCACATTATTATTTTGTTCTAAGCCATGAGAAAAATGAGACACAAGGGGCAGGAATCAGAACAGATCAAAACCCTTAGTGCTTTATGATCCAAATCCACAACCGYCTATTGAGATGCAAAATGTTCTTTTTTCACATAACGTGTGAAAAAAAAAACGAAGAGGTTTGTACTGCAAATGCTGGCAGCACACAATGTTGCAATTATTCTCAAGATTTTGAGATGCTTGAATCAAAACCAGGACTTTAAGCAATGCTGTGGAAAAAAAGCATTTTTATTTTCCTTTGAAAAAAAAAAAAAAGAAATGACAACTGCTTGTTGAAAGAGAGAGGCAAGTTTCTAGCGGTGATTGATAATAAAACCAGAAACAGGTACTGCCGTGACACCACCTCTCTTTTTACTCTTTTCAAAGATAATAAATACAGACTCATTCAGATCAGACTCCTGTTAGCATTGTTAGATAGATTTCTGGGCTATTAAAAAGAATTTGCACATTCTGCTGTCAGAAAAAAATAGTTCTGATCATCATTCATGGGTGTTTTACTCCTGCAGCAAATGTGGCCAAATTACTCTGGATATTAAACCTTATCTTCCTATTTAGCGGTCAGTAAATGGCATCAGTCACATTGAGGACATTGACGCTTGGTTAGTGCTTGCTCTGAGAATCCAGAAGAAATAATTTCTCTACCTGTTAAAATCAGGTGAAAATGTCTGCAGTTTGGGTTACTGGTAGAAGCAAGTCCCCTGTCTCCTTACGCTCAAGTATTCTTTATTCTCACTCCCTCTCTTTGATCTAATATCCCAACGGTGAGCCCAGGGCAATAAGTATTTTGCATGAGTTCGACAGCCATCTCAAGCCTTGGGAAAGGATCTGCTTGCAGCATCCATTCGAGGCAGGCAGGGCCCTTGGTCAACGTGAATGATAGGATTTCTTCCCTGCATGTGCACCTCGTGGATGCTTCAGTCTGCCAAGCCCTGCTTCAGCAAAGGACTGCACACGTGCTTGGATCTCCCACGTGTTTTGGTCACGGGGCTTTCCTTGCCTGGGGCAGCTTAAGTGCAGCTATTGGTGTGCTGGGAGCTGTGCCCAAGGGCTGGGCTGGAGATGCACTGGGCTTTGCATCCTGCCTGGGAATTGGGTGGTGAGGACCAGCTCTGCTCGGAGGTAACAGCAGGGCTGAGAGCAGATCCTGGATGGACCCACGAACTCCGCTACTCTCCCAGCTGCTTGTAGGAGCCCCGTTCCTGCCCACTCCCGCTTAAAACCTTCTATTTCCTTACGTGGAGGCAAAAGCAATTGCCCACAGAGCTGCACCATGCTGGCCTGGGCTGGTTTCATGCTACTTTTTGATGCTATGCAGCAGAGTTTAAGCACAGAAGCTGAACATATGATTTATGGTGGATCAAGATGGAAGATTAAGGATTAAAATTTCCGAGCTAAATGGGTGGTCTTATGCAGACAATTACCGTAGACTTTATTGAAAGAATTACCTGCCTGAATAATTCGGAAACATCACAAGGCTTTGATTAGCTGCAAGAGTGTTACCATAAGCCAATGAAAGCAAGCTCTCCTTTCTCTCCATCTTTAATTTTCCTCATCATGCCTGAGGAATTTCTCTAACATCTTTACGAGTTCAGTATTCCAGAGGTGCTTCACGGGTACTAAACACATTTCCTATCGCTTTAGTAACTTTGTTCTCTGTGATTGAGCTATCGGAGGTTATCAAGGTGTGATTACAACTTGCTTGCAAATAGATATGCGAGTTCCACTTTGTTTAGCCCGTGAAAACTCGGTGAAACCATTTATGYTCACCTGGTATCACTCAATGTATGGGATACCTGCACTGACCTAAACAGAGATACTGGGTAGCAGCAGGTGATTTCTTCACTGATCCTGGAAGTGTCACAAGCTTTGTCTTCTGATAATAATGACTTCTAAATGTGCTAACCTGCTCAGATTTTTCAGCCAAAGCAATTCCTACAAAATCCCCTACTCCAGAAGAAGTCGGTAGGAGCACACTGAACTGCGATTAAAGAGGGAGCCTCAAAGTGCCAGGAAGATTATACGGAGGTATTCCTGGTCCAGACTGAAGTTTTGCCAGGACTTCAGGATAGAATTAGGTATTACTGTGTGTTCCTCTTTGGTATGTTTCTACACCATAAACTTGGACAGAATTTCAAATTTGCAATGAAATCTAAGCCCTGAAAAGACTACAGAATTTCTTGCTTGAAAATTTTCCTACGAATACACACACAAGGATTTGCAGGTGCCAGCCAGCACTGCTTCTCGGAGAGGTACCTGTAAAAAGAAACRTTGGGTACAAAGGGCATGGTGTAATTTTAGTAGRGTTATTCATGCATACCTCTTAAAAAAGGGRAAAAAAAAAAGAAGGAAWAAAAGCTTTCCAGCTCATTACTGCAGCCAATATCAACAAATCAACTCTATCCATCCTGGATTTTTTTATCATCTTAGTCTCATATTATAAGGAAAAAATGCAGCAAAATGYACAATTTTGCTATAATCTAATAAAAAGTCTGTGCCTATAGCTTGCTAGCATCAGTGTGCAACGTCAACGTTGTTCTACTTGCCACAGGTAAGTAGATAGTTTTTCCTACCCTGATCAGCATCAACCAGTTTTTACTGCTTTGTCTGTTCACTTGCTTGGCTAAATGACCTGACCAGACCAGAAACTTTAATGTGATTTTTCTTAAAAAGCTAAGTCATAGCACTACGCTAAGTAGTGGGCAACATTTCCAAAGGAATTGTTCTAAATATTGTGAATATAATCACTGCGAAATATGAGAGAAAATGTATTTTTCTGTCTGGTCTTCTAGCACTTAAAATTTGCACCCTGGGTTAATCACAGGACAGAGAAGAACCTTGCCTGTCACATAGTAGTTTGGGTGGGGAAAAAAGTCATGTCCTGTATTGCTGATATACCCAGTGTTAGACACTGTACATGTTTGATCTCTGGCAGAGAAAGCTTAGAAAAGATGAAATTTTCCAGGCAGTTTCTGTGTTGGCTTTCTAGCATCTCATGCCATAAAGAAAAGGCAAAACTTCTCCACTTCGGTCTCTAGAGCTGAGTTGATGAAGTAATCAAAGATATATCATGTTTGCTTTTGAGAGTAATTAAGTAGTGCTACTCATGTATCCTGCGTTACATGCTGAGGTTCTTTGCTGAATCCCAGGCTCAAGGTAAATGAAGGAACACGGCCCCCATACTTGGCAGGGAGCAAAAGATCAATTACAGGAAAGAATGTTTTTTTCAGCATCGCTTTTTCTCTCAAGGCAAATCAAGGCAATTAAACTTTACGGATAGTCTCAAATAGATGTGTATTTTCTACTCAGGTTGTCGTAAGGAAATGAGAAGGAACCTACTCCACTGCTGTTAATCAGAAAGTAGAAATGTTATAATTGTATATTTCAGTACAGCACAGAAATACTTCTACGCTTACAGGGGAAAAAGTACTGGGAATAGCTTCAAAATGCCACCCCTGTGTCTGAAATGCCTCTGTGCACTGTAAAATATGACCCCCCTTATCTCCCTTAGGCATTTGTGCTATTTGTTGCCACTTCCTTTTAAGGCGAGATTTTGGAGTTTCCCATCCCATGAAATCAGGAGAATTCCTCTCCCTGCTCTTACAGCACAGGATGAAGCTTTCGCAGGGGCATATTTGGTCACCATTGCAGTAGCATCTGAATATTCCCATACTTCAGTTCAACACCTTGGGAGGTCCCATTTTGTGACCTGGAAACTGAAGCCCAGAGGGACGAAACCCTCTGCCCAGGGCTGCTCAGGAGGCGCCAGGAGGAAAACGGTCGAGCAAAGGGGCATCCCCTGTCCCTGGGCAGCGCCCTCGGCACCGGCTCTGCCGAAGGAGCAGGAAGCCTCGTCCAGGGTTGGCAGCCCACGTGCTATGAAAGGCAACTTGGTGCCTTGGTTTGGGGAAATGGTGATTTTTGCTTCCCTTGAGGTGCAGACTGTGGTTTCAGCCAGACCAGGGTGCCCTTGCCTCTCTACCCCAAAAAGTCTGTCCCGCTCTTTTCTAGGCACTGGCTCGTTTTTATGTGGAGAATGAAATTAGCTACTGAAAGCCTATAGTAGAGGCCGGGTTCCTTCCAAGCCTTGCATTTCTCTTCCAAAGCCTCCCGTGAGTGCATCAGTAGTATTTATAGAGGAGACTTTACGAGGCCCCAAGCTGTACAAATTACAGGCTTTGCAGACACGGCAGCCATCAGAGGAAGTGCCGAACAAATCACAAGTGATGCTCAGACCTGTCAGGAGTGAGCAGCAGAACAAACATTTCAAAGGCCATTGAACATATATGATTAATAAAATGGGCTGGTGAAAACGAGACTGTTAGCTAATGACTCCAAATGAAGCATTTAAGGACTTCCTCAAATATTTATACAGGAAGAGACGGCTCAAGCACTGCAAAATACAATAAGTTCTTTGAGTTAGTTGAACTCCCACAGACAGTGTAGGAGCAGAGAGAAAGTTTGGATGGAAATATAACTAAGAGGAGGTTCTGGAAACAATTCAGCCATAAAAAGCAGCGGGAGTCCTGGCTTTGATGGATGAGACAATTCTACAAAGAATAAGAAGATGTACAAAAGCTAATGCTAGGGAAAAATACCTCCATCTGATTTGGGCAGAAACATGTTGGTGATGAGAATGTTCCTAAACACAGTCCTAAAGCTTCTGAAACTACAAAAGAGCCTAGAAAGAATAGATYGATTTCCTAACTGGAGGTGAATTGTAAAACATTGGCAATGCTCTGACCAGCAGATTGGAAATAATCTTCTCAGGTATAAATTAGACCTATCATTTAAGAATAACTAAGAAAAAGTTTATAATAATCTTAGATTGTTCAGTTAATTTTAATTTTTCATAAATATGCAGCTGAGTCTAATGTCCACCTTTTCTGAGGTGTAAAGAAAGCTTCTGATAGAGCAGTAGGCTTTTGGTAGGACAGATTTACTACATCCAGACTGTTCTGTATACAGGAGACACCTGCATGTGGTGATATATCCTCCTGAAAAAATCACAATAAAAAAACTTCTCTATGCTGCAGTTTGTACTGCAGTTGGTAGTAAAATCTAATCTCTCTGCATATGGGAGAAAATTTCTAACTTCTTTCCCTGGCATTTTAATCTGAATTCATTTGAACTTGTGTGCTCCATCAGTTGCAAAACCATTTCCGAGGTAGCTTCCAACTATCTTCAAGAAGACATTGCAGTGACTCTAGAGTCAAAGTGATTTATTGCTTCCAAGATGGATCTACCCTTACTTGGTGCAGAGGTTTTACATGTGGTAGAGAATAAGTCTGGCTTCTATTTCCATGACTTAAACTATTGTGAATTTAACATTCTTAAATACTTTCACTGGTATCCAAGTTAGGAGGAGGTAGGGAATTCCTAGGGACTTAAATATTATTATTGATTTTCTGTGGAAGGACCTCAGATACCACATGTCCAGAAGCAGTAGTCTAAAACTATATAACTGATAGGAATTAAACAGAATCTTTGGCTTTTGGAAACTGGAGAAATACCAGTCCTTTCCCTTCCCCCCAAAATGATGAATGTAAATGAAAATAGAAAACAGGTTATCTTCCACTAAAGCTGGTTAATGACCCTTTTTAATCTAATAATAGTACAAGGTTAACTGGCGTAATTTTAGGTCTGTTAAATATTAAAAAAACATTCCAAATCTTAGCAGGATAGCTGGCAGGCTGAGTAGATGATGCTTAAGAGGTTAGAATGGTTATGATAACAGTAAAAGAAAAGAGTTGATTAATTCAAAATTCACTCAAATAGGATGAGATTTGATGAGAGAAGATGGGTCATATTGCAGATCAGATCGATAGAAGTAACTGTTAATAATTTCAGATAATATTCCACACCACATCCTATCTTTGTATCACTATTTCCATGTACATTTTTACGGGGGAAAGAGGCATGGAGTTCCTGACTATAATGGGATGAATCTGACAAAGGATGGGGAGAATTACGTATGTTTTGATTTCCAAGAATGAAAAGGACAGAATGATTCCTTCATTCTAAAACAAGCACTTATTTGGAGAAAGATAGACAGAAATCCTGTGGGTTTCTTTTCCTAAAGAGAAATCTTCATTAATTAGAAGCATGACTTCTTGCAAAGGTCGTCAGTTCAGTGAGTATCAATGTCGTTAGCAGAGACCCTGAGTTATGATGGTTTTAATAATCCATGAATCATCTATATGGTAGAGCCTCTTTGGAGACTGAAGAAACAAAGGTGAGATATGCTGGGCAGGACACAAAAACACACAGCCTATGATATGCAGCTTACGAAAACATGAAAAACAGTCTTTTCAGAGCAATCACATTTCACAGGAGCCATATCAGACAGAGGGCAAGTCATTTAACAGCACTGTGCTAATGTTTCTCCAGCTGCAAAACTATATTAGCCTTCATCTACCTCACAGTAGAAGCTGAAAGAGGATAACTTAATTAACATGTGTAGTTATTGCCAGCTTTTGGGGTTGGAAGCTGCAACGGAGGCCCGAAATACTTGTTAGAGTTGTTATTTCTGTACCCAGATGATTTGTTCACATGTTTGCAATGCACCAGCATAGAAACCTACTGGCCACAACACAGTATTGGCCAGTTCACCCCACGAGAAGCTCAACGGCATAAACAATAGCTCTAATTGGCAGAGTGCTTTGGAAGATCCACCCATCTGGCGGTTTTATTGCAGCTCTTGAGCCATATAAAAATCCAAATCAGCTTCGATTTATGGTTCTGTTAGCTGCAAAGCCACTGCAGAGCAGACGGCGAGGGGCTGGAGCCGGGCCGGGGGCTCGTTCCAGCCGCGTGCGATCGCGCTCGCACAGATGTCACAGCCTCCACCTCGGATTCAGAGCTGAGCGTGAGCCAGCGGAAAGCACATTTTTAATACACTGGGTAATAAGGCAAGTGCTGATATTTGGAACTACCAGCAAAGACACCTGCTGATAGCTGGCATTAAAGGCAACAACACCTGCTAGACACATTGCAAGAGGAGAGGTGAAATCCAGTCCTTGTTTGCCGTTGGCTTCAAACAGGACAGACTTTCTCCTAGAATGATTAATGGACTTTATGTGTATCTGCAAGGTTCTGGGTAGTTTGTTATGCTCTTACTCACAGGCTGAGCTTCATAACATCAAATAACAGGGATGCTGAGATACCAAAGGAAAATGCAGATAACACCCTTGCTTCCCTCTCACATTGTCTCATAGCATGAGAACACAACACAAGTTGGGTTCAGCACTAGACAAGCACTGTCTGGATAAGACAGTGTGAGAAAATCAATTAGTGCTTAACCCAGAAAAACACCAGTTCCCTTCTCTCCCTCAGTGAACATCGTTAAAGCACAACGAGCTAAAATTAATAACTGGTAGAAAACCTAGATGGATCATGGATTAGATGGATGGGTCAAAAAACTCTTGATGCCTGAGTTTAAAGTTATCCTACACACAAGACACACACAGACTATTCAGAGGACCTCATGGTTGGTGAAGAGCCCTTTTGAATGCTTAGATAGTTTGTAACTTCTATTGCCAGGTCACACTGTCCAAGAACCTGGAGAAGGAAGAATTCTTGTGCATTCACTCAGTGTGGTAAATAAACTGCCCACTCTACTTAAAATTGCTGTGAATCCGTGAGCTTAGACTGAGATCAGAAATCTGTCTAAAACAAACTCCGAAGAGAAACATTTCTCCTTTCCTTTCCTTTCCTTTCCTTTCCTTTCCTTTCCTTTCCTTTCCTTTCCTTTCCTTTCCTTTCCTTTCCTTTCCTTTCCTTTCCTTTCCTT
>NW_020454860.1:207943-280243 GCF_003342845.1 Nothoprocta perdicaria
TCTGTCTTTCTGTCTTTCTTTCTGTCTTTCTTTCTGTCTTTTTCTTTTCCAGTGTCTCTTGCCTCCTCTGTATTTTAGTATTATTGGTCTCCTGTAAGTACTTTTCTTTTTTTGATTGAAATCATATCAAAAAATTTGAAACTTTTAATAAGCTGCCAATAAGCTCTCTGCAGCTGAGTCTGCTGAAATACCCGTGATTATTCTCTGAAGGGAGTAAATTTGCATGTAGGGTTTTCAGTACGCTGAGAGAATGTTTTTGCTGAAGTCATTCTTTCCAGTAAACTCCCAGGGTGCTTGTACAAGAGGCTGGTCTGACAGATGAACTTTCACAAGCTGCAAAAATCCAGCCTCGTTGTGTGCTTCCAGTTTATATATCACCAGCCCAACACACAGACACACTGAGGCTTTTATGCAGAGCCTGGGCAAGAGCCTCACATTTTGTTTCAGACTGTCAGCTTACAGCAATGGCAAGACTCTCAATGTCCTCTGTGTATGACCATGGCCTCTAGGCTCTCCCTTCCCCTCTGGCTGAAGACGGGAAGATTCGGGGGCAACTAGAGGCTCTGCACTGCTTAACTATCACCAAAATCCTGGTTTTAGAAGAGCTTATGGTGACTACACACAGCACTTTCATGACACTTTGAGAGTTATTGTGGAGATATGTAAACTAGCTTGTGTTCACATGAGGGATGGAAAGTGAGACAAAGTCCCCCGCCATGAATGCTGAAAAATGATCCAGTCACCTCAGTGAAGACGTTAGATGGTGATATCCCTTCATTGCATTGCAGGAATTGCAATGGTATTGCAATTTTATGGGATTAACACAACTGCCTGCACCACCCACTGAAATAACTGAAGACACAGAGGTTGTATTTAAAACTGTAGGTCTCTGTCTGTGTTACCAGTGCACTTACACATGGAGAAATCCCATGAGAGGAATCATTCAAATCCTATGAAGATATGAAAAAATATGATAAAAGTGATGTTTACAGTGCTGGTTTTGTTGTTGTTGTTGATTGTTTTCTTTKGTTTTCCTGAATATAGAGTTACCATTTAGGACAGACCCTCTAAACCTAGTAGGATCTAGTTGCTTAACTCCCTGTCCAGAGCTTGGCTGTTCATCCAGGGTTTGATTCATCAAGGTGCCTCCTGTTTAGGCTCAGCTGCTCTTGCCCTCACACCATCAGGACTATACAGGAATAAGCAGGCCCTGGAGTTTCAGAGGTACTTAAAACTGCTGCACAGTCTCAATATACAATTGCAGGTTAGTGCATTTCCAACAATAGCTTTCAGATGTTATATATGGAGGGATCACTCATTGAGTTACTGCTGTAATTTGGGTCATGCTCACTGGCTTTATGTTTTTATTGTTTTGTGAATACTACTCAATACCTGCTTTGGATTAGATTGCTAGGACCATAAAAAGGAGCAGAGGAATCCCATGACACTGTTGGTTTCCCCTAATATAACTAGGGGTAGAGGACAGTCAGGATTTAGTAGGTAGCTGTGTTTTAAAGCAAGCATTTGACCATTTAAAGCACGGGTTATGKGTTACATTGCATGCACAGGTAGCACCGTCCACCTGCTCTTATCTGATGCAATCATGTCACATGTCATAATGTCTTTTAGGTTTCAATAAGAACACTGTTTAATTTGTCCTGCTTTATAGTCTTTTATTCCTAAATCTAGCTCTAGATCCTGTAATACTCTTAACATATCTGCAAATCTACTACAGTAGCTACTTTATTTAAATAACAAGACTTCCCCTTTAGAGAGGAATTAAGCAACCTTTGTTGGCAGTGGTCTGGTAGGGTGCTTAATTCTGAAAAGGTTGTGCAAACCCCAGGATAAACTATTGAAAGAATGTTTCAAAAAGTCAGAACTGAAGGTTTGCTCTGTTGCAGAGCAAATAAACTTGCATTAGCTACTCAGAGCAGACTTTATTGTTCAGTGACTCTGAGGCAGCTGCTGCTCTGTCAGCAGAAATGCTCATGATCCAGTTTGAAATAGTCTTCTGACTTTTTTCAGTACATAAATCTTATATCATTAAAACATTCTACAGTATTTTAAGTAAGTCTCTCTTTACCTCAGAGAGTTATCAGAATTATTTACAGTGCTTTTATGGTGGATATTGGGACTTACAATGAACTGCAAGCTTGTAAATTGAAAACTTCTGGTAAACAGGACTTTCAGGAGGGACAAACCAGCCATCTCTTAGGAAACTATTGAAAAAATGTGTTGTTTTCCCATGCTATGATGATTATTTGGATTAGARTTGCTAGCATCTACTGTTAATCTTCTGAGATATTTCTTTGAACTGGCATGCTTTGGCATTAGCTCTTGATACCAACGATATTGAATTTTTACAACAACACACTCTAAAGAATTTTAGTCATCAAATTCAAAGTGTATGTGCAATGTATTTCACAGCCTGCAAAGATATCCATCCTGGAGCTTAACTTTACATGGTCTCTGCTTCCAACTCCCTCCAGCATCTTGTTACACTGCAACAAGGTGACAGATTGCCCAAGTTAAAAACAGTATGATCTTTGTGTGATAAAGGTAGCAACATATGTAGGTCTCTGGGGCCTATGTGATGGAAGTGAAGAAAGATCCATGGGAAGTTACATAGACCCAAGATGGACACTTCCCAAACGGAAAGACTATTGTAGAAGCTAAAGGACACAGTTGACTAAGGAGCAGTGGCAGGAAGGAGTACTGTGGAAAAAAAAAAAAGGCCTGCAAATGCTTAAGAGGAGAAAAAAAAAGGAAAAGGGAGCAATGGGAAAGGAAGAGAAAACTTTGAGTATCGATTAATTCATGAGAATGAGGATTCTCATGAGAGAATGTTGATGAGATCTCTTCTATGAGAAGAAAGTTATACAGGTTGAATATTATGAAGGCTGCTTCTTTGCTGATGATAGGATGTGTTTAATCAAGCCTCTCAAGGAAAATAKGGGAAGTCTCAGGCCTTTGGTAAAAGGAACAGTGCAAAAATATCAGGAAGTGACATGGGGAGATTATCCCTAATTAGCTTTGATGATCTGCTTCGTGTTTTGCATTTCTACAAAGTGCTTATCACAGCCAATATTGTACTAATGTACTTCAGTGTTGTACAAGTATCAGTTTATACCTAGGGTAAGCATTAAAACATTTTGTTAATACCATTTCAGCATTAGAAAAACAAAGCAAGATTGAAAGAGTTGTGTGACTGAAGGTTGTCAGTAAGTCCCTGAGAGGTCTCATGACTTGTTATTGCTCAGCCCTCTGTGGAAACAAGTATCTCCTCGCTCAGGGCTGTTAGCAGCCCAGTCTTGTTCCCACTCAGTCAGTGGAAAAAGTCCAATTTATGTCAATTCATTCTGTAACTTGGCTTAGTTCATGACTAGACACTAAGCAATAAATTATTCTTTTGGTACTGTTAATTCTGTACAAAGAGCTACAAAGCTCAATCAAAACTTACGTTTAATGTAAAGCGTGGGCAAACAACTGCATATGTATGTATGTATGTATGTATCAGCTTAATATATATGAGAAAGGCCTCCGCTTTCTCATTTTCAAAGAATTAAATTATATTCCTTATTTTTTGGTGTGCGGATCAATCTTCATTTTACCAGCATTTATGTATATGTGATAACCTGCAGCATTAAGTAACGATATGCACACTACTTAGGACATGTGATGTTCAAAGTACATGTTTACTCTCTGCCAGTTTCCCATGAATTTAGTTTAAATGAAAAAAATCTCACATCCTTGTTCTCCTTTTCAAACCTTTTCAAGAAACGAAGGGCTTTCTTTGGCAAGTTGGTGGTATCAGATATCAAGGAGTTTAGAAGAGTTTGCCCTTGGTGTAGAATTATTAAAGCCTATCTCACCTATCTCCTCTCTCTCCTATCATCTTCAAGTTCTCAACAGTGTCTAGAAATACGTTTTGTGAAGAGCTTCTTGTAATAGGTTTAATTCATCAGAGGTGAAAACAGGATGGCGAAAGCAAGGAAGTATGCCTGATATCAGTTAGTTAAACCTCCCGAGTATTAAGTCACCTCAAAATGTTTGTCTGGTAGAAAACTGGCCTCTTGTTGGGTGAACTAAGGCCAGCTTGGTTCACTACCAAAATGTGAGTCTGGAACTGACAGTGATTTTGCAGATGTGCGTAATAAAATTCCCTTGAGTTTTAAAATGATCAGCTTTAGGGGCAAGTGGGAAGAATGTAAACAACATTGTTAAACAAAGTGAAGTTAATCACTTACTCTCATTACTGCTAAAATCAGTCTTCTTGGTTTGACAGAGTGTTGATTTTCTAATTATTTTGTCTAAATAAAGATTAAATTATTTTTAAAAATCACATAGAATACACAAACCCAGGACATTTTTGAATGATCTTCATGCTTATAAACAAACAAAAGGAAGTGATATCATACATGAGATTAAAAGCTGAGGAGAGAAGTTTTTGTGTGTGCAAAAATGTAAATTATAAACCTTTCAGGGGAAAAATGAGGTATAAACTGAAGAAAAAAGGTGTGAGATGGAGTAAAGAATGGTGAAAATATCAAGCATATATTGAAGAAATCAAGAATATRTTTTTATGCTCTGTTTTTGAAAATGATTATGTAATTGTAAATTTGGGATTTGGGAGCTTATCGTAAAAGAATGATGTAGTTGAAAGAGAACAGTGTCTCTTTTTCTTGCTTCTCTGTTTATGTAGGCTGTTATCCAAAGCCGTCAAAGAATGAAGTCCTCTTAGCAGAGCTTTTCCAGGTGGTTTTTGTCTCCTGGAAGTTAATATACGGGCTGATTCAGAGGTGCAGTGACTACAATTGAATTACTGATGTTTGAATTCATTTATGCTTCTGTTCTCTGGTATTCAGTTAAGCCACAGAACATCTTTTGGGCTCATTCACATTCTCATCTGCCCTTCTAATGAGAGTGATGTACATGACATGTCAACACAGACTAACTTTTCTGGCTCACTTTTTCCTTTCTTGGAATACATGACTTAAAATAGATGCCATTTTAATACTTGGCTTTCATTTAAAGACACATCTGCTGATGCCTGATGGAAATAGTTTAGTTTTAGTTTTAGCTCTTATGTTATAGATAAGTCCACTTTCTCCAGTTTAAATAAAGAGAAGAAGAGGATTTTGCATGATTAAGATTTAAGTCTTTTATTAGTGGCTCTGTTGTGCGGTAACATCCAGAGCAAGCAAGGATGCTGTCACAAACAGAAAATTGCAGTTAGCTTCTTAAAAGTGGTCAAATTTTGTCTCATATTCCTGACTTGCCTTTAACTCTAAAGACTATTATACCTGCCTGTTTAGTTTGAAAAGAGACCATAATTCAATCTGAGATATTTTAAAGCAATCTTAATTCTTCTATAAATGACTTCTGACAGTTCAGATGAAAAATCAGTTGCAAGTTGAGGCTTGAAATTGAAAATAATTTTGTTTTCATGAAAATATCTATAAGAATAAAAACCACAGTGGTTTTAAAGATGCACYGAAGAATGAAATTGTGTAAATTGAACCAAAACAGTGTTTTTTTTTTTCATTTGCTTCTCCTGAGAGCAATACAGGCATGGTCTGTAATGCTTAGTGAAACTAAAAACACTGTATTCATCCTGTAGAGCAATATTACAGATTTACATGGAAAACTTTCTGAGAAAACTTAAGTCCTCTTTCAAAGAACTTTGTGTCATTTTAAAGGTTTGTCACCGACTTATCTATAATCTGATAATTGAAAATGCATGTCAAGTAAAGCCCACTATAAAACTAAAATGAAGTTTCTTAAATAATCCTGTAAATACGATACTATTCAGCAACTTCAGTCAGTTTTATTATCAATATTGTGGCAAATGGTCACAAATGGAGATTAGTCAACAGAAAAAAATATAGTTTTGAGTTTAAAAAATGGTGAAAGCTATGATATGTGAAGGGAAATGTGTGTTTCTGGCAGGTTGATGACCCCAAAAAATTAAAAATAAATGCTAAAATGAAGAAAGGGTCAAATATCAAGTAAACAGGGCACATGTAGAGTGTCTGAGTCTTTTGTTTTTCTAGCAGCTCTTCTAAAAATGTCCTGGATCRTTATTCAAAGTGCTGCCTACCATGCTGGAAAATAATGTCAATGGATTATGAGAACCCTGAGATGTCTTATAAGGGACTTCGGATATTTAACCTGTAGAGTGGCAAGAAAAAAAAAAAGGTGATGTTTAAAACTAGCCCAGAGAAACATGGCACCTCAGCTGCAGGTGCATGTGTTTGTGTATCAGTCATGAGATGAACTCCTCTCAGCAGCCTCAAACTACTGTTGAATTGCTGCTTGCATCCTTCCGAGCAAAATGATCATTTTGTGTGTGTCTCAGACAGTGCTGTTCTGCAGCCCACACAGCGATTACTTGTCTGCTCCGTGTTTATCAACGCCATTAAGAAAATCCCTTGAGCTTAACTGGGGAACTCTGGTCAGTGTTCTCAAAACRGCTAGAGCTTGGCGCCTAGTAAGGAAACTTTCAGAGTCTCAGGATTTTCTTAGAGACCTGAGAAAGAACTGCACCTGCCCAGCRCTATTGCCTGCATATGGATTTGAGCACCTTGGCTTAGGCACCTCGTATTTACACCTTAAGCTTTTGGACTAGATGTTGCAGCTCTAAGCTATAGAGTTTCTATCAGGTGCATACTATTAAGCTGAGTTTTTAGGGTGCAGTCATGACAAGAACAGTAGTACATTGTGGACACTATGTATGGATAAGACAAGTTAGGTGTGCAAATTTGTATTTTTCATTCTGGCTGACTTCAGTGGAAATTGCAGATGCTCCTTATTCGCCAGGAATGGGTCATCCATTACAACAGATGTATTAATGGTGTCCCACAGTGACATGTTTCATGTCAGTAGGAGCAATAGCTAGTAATGCCCCCCAGTCCTAGGCTGCTGCCTTGGAGAGGTTCTTGTGTCAGGACTGCAGCAGCCATGTCAACGAGGCTGCCCCCGAGATCAGAGTGAGAGTTATTTATTTGATTTATTTGATTTATTTGATTTATTCATCTTATTCTCCCTTCCTGGCGAGGCAAGGAAAGAAAAAGAGAGAGGGAGAAAAAAAAGGAAGAAAGGAAGAAAGGAAATCCCTGCTTGCAGTGATTCCATAGAAATCCAAAGCAAATCGTTAATACCCATATGTAGATGGGATCAGCTCTTCACCAATCAAACAGTGCCAGATGTAGGATTTACAAGGGTTGCTTTTTACAAGGTCAAATCTGTATTAACTGTTCTATGGATCAGCATTAAGCAACAAACTGTGCTGCTGAGTCTTTCATGGAAGGAGTGATGTCTGGTGGAAGGGAAAGCTTCACTTCAGCCTTCAKGTCTGAGGCCAGCAAAAAGGGTCAGGAAAAGTAGAATTCATGTGAGTGTGACTAGTTTCCAGGATCCAAACATATTCTTAACATGGAAGTGCAAGGATGGAAATACATAGCGCTAATTGCTGTTTCATTCAGATTACAAAGTTGGTGTCTCTTTTTGGACATATTTTGATATCTTTTTGACTTTATCCCACAAAGTTGTCTTACTTGTACTAGCATTTTCTCAAATCAAGTCACAAAGGAAGGTGGAATCAGCACCTTCGAAGAGCCTTTCTTAAGAATTTAACTTCTGGGCATAGGCTCTTATTTTCATTCTTGTTAATAAAACTTCAAGCCCCAGTGGTCTGCTATTAAATTAGTTTCAATTTGTTCCTTTTTCTAGCAGTTAAGTGGCTGCACCACAGGAAAAAAATCTCTCAAAGGAAGATACCTATGAAGCTTAGGTGCTTCCAGGCATAGGTTGCAGCTGATTGATGGTTACAGGATTGCAGTTTCAGTCAAAAATAAAGTATTTCTGCTCCAGCTAAGTCTTATTTTCATTTCTGACAGGCAGAGGAACACATTTTCACARGATAAACTGAGACTTGTATTCCCAATGCTTATAAAAATGTATTTACCTACTACTGCCTTTAAAAAATTAGAATCAAAGGTCATTTTTCATGGCTTACTGAGTGAAAAAGCATCTAACATCTACTGTGCAGTCTGTGCAYGGGCAGATAGCAAGGAATAGCTAGAGCATGGGATGGCCCTTTCCAAGCTGAGCTGAAAGTGATTCCTCTGTGTATCAGCACCCCGGCTGCTGCACTGAATTAGGTCTAGCTTCACTCGGCTTAGCCTTAAGAGATAATTTCCAGCTATTTTTCCAAGAGTTTATAAAAGCCTGTTTTGCTTACTAATATAAAAGGTATTTAATGCCTTRGAACTTGTGCAGCATGTGAAAAACACTCAGAAGTTGCTTTTGAAACAGAATGTGATAATAAAAACAAAACAAAAATGTATGAAAGCAACAATGCAGAAAGTAACCTACATGTTGTAGATGATATTGTGGTCATATAAAACACTTGCTAGCTCCTTCCATGCAAACTTAAGCCTTGGTAATGAGGTGTAACTGGTTCCCATTAAGCTTTCCCACAGCTGACTTTCTCCAGTAGGTCATGGCTGTCTTCTAGTTACTAAAAATGACTGAGAAAGCTGAAGTTGTGGGTTTGTTTGACCTTGTGTTTGCATTTGTGTGCAAATAGGGGTTTTAATTGAAAAGGTATGGCTTCTTTTTCTTTGTCTTGTTTTTGTTTCTGAAGCTTTCTGATGCAGGTTACACAGCGCTCTGCAGAGATTGCTTAAACCTGTACCTTTCTCTTGGTGAATGTAAGTCACACAGCCTCTTGAGTACATCTAGAATATTGTATGCCCGAAAAGTTGGCAATACGATAGCAACAGTTTTGTTTTCCCCACTGTGCAGCYCTCCCTTCACGCCTGGTGCAGCGGAGCAGCTACAGCCCAGGAAGGGCTGTGTTGGAACCGGGGCCACTTGCGATGGCTTCTCCCAGCTGCTAAGTGCCTTTGACTGCCTTTGGTTTCTGCTCTATCTTTACACCTTCTTCTCTCCTGACACCCTCAAGGAGACAGTGACAACAGAAATAAGAGTTGTTCAAAAAGAAGAAATGCTGAGGATTTTGAAGTATTTTTGTGTTTTTAATTAGAGTATAATTCTTCTAGAGAAAAAATAATAATGAGTACATATATCTTTTATATATACTTTATATATATACACTATATATATACTATATTTACTATATATATACACTATATTTACTATATTTACTATATATATACTATAAAGTATATATATACACCATATATACTTTATATATATACTATATGTGTGTGTGTATATATATATACACTATATATATACAAAACAAAAGTGATGGCTTTTGTTTTTTAGTTCTGGGAGATTCATGCAATATCTCTTTGTGTATGAAATCAGTTTACTTAGTTACCAGGAACTTAAATGTGTATGAATGAAAGAGCAAGAAAGCCTAGAGGAGTTTGTTTGAGTTAAAAATTCCTTAAAGTTKTTTGAAATTATTTTTTTGCTTGGAAAGCTGCATTTGCTGTATCTTTAGGTCCTCATAAAAGTTTTGTTTTTCTGTATATGTTTTCCAACTTTCCTATTCTCTATGATACATACACATATATAACCATATGTATAAATGTATGCACATGCATGCATATATATATACTTTTTCCTCCTGTATCCTTATATAGAATTAAAGCACAGATGTCACAAAAGTATGACTTGGAGATCTCATGGAAACATGGCATTACACTAGAATACTGCATCTTATTCAGTAAATATGTTTAGGTCTAGTAAATCTAATCCTCATATTTCATTAGGGGTAGGAATCTCCCTAGGAGATGTGATCTAAATGTRTCCCAAGGGCAATAGTATTTGAAGATGTTCAAACAATAGCTTTGAAAATGATGAATGGCTTTATTAATTCCCGTGGTCTATCAGCCTCACAGCCACAGCTGGTGCCACATCAGCAGGTGCCTGTATGAGGCAAAGAGCATCGTGAGCTTGACCTACTRCTTGCTTTGCTTCTCCCTCTCTGGGCTTGAGGGGAAAAAGTAGTATCTGTTATTACTCTTAAGGTGTTCATACCTGGCTTTGTGCATCTTAAGGAAAGCTTCTGTGCTTAAATAAGTAGAAGTTTTGCGTGACTGCAGAGTGGCAGGCTGGGCCCAGTCAGGACGGCTTTCATATTTTGCTGATGTGTGATGTCTTAATACAAATGAGTAAGAATTGGGAACCTTGAAATGCGTCTGCAGTGGATGGCATTTGGGGATCTGAACTACAAAGGGAACCTAACCTTGCACTGAAGGAGAAGGTATGTGTTGCTGTAAAGGGCATTACTACTTATGGAAGCTGGAAGAACAGTTTTTATATATTGTCTTTTCCTATACTCTGACTAAACTCCCTGGTGATAATTTGTTTATGTCCAAATTTGTGGACTTAAATATTTTTAAGAGTGTTCTGCTTTTTTATGACACAGTTATTAACTCATCATGCTTAATTCCTAAGATGTATGAGTGGAACTGAATAAAAATGGTATCACAGAATCTGATATTTTATGGGATTTAATAATCCTACCACATAGATCGTCAGATGAACTTTCAGGCTTTTACTACATGTGTAGCACTTGCCTGGCAAGTCTTCCTTTAGCAATAAAGACATTATTCCTTCATCTTTCCTTTCAAGTAAATTTAATGCGTGGTCTGGCTTCTCTTTTCTTTTCCACAGGATACGTGTTGCTCTGAAGGATGAGGGCAGTTGTCTGTCACTTGGTAGCCACAGTGTTTTAAACCATCTGGAACACCCCAGTAAATGGGAGGTTGTAAAGGAGGAAAACCGAATGAGTGCTAGAAAAGAGTAATTGCTCTTTTAAAAAGACAGGTTCTTATCCTACCTCAAATTCTGTGTTTGTGTTAGCATCTGACTTGTGCCCAGGTAACCATGGTGGGAATGGAGAAAATACTCCAAGGCTATATTTATATATTTATTTGCTATAATAACTATTTACTATAATAACACAGTGTATGTGTGGAGAACTCACTGAATCTCACTGCTGAAGATGAGCAGCTAGCCTAGGCAACTCAGAAGGACATGGGTAATGGAAAGGATCTGAATAATTTCTGTTCCTCCAAACCAATGCAGTGGGAGTAGTACTTGCTGCCACTGAATGATTTATTTATTTGTCCCCACCACCTGTCAYACTTGGACTCACTGACAAAATGGTCAAGTGATGTAAAAAATACATTCCAGAAATATTCATCTGATTTTTTTTTTTGTTTTTGGCGGTCTTCATGCATCTTTGCTTGTGTTCTAAGCAACAAATGTGCTTSGTGGCATGTCCTTTTTAAGCAGTCAGTTCCAGCTCAATCCTGCTGACAGCAGTCTTTTAAATCTGTAATGGCAAGTACTGTTCCTTGAAGTGGGATGTGAAACATTGCCTTACTGAGTCAAGAAGAAAATGTCCTTGTAATGCACGTATGTTRTAAAGGCTGATCATTTTTGAACAGTGAATATCAGCAGCAACTAAAAATGAACACGCTGAACAACAAGCCTGACTTAAAATACTGGATGTTCTATTTCTGAATCACTTGCTTTGATTGCAAACAGTTTCTAAATAGTCAGAAATGAAATCTAGAATGTATGAAGGGGAAAATGGGAAATAAAAAAGGAAAAAGGGAAAAATACAAACCTTAATCATAAAACATCTGTTTCTAGTCAGGATGGTTTATGATCAAGATTCATATTTTATATTAGCACTTACATAAAATGTCATATATCTTATAAATCTATATTTATTTATAAATATCTAAATATTTACATCTCAAACAAGTCTTAGAAATGAGATTTCACTTGAGCACTTCTGAAAACTTCTCCTTTTACCCTAGAGAACCATAAGAAGTTTGTGCAGGTTGTTATGACCTCTTAATAAAGAAAAGATGAAACTTAGTTAATTAGTGGACTTAATTAGTTTGTGAGTTCTTCTGTCAAAACTAGCACATATGGTTAAAAATTTATTCTGGTTTGTGAGCCAATCTTGTCAGTAAGAAGTGGTTTCAAAACGGAATATGAACTCCTAGCTTATTGCCTTTATTTATTTTTTTTTCTTTTCCAAGACTAGGCTATTTCTAGAATTTCTTCCCTGACAGCCAGTCTGTCCCTAATTCCCTTTCCCACATCTAGAGTCTAAGCAGAAATATACACTCATTTTGTTAATGGATGTTAACTTTAGAAGAGATCCCAACAGCTGTAGCTTGAGGTAGCCAGCAGGAGAATTCTGGCATGGTTTTGCATGACAAGTTAGAGCAGTGAAAAGTGATGTAGCTCATTTTATTTTTGCTGTGCAGATCACCCTGGAGTAGAATTCTTGTTGAAACTGTGTTGTGTTGACTACTGACATTTGGTGGTATTATTAGTTAAAACTAATTCCTGCAGGACTAGCCTAGTAGTGCAGATGTCCCAGATAAATGGATTGCTCTTTGGGGAATATGTAACTGGCCTTTTTTTGTCTTCTCTCTTCTAATCCTGACCTTTGGTAGATGTGGAGTCAGGGAAGACTGGAACAGAAAGTTCTTAAGCTGTATTGCTTCAGTGTATTTCCACTGGGATTCTCTTCCTACCTCAATGAATAGTGAGGGATCAGGATAGGATCCCAAGGTTCCTTTATCATCCAACTGGATTGTCCAAGTTGGTATGTGAGCAGTAAAGCAAACAAATTCTGATTTCTTCTTCTGGATTTGAATTATTCACTTTCCTGAGGCAAAAATGAATGACTAACAGATGAGTCTTGTCTGCCTTTCCATCTGTGGGGATGCCAAGTTTGGTCTCTACCCACAGCTCATCTGCTGATTTTCAAGAACTTGTGCAAGAACATAATTCTCTCCTAAACTCTAGATCTCTTTCGAGAAGAGTTTAAAACTGCCTAGAGACCCAAAAGCTATTTTGGGATGGTGGGGGAGAATGTAGGTGAACAGAGAAAGAACTCATTAATATAAGCATCACATTTAAAAAAAAAAAAAAAAAAAAGATAAAGAACACAAGCTCCACCTACGGAGCTTCTCCAGTGTAACTTTTTCTACAGCATTAGTATGATTAGCAACTTCTGGATACAAAGTCCTGAACTCCAGACAGAAGGCTGAGAATACTAGGAATGCTATCTGAAACCAGAGAACCAGAAACCAGAAAACAAAAGCTTGGCCAAGCAGCACACAAACCATCAGCCTCCCCTAGCATTTTTGATAGGTTGACGAGAAATTACAAATCTTCCTGTTGAAAGTGTGTGCATACTGTCTTGAATCACACTTAGGTGCAGAAACATCCCACATCTACTCCAGAAGTGCCAAAGCTTTTGCTATCTGTCTTGCAGGATATGTCTTTACTTCATGGATTGAAGTGAAAAGTCTTGATTTAGTTTGCATACACTATACAGTGATTTAGCACTTTTAAAAAACTTGTTTTTAACTTACTGATGTAATTACAAAAGCATCTGTGTATCACTTTTTCCTTTAAACCTTTCCACTGAATTGAAATCCTTGTGATCACTTCAGCATTGCATATAAAAGAAGGTTTCTACAGTAAATCAGATGACATGTTGGTACCTCTTCCTTTGCTTCTCTTTCAGAACAAATTCCTAGTAACTTTGAAGATGTGACAGTATATGCTTGAGTGAAAAAATAAACTTGCAAATACAATGAATGTAGCAAGCAGCTGCTCTATGAATCTGCTTCTGAAAGGTTGCTTTAGGTAAGGGTTTATGTGGTCCTGGCTCTGATCCAGGCCTTACAAGCAAGGTTCCCTTGAGGCAGAGAAGATGAGTAAAGATAGTGTTTCTTGTGACAATAATCAAGTTCTAACGCAAACCCTTCTAACTGTGGGAATGTATTTAACAGAAGAAGAAACACTCAAAAACGAACGGTGCTCCTAAAAAAGTTCAAATTACTCTCTCATAGGACCTAGTCCATCCCCTGTTTTACAGAGACTCTGAACTTTGAATTCCTATGATATTGTACACTCGGTGAAAAAGAAGGGATGAAGTGAAAAGTTAGAATCTCGAGAGAAAGATTTTGGACACTTCAAGAGAGTTCATTTTGAGGAATGGATTGCATTTAATCAGTTTTGGCAAACTCTTTTCTTTGGTGTTAATGTGTGAATGTCTAATGATTACACCTGTAAAAAGAAAAACACAGATCTATGATACCTGTAGAATCTTTAGGGTTTATTCCCCACACTTTTGTTAGTTTACAGACTAGAAAACTAGTTACCAACTTAGAAACATTGATTTTGTTGCTTTTACCTTTGCTATAGTTGTAATGTCATCATGTACATCAAATTCCTGTATTTTAAGCTGGGTAGCTGAAGGCACAACTTATAGGTGGACTAAGGAACAGTTATGAGCAGGACTACACGTCTGCTAGCTCAGTTAGTATTTATTTCCTAGTATCCTGCTATTATTGCATTTTTAGCCATTTATCTTCTCCAAGATGTGACTCACTGAAATATGTTTCTAGCTCCACTGCAATATTTGTGGTACAAATCAGAAACAGAACATGTCTGGGTTTTACTTCAAACTTCATCTCATAAACATTGTGCAAGTACCCCATGTAAACACCCTAACTGAGTTAGCTTTAAGACTCATGATAGATTTATGCTTTAATAAATTTAAGCTCTTACAGATACCAATAAAGCGATCTGCTTCATCAGCAAGTGGAAATGAAATCTGGGTAGAAATAAATACATGCTAAAATTTTCTTAGATTCACAGCCATATGAAAAAATGTGACTGGGTATCCTGGTAAGATACAGGGTCTACGCTGCACCTATCACATCATTAAGAAGACACTTGCATTCTTTCAGGAGCACTTGTCACAGAACTGCGCTATCCTCCAATTGGCTAAAACCTCTAATAGGCTACATATAACCAGAGTAAGTTTAAATGCAAGAAGACTTGTGCTCGCTCAAGGGTGGGATGGGATGCTGGCGTGTTTGCAAAGCCCAATACGACCTGATACAGGTGGCCTGGAAGAGCTGTTTAGAGGGTAAAGCCTTTTACCTCTGAGGCTGCTACACTGTTATGTATGTTTACAGTGCTGTAAAGAAGTCTTGATTCATGACTGAATCACAGAGTGGTTGAGGTTGGAAGGGATCTCTAGAGATCATCTAGTCCAACCCCGTGCTCCATCAGGGACACCCAGAGCACGGGGCACAGGGTGGCATCCATGTGGGTTTGGAAGATCTCCAGAGAAGGAGACTCCACAACCTCCCTGGGCAGCCTGTGCCAGGRCTCTGTCACCCCCACAGGAAAGAAGTTCTTCCTCACCCGGAGATGGAATTGCGTGTGTTTCAATTTGTACCCCTTACTCCTTGTCCTGTCACTGTCCTGCCACCACTGAGAAGAGCCTGGCCTCTTCTTCCCTGCATACACCCTTCAGGTATTTGTACATATTAACCAGATCCCCTCTCAAACTTCTCCAGGCTCTTCATGACTGAAGAGTCCAATAGTTTTGGAACTGAACTATCTCCTAGCATTCCATGCATTAAATTGTCTCCCTCAAGGAATATAGGACATGTCTGCATAAATATATATAAATAGTATGCATGTCCTTTTTCTTGCCTTCTCTAATTGTTTCTAGTCCTCTCTAATATTCAGCAATGGAGGTAGAAAGACAAGCTTGCTRCTTTTTTTTTTCTTTATCTGAACATGATGTCTGGCAAGGAAGTCACTGAAAACAAAAATGTGTTGGCAAGCCCAGTGACCTGTATAGGGGGAGTGAAATGAGATAAATCAGCTAAAAAATTAATTGCAGGAAATAGATTACAAAACAATAAAACCTCCACATTGATGCTTTAGTGGTTTCTTACTGCATTGGAATCAGTCCACAAGATGCTCATAAGGAAAGCAGAAGCTTAGTTCCCCTAGCAAACCAATAAAACAAATGTGAACTATCATAGAAGAACTTAGGCATCATTTAAGAGAAGGGTTTCATTTGAAATACTCACTAAACATAATTATTGGAAGGAGCTGCTCTAGGAAACCACACAGCCTCTCTCCAAAATACAGGACWACTATGAAAATTTAACATGAAATTATGGGATAAATATGTGTTCTTTAAAAGAGAAAGAGGAAAAGATTGCAATGGAGCTGCGTGAGAACAGGTTTGGAGTTCAGGTCTAGCTGGTAGACATTTTATCCTGAGGAACATTCATGCTGAGTATCCATGTTAAATACACAGCAAAAGCTGGAGTAAGAAGATCATGCAGCTAACCACACTCATATCTAGGCAAAATGCTTTAATCTGCAGAGGTGATTGGTTTTAAACATGCTGCCATTCTTATTAAAATCATTGGACCTGCATACTTGTATGAGCTAGTGGAAGCAGATACAAAGTCCTCTTCCTGTATGTGTGGGGAAAAGGAAACTGGTGTCCTGAAAGCGTGAATGGGGGTAGAGCAGAAGTGGGGACAGCGAACAACAAGTTGCWCCGTGTTTTTATTTTGCAAGAGAGTTAAAAATTCGTTGGCTTTTCTTGCAAGAAGACTTGGCTGTGATCTCTGCAATCAGAACTTGTCCTCTGCCTCTCACAGTTAGGTGCTGTCATCAACCACGTAACACCCAAGGGGTGGCTGCGGTTTGTGTTGCTCTATATAGTGCTGGGAGAGGACCCGGCGTAGGAGCATTACAAGCAGTAGTGAGTTTTCATCAACTTTCATGGCTTCTGTTGCCTGACAAAATTGCAGCTCTGATAGGCTGGTTTCTGGGGTGTAGAGCAGCTAACAGAGCTGAGAAATAAATGGTATGGAATCTTAGCTTGAGCTTAAATGGAGAAATTATGTATCAAGCCAGCTTGTTTTGGCAGACCTATAGTCACAAGTGCTGAGCCACCGAGATTTTCAGTTGTTCTGTTTAATGTAACCCCCCCCAGGGCTTATTAAAGMAGGTGGTTTGCATGCACATGAATATGGAAGCATGTGGTTCCCAAAGTTACTCACAACTCAGCTAGAGGGCACTCGCCTTGCAAGTGTTCTGGCTGATGAAGAGATTCCTGTGCTGGCTAGATAGGGAATAGAGCAGTCTGCGATCTGGCTCTGCACCGACTCTCTCCAGGAACAACATAATTAAATTTTAGAGAATCTATTTTTACACTTAAATTACGGTTTGTTTATAACGTTCACACAATTTCATCCTTCTTCCCTGGACTATTTCAAGTCAATGTCATCAGCAAGCTTGGAAGCTATTGCAAAGCGTGCACAAGGCACCTGATGTGCTCATTCATGGGAATTCATGGGAATGGGTGCTTATTCCTCTCGTCCTACCAAAGTTGTACGTTAAACTGTAGGATTATCCACCCTGAGAAAAGGAAGAAGTGCCATCCCCTGCTAGTATGAAGGAAAATAAGACATTCCCCTCCTTCCCCCTGGATAAAAGGAACTCCTTGTCCTAAGAGGCAATAGATGGGTTCCTAAACAGGCTTCATCTGCCTTGGGTGTGCAAGCATGTGCRTGGGCTAGCTCTAGGCAGTTTGATCCTGCCCACCCACATCTCTGTTTACAAACGGCTAAACTTGGATTACGGTATGTTTGTTTTTTTGTTTTAGCTTTCTAAATGAGCAGATAAATGATTTATTTGATATCTGTGGGGTAGAAGGGACTAGACCTAGGAAAAAGGAAGCTTATCCTGTACGCAAGTGGGAACAGAAGTGGCACGAGTGCTTGAAAAGCTTCTTCGGTCCAATTACATTTGTCTGGCTCAAACTCAGACAAATATATGAATGTTCCTATGCATACTTAAGAGAAAAAAGCCCTACAGTTTGTTTCCTGAACCCTGGAGAGACCTGTGTCTTTATTAGTATGTTTTCTGATTGATGAYGCATTTGACAGAATCATTAAGAAATTCTTCAGAAAGCAATTTGGATGCGTTGCTCTAATGAAAAGGTTATTCTTTTTATTTCTGATTTTCCCAGTAGTTGTGACTGTTTACTCAACAGAAGGCATTTCATCCTGTCATAAATCGTTGCTAGTAGAGATACACAGAGGACCTTAAAAACCCCAAGTTACGATGGTGCTGTTGTCATTACCACAAAGCTTAGTCGTGCTGTAAGAGGAGGTTTGCCCTCTACAAACCCAACCTTCCACTGCCATGTATTATTTATTGGTCTTTATCTGACCGTTGGCCAGGGCATCTATTAAAACGTTTTTTAGGTTACCTTTAGCTTGCTGTCACGAACACTCCATAGCGTGAGTGGATGAAGCCTACTCAGTGCAACAAGCAAGTGGCACCTGCATTAAGCCTGGCCTCCTGCCTCTTGAGGAGCTGAGGAGCTGCGGGTGCCGATGCCGCCGAGCGCGGAGAGCACGGCCGGCCAGTGGGGCTGCTGCTGACCGCAGCCCCATGTTCTGCACGGCCAGATACCCTGGAGGATTCTGCCCCCGCTCTCGAGAAACCAACAAGTATACATCACTTTAGTCAGGTCACAATTCAAATGTTTTCAAGGCTTGCATATCTTCAAAAATAGAAATTGGCCGCCAGTCGATGATAGTTCTATGGTTGAAGACAAACATCTTGCTTTTCACATAGGAATTTTCATTCTGCCTTTCTCTTTTTGGAATGTTCTTAAAGTTATTTATGTGGRTAAAGACCTAATCTTTAGGTTAAAATGATTTTTCACTCCAGATTTACTTTTCAGTCCTCCCACCTATTGGCTTTCACTGCTTAAATTAATGCTGCTAAAGTACACAGAACCTGAGACAGAGGTACAGTAAAATGCAGATGAAGAGAGAATTGCCCTAGCTTTGTTATTTTAACCGAAACAAGATATTGATGCATTTCTTGTTATTCAAAAGAATTTCAACTTTTAAGGTTTTTTTATTAGCTTTACCTTTAAGTTTTTTATTGTGAATTATTATAAAGATCTAGTTTATGGATACTTTCCAGAACTATACAAATCAGCTGTTTTCTGTTTTTTACTTTCCTCTCCTCTCATTGCTTTAGCAATCTTCAAGAAGCATTTTGTTACGAGAGAGAATCCCTTTGCCATTGAAGGGATTTTGTCACAGATGGTACTAGAATAAACTGCAGCTGAGACAGTTTGGGGGAAGTGCTATTCCACCCTTGCCCTTCAATTTGTAATCAGTATAAATGTGACAAAACAAAGGACACATCCAAGAATATTTCCATCCCTGCAAAGACCAAGTTAAAACCAAATACTTTCATTATTTTTGTTTTATATTTGGCCCGTCTTTCAAATTAGGTAATGGAAATCTAATCCTTCTGTGCTGCAAACTGTTTTGCAAGACCAACCAGTAAGAAGTCCACCTGCTCAGATTAGAGGACCAGAAAGATATGTTACATTTGCTGCTCTTCTACAAACATATTCCTAAGTGTTTTGACTATGCTACTTGAAGGCAAAACTGAACTTCTAGTTCAAGAATGGTATTTATCATTAGCTATAGCACAGCCTTTCTGTCGGGGTAGCGGACTTGGGCCACTTATGTTAGAAGCTATAATTCAGTCTGACGAGGTTAACAAGAAAACACTTCCACTTAGCAAACCACACTTGAATTCCTGTCTTGACCTGACCCTTCAGATGTCTAAAAACAGCCAGGTCATATTTGGCCTGTGGTTCCTTAGGAGCCACAGTGCTTGTGGGAACTACAGCGGGATCTCTTCACAAACACACAGAAGTGTCTCGTGTGCTGAGCTTGCAGATAGGCTGCTCAATGGCAACAGAGATTTTTTTTAAAAATTGCTCTGTTGGGAACAGGGCTGCTTGGAAAGAACCTGCATGGCCTAGTACATCTAAAGCACGACTGCTGTATATGAATATTATACCTGTGTGTGACACTGTCCCGAGTACATTCATTTGGCACCAAAGGATCCYTGTGTATTCAGCCACCCTCTGACTTAGAACACCTCTGTATCTTCATGCTCTTTCTTTGGGCCTCTTTCTTGTGGCCACTGATTTAAAGGGTCAGATCACAAGTGACGTGGTGTGTGGTGAATCTGTGATTCATTGCAAGGCTCTTCCAGGAGTCTTTCTGACATATCCTGAGGTAGTCAAGCATTGGGTTTAACAGCTACTCKCTTCAACATGCATGTGAAATAATTATCATGTTAAAATGCTTAAATGTGGTCAAGCACCTTTCATCTGCATTCTTGCCATTGGTGCATACAAAGAAGTAAAGAAAAGGAGGGTATTAGAATATTTTTCTAAAATTTTCCGCTATAGATTTCCATATTGTGGAATACCTTATTGTGGGAAATATTTATTCCCATTGGCACAGTGTTTTCTGTGGATTCACGGGCACTGGCACTGAGGAGGAGGAGGAATTTTTTAGTGTATGAGGAAGTGAGTAGGATGAAATGAACAGACAGGAAATGCTTGGCTGAACAGAGGGAGGAAAAACCTCCCAGTTAGAGTGTGCCGGGACGTGTCCAAAGGAAATGCTGGAATCTCCCTTCTCAAGGGACTTATAAAACTAAGCACTAGAAAATGTACTGCAGGGAACAATTGCATTGGCAGGGAAATAGGCTGGATGATCTAATTATTTTCCATCTCTAATTTCTGTGTGCCTATGAATAATCCAGATATCTCTAGCTGCCTTTTTCTTTTCTTTTTCTTTTTCTTTTTTTTTTTTTCTACTGATTTCCAAAACAGTCATCTGGGAAATATATTTTTTAAAGAAATAATTATTTTCAACTTTTCAAATCGGTCAGTCTTGATGCTCACCAAATCCTGACCTTCCCTATAATCCCCTATTTWCCAAAGTTGAGAGAGAAGTACATGTTACGCTAGGTGTTACACTGGGTTCACATAAGTTTAGGAAGGGGTGCAGTTGGGTTTCTGCTGGGGATACCTGCAGGTTTTGGGGGGCATTCATCCCTAAGTTTCTGTGGGCTTTTATTCCACACTGAGCACTTAAATAAGTTAGAGGCCATGTTTCAGTCTTCCATGTGTCACTGACTGCAAAGAGAAGTTTGAAGAGGCAGTTTCCAGAAATCCAGAATGTGATCCTGGCAGTTTTTAGGATACATTTATTAGAAGGTCAGAAAATTGTTGAACGATGAGTTCCCGTGTGAATTATTGCTGCTTGCAGCATTCAGGACACAMGCAGCTTGATTCGTCTCTTGTTTTAATGGACACCTTAAAGAAAAGCTTTTTAAAAGGTAATGGTGCCAGCGTTGCCAACTCTTAACATAAGCATTGATTTGATGCAGCTATAGATCCTCTGAGAACATGACTTTCATTTTAAAATGTGAACAAAAGCCTGAAAAAGAACAATCTAACAGTTCAAACATCAGTATGCAAATAGCAAAACATTTTCATGTAATGACCTGTAATTCAATTTTATCACTAACACGTGTTCTCATTAAGAGGAGGTCTTACAGGCTGCCACCTGGTTTTGTGGGCAGGATATTTTATTGGYTTTTTTGGAAGTATTTATATCTTTTACAAGGGTCAGAAAGTCCTAAAAATTATCAAGCTGCTGGATGTCCCATAACCAACATTTAGCATAAAAGAGTGGTGCTGAGTTGTGTGGCTTTTAAAAAAGATGATGATTTAAAGAAAAAAAAAGATATTATTTCTTTATACTAGACAATCTACTTCAGAAAAAAAAAAAGTTTTTTGTTCTTTATAAAATGATGACACTTTCTCTGTATAATGATACAAAGGGCATTTCTAACTTCAAAAAGTTAGATTTCAAAAAGCTAGAGGATTTCAAAGCTGTGCCCTTAGGCTGGGGAGAAATTAAAAAAAAATCAGAGTTTGAAAATCAAAAGAAGTTACTATGTGAATAATCTCTTTTTGGGGTAGATTWGTGTGATTTTCTTTTATAGTATTTCACTCTGAAGTCTTATGGAAAACTATTGGAAAGCAGATAATTAAGACTGAGAGGGAATAAAGGCATCACAGGAGTGTGGTGTTTGAAAGAAGAAAAGTGCAGCTTCTGTTCAAGTCAAAATTATTTGGTTGGCACAAAGGTGATGAGCTAACTGGAATCCAAGGCTCAGAGGAAGGGGATCTTTCCACTGGTCAAACTCCCATAGAGCTGATATGGATCTCCGATATGTTCCTGGGTTTGTCCTTCAGTGTCTCCCAAATTTTTCCCCACAAATAGGACAGCAAGTCTGTTACTGTCTCTATGGATGTGAATTTACGTGAGTAGAGTTTGTTAAATCTAATCCTACACCACCTACATGTCTCTTGTGAACTTGGTACTTGTCACTCGTAGTAAGAACCAGGGTGCTTTTGTTGAGTTGTAAATGTCATGCCTACGAGACTTAATATCATTTACATGTGCAAACAGCCTTCATCTTTCCTATTCCCGATTAATTTTTATAATTAGCTTAAATAGAGCATAGATATTTTGTTTGTATGCATCTGTTTTATTTGAAATGTTTCATTGCACTTTTCCCTAAAGAAATATTTCTCCTAAATATGAAGATGGATACATACATGTACGTACAGGCAGAAATAAAAGATCCAGTTTGACAAATCAAAGCTGGCATATCATATCCAAATACTTAATTCTGTCTCCAGTGGCAAAAAAAATAATGGGAAAAGATTCCCTTTAACCCCACTGGCTGAGGGAGAGGTAGTTGCTGTGAATCAGGCCCTAGGACATATTACCAGCTTGGGTCTCTTGCAGTTAGGCAGCAAGTTTTGCATCCTTTAAGACCTAAATCATTCAGCTCTGTCCTCCAGTTCAGCTAGCAGTGCTAGGCACTCGTTTGCATGCCATTATTTCACAAATATTAACTGGTTTATCATCCCAACTCTTGTGTTAGTTTATCATTATCCTGTTTTCTTTTACAATCAGGAAGCTGAGGGACCAAAAAATATTGTTCACAGATGCACAAAAGCAGTGGGTGGCCTCACTCCTGTTTGGGGCTGTTTCTGTTGAAGYGGAGTCCAGTGTGGGTGCAAATCCTGCAGCCAAGTCCTGCATCAAAGGGTAGAGATTTTGGGGTAGACCTTCTTGGTACACTTAATAACTTTACTCCAGAAATGTTTTACTTTATAAACTACTCAGTAAGAGAGTGACCTCAAACTAAAAGCAAAACACAGGTACTGACTTTCATTTAGAAGAAAGAAATAGTATTTACACATGGTGTTCATGTACTAATCTACCTGTGGAGAAGGCCTCTTTTTCAGATTAGAGATACTTTGACAAATTGTTCATGGTAATTTATATTGTTTAGTAATTTATGCTAGTTACTTCTGTTAAATCCATAAAATTGCTAGTCATTTTGGGAATCTCTTGTAGAGAACTTGAGCTGAATTGCTCACCTGGAAAAACAAAACTCTTGAAATGCCCATGCTAGCATTCATGAGGCTACTAACTAATTTGAGAAAAGCAACTTATAGTTAGCTCCTGCTAACAGCGAAACCAGTGCAATGCAGTCAAAATGAGAGCATGGAGCAGTAGCACAGCATGTGCTTAATCAAGATGCATTGACTCTGTTGAGCCAGGGGTCACTCAAAATAAGTTGCAGTTCTCTTCGGGAGCCTGGGTAAATTTGCCCATCAGTATCTGTTTGTGTTCAGCAGTTACTAATTGGAAAATATTCTGCATGCTGTAGCAAGACTTAAGTGAAAATCAGTCAAATTTTAGTTTTGTCTTAAAAAATAAAATCTAGTGTTTGTGACCCATATGCCATAATCTTGCATGATTCAGTTGCTGTGTACATTTTCTACCTCTTAAAATACTCTTTGTTTTAAATAAGTAGAGCTGAGAAAAATGTGGTTTCTAGGATGAGGATACACATGTTAATAGGCAGATYATAAAAATGCAAAATTATTGCTTCATCTTKCAGGCTCAGGATTAATAAATCACCYCTGAAAGAGCTGAATAAAGGAAATAAAATTTCTGATTCAGTCCTAACTGAACTAACCTCATACAGGTGGGGAGAGACACATTGGAGTCTAGCTTCACTCTTCAAACAGGGAATCATCAGGACATTTGAAGCTAGATGCTCAAAAAATCTTGGACTGGTTTAACAGTCTTATCCATTTTCTCCCTGCCTAGTGCAGGAACAGGGATTTCTTACTGAGGACATGATTTCATGTTCACTGAGCTGAAACACTCTACTTGAATACAAAACCAATAACTTTAAGTATCTACCCTTAAGAATGTGTAGAAGCCTTCATGAAATGTGCCTTCAATTGCCAAACAAGGGTTTCAGAATGTGTGCRGATGAACTGCTAGATAGAAATGAACCATCTCCACAAGCCTGAAAAAGGACTGCACTGAGAACCCCAGCCAGATGACACTAGATCGTTAAGTGCCTTGTGAGAAAAGTCTTGGCCAGTTCTAGTTGCTGATAAAGACTTGCTTCCCGCTTCAGTAAAGCCGAAATTTCACTCTTGGATGGTGTCCTAGAGATTAACAAGACCACTAAGGAAAAATTCCCATCACCTCTGCTTAATTACCCAAAGAAACAAGTTTTTTCCCTAGGCAACTTTGTGGCTCAGTGACAGAAAAGCACTGATATGTGAATTTTTATGAAGGGCAAGCTCCACAATAGGCAAGATAAATTCAGCATTATAACCGTCTGACTTTATTAGTCAATGCTATCCAATAAAGTAGTTTAAGAAAATCTGTTGAGATTACTATTCATCATTAAGGTAGGGAGAAGTGCCTTGAAAGGACTTAAGAAATTAATTTCATGTATCAGAACTATTTTGTAAAGGAACTYGGGGAAGTAAGCTTGCAAGAAAGTAGAGCATATATGTAAAAATCTCAAATCCCTCCTATATAAAAATATCTTTTTTGCATTACTATCTACATATTCCTATAAGTTAATGCATTTCAAGTATTACTGCCATTAGTGAGGATACGTAGCCAATTATTCAAGCTAATGTTTAAAAAAAAAGAACAAATGAAAATAAATTACTCATTTGTAATTATGTAATCAACTCAAAAGTTATGGTTAGGGTAGTGCACTAGAGATATTAATAAAAGTTAGATCGGTTCTTACATTTGGGGAGGGAAAAAAGAAAGTTTGGGAAGATTTCTTTTTTTGTTTTTTAATAAATTCTTAGTTTGTGCATGACATTCATATATAATACCCAAAAGTTAAGCTGAAACTGAAGAATTGTGAAAATGTGCTCATCATGTCAATTTTATGTTATGAACCTTTTCCTCTGTGCTATCTGTATAAAAAGTGAGTTTAAGAGATAGCTGGGAATACTGAAGATACAATCGTCCTCTTCTGCGTTATCTTAAAAGATCTGCATTATCTTAAACATGTTTGCGTGCACTGATCTGTAATCCTTCAAGAACCCTCCTCAATGAGGAAGCATTGGTATTCCCATTTTATAGATGGGTCAGTAAAGAGCTGCATAAGGGCTTGTAAAAAAAGAAATTTGCAGGATATAGAACATGGACATGAAAGGGATCAGTGTCTAGGGGATGATTTGGGGGTAATGTCTAAAAAAATACAAATTCACCATGAGGCCTACCAGGATTGCTCCTGAGTTTATCCAGGGGAAAGTTTCGATGATTCAGAACTGGCTCTCGAGCTGCCAGTCTTTTCACTTTGCTTGCTGTGCGTGTAGCGYTGCCCGACACCTGCAGTTAATTATAACATTCTATAAATCTCGTGTTCGAAGGCCAGCAGAGAGACACGGTGCCTGCACTGGCTTAGTGGACACTCTAGGAAAAAAATAATTCTTCAAGAGTTCAGCCCTGGATGAGTTTCTATGAACCTGGCATGGTTGTGAACGGAGAGTTCCATTAATAAAAACCCCAATGGATGCCTTTAAGCAAATAAGGTCCTGGCTTTATATTGTCATTGTGGTTTCAAGCCCCACATCAACAAATACTATGTYGGGAAGCAATCATTTAATAAATCAAATAGCTTGCCTGGTAATAAATATTTTTCTTAGAAACCACCTTATTCTCTTCTACTGATCATATGACTTCCCAGTTCCTGCATTTTTTGACATTACCGGAGTAACAAAGGAACGTGGGAAATAACTCAAGATGGTGAAATCATTCAGTTTCGCACTCCCTGGCCTGTGCTGTGTTTCTGAGAACAAGCTTAAAATGTGTGATTTCAGGCAAAGGTGACCAAACTCTTCCCTTCTTCAGATAACCACAATTCAACTGGATTGCACAGTAGTGCCTGTCTGAGAGAAAAATATTTGGGTTTGAGTAAATCAATTTAATTTCTCAGCTTTAAACTCTCTATAAAGTGGAGGAGTTAGCACTATTTCCATTTCACATGGTTGAGAACTAGKTTTTTTTTTTTCCTTTTTGTCGCCATGGGCTTTGAACATTTACAAAACTTCTGCAAAAAATACCTTGAATCATTGCTATTGACTCTGTGTCCTTTTTGACTGTCATTCARAAAACTTGCACTTCCACTGACAAACAGGCTTTTGTATTCAGTGGTGAAATGAAACCCAGCATCAAAAAATAGGGAACAAATAGCAAAATAGTTTGGAAAAAAGAAATAAATACACAGATCTATGTTCTACTGTCTGTTACGAGAGTCTAAAGACAGAGTAGGTCTAGGCATGAGTCCTGTAAACACATATGTGCACAAATAATATCTATATGAAAAGTACTGTTGCATTGCAACAGGAGTATTCACATGTKTGAATTAATTTGCTGACATAAACGTTCAAATTGTTTGGGATCTGATGCATTACCGAAGACTATAAGCTGCTCAAAAATAGTAAGTCAGACTTCACTAGAAACATAGATGCCATTGCATATGTTTTGTGTACTTGTATAGGAAATCATGTGTATGTTTTACTTTAAGAATATAAGCAAGGAACACTTCTCACATAAATCATACTGCTTTGTACAAAGYCCTTCAAGTTTTCTAATGTCTGCTAAGGTTGTCATAAAAGCTTGCTAAAAATCTGAAAATTCGACTTGCTTTACTGGGGTCCTGGGATTGATCTCAGTATCATTTCTTTTATTTCTTTTTTTTTCCTTTTTTTCTTTTTTTTTTTTTTCCTCACAGTTATCCAGCATGCCCCAGCAAGCATTTTAATCTTCCTTGGGTGCCAGATTCTTTTTATGACAACGTGCAGTGTGGGTATGAATATATTTATATGACTTCTATAGCTTATTGGCTCTGCTTGCTAGTAAAAATGTGGTTTTGATTACTCTTAAAACTCCTGATTCAATGTACTTCAGGAAAGTTGCAATATATTGCTGTGCACTACTCACATGCTATACTGTGCATTTGAGCTCAGCGGAGACCCAGGGTACAGTGTGATGGACTCGCATCAAAAGAGAGACTTTTGCAGCCAGCCTCGATTGCACTAGGAAATGGAACTTAATTTGGAACATCAATAACAGAGAGAAAACACGAACCCAGAGCAGCTTTTGGGCAACCGGCTTTTAGGTGGCTCAAAATGATGGTTTGAGAGACAGAGAAAATGCTGAAAATATAAAGGAAATATTATGAATCCTTGGAAAAAAAAAAAAAACAGTAATGTTTGTTTAACAGGCAGACTTCAAATGACCTCAAGGAATTCAGTGCCACGTTGGTTACTACCCAGTAATAGAATTTCATTACTTTGAAAGCGAATGTGGAGCCTGAGGCAGCTTGGTTGGACATACTAATAAGAATATTTCTGTCCTCTAGTGAATCTTCTTACACACCTATCTCTTTGTTTTTCTTTTTTAATCTTTTCCTTTTGTATTCATTGATATGACTTATGATATTCCAATTACTTACAGATTTTATCAAAGAGCAATTAATTCTTTGCACTAAAGTTGTTTTTCTTAGTTAACCATCAAACAGCTCTATCYATCTGCAATTCCAGACACATTATTGTTTTTTCTCTAAATTGGAAAAGTAAAAAGACAGGAGATACAAACCGAAAAGTGCAGTCATTCTAAAATGCACTTTAATGGGCTGTAAAAGGTGTCTGTTTCTGTGCTTAATTCTACTGGGACCATGGAGAGAACACTGACAGTATCTTGATTACAGATAATACCAAGAGAGGAGGGAAAAGACAGAAAGAGAGCCCACGTGAGGGCTTCACATGCAAGGAGGCTTTCAGAAAGTATTTACATCAGTTCCTGAGTTAATTGTGCTTCTGCATCCTCGGGGGCACTTACTAGTGACCAGAGCCTCCCCTTCTTTGGGGATACAGCTCAGGACTTGGCTGCCTTTCAGTCTGCAACTTAAGTGCACATTCCTATACTTTACCTTGACTGCCTCCTTGGCAGATCTGTTCTTAGGGAAAAAGATGGCACTTTTCACAGTGACCAGTGAGCTCTCATAAATGCAGTTTTTCTTGCTGAGGAATAATAAGATAACCTATTGTATGCATACCCACCTCACTAAGGACAAACTTATCTCAAAGTACAGGTGTCTGAACAGCAATGGTTATCCACAGCAAAGTCTCTCTCAGGAAAAATACCCTAATACCTTCTGGATTTGCATATGACTTGGTGAGTTCTCTCCTCATCTTGGGCTTGGGACTGGTATTTCCAGAAAGTTTCTAGTCTTTTTCTGTCAGTGACCCTTTCCGAAGGTGCTAATTTTCCACGTGTRATAAAACTTTGAAAGACTTGCTGACTATTTTGAGTTAAGCATTAGAGTTTTCCATTAATAATTGTCTCTGTCCTCAATGATTGAAGCTCTGCTGTCAGTGCATCAAAGTTGTTTGTGATGTATCAATAACAGTGGTACAGGATGTTGCGCTTATCATACTGCTGTTCTCCTTACAAAGGAGAAGGAGCTAACACTTGTGATTGCTTCCACAACCAGAACCAGCGTGTTCATGTTAAATATTGCTTTCTTGCAACATTTATATTAATGGATGGAGACAAAATCTCCCTTCCAGTTAGCAGAGAAAGTCAGATTTTATGTCTTTTGGGTCAAGTGATGCTATATTTCACAGCCCAGCCATTTCTGCCCAGAAATGTCTGTGTGTGTTTGTTTTCTCTTTTCTTTTGGCACAGAATCTGGTGGAAGCATCTTTTAAAATACTTAAAAATTAAATTATAGGAAGAAAATTACCTCCGATTAACAGAAGAGTACTTTAACGTGCCGGCTCTGATATCTAGACGTCCAGTTATGAAGTGATCATAACAGTGCTGTATATCACATCTGATTGATTCTGACAGCCTGCTTTCTCTTCTGTTTCTGGGAAGACAGGGAAAGAAAGCGTGTACATTAGTACTCTCTAAAATATTCAGGCCTGCAAAAACTATTTTTTCCTTTTGCTGAATAAATAAACTACATAAAATAGGGAAACAATACAAACTTTAGTATTTTTTAAAGTAATCAAAAGCTACCACATTAAACAAACACAAGGCAGCCCAGGAATATTGTGTTGTTCAGAGTACAAAGAGACCATCAAGGACTAACATTTTGTTTGTGTTTTATTCTGAGTGATACTGTCCGTAGGGCCACATTGTGTTTGCACATAGCCCTATAGTTCACAGTAGAGCTGCAAGTTAGGGCTTGGGCTGAGTGCTGCTTTGTGTACGACAGAGGATCACTGCTTACTGCCACTATTACAAAGCTGAATTTTCTCTTATCAACAGCAGGCAGTTTTACACTAAGAAACTATTCAAAGAATTGGACAAGTGAAAGCTGGAAACATGAGAATGAGAATCAAAATATTACACTGTACAGGGTAAGCTCCCTGGTTTATCATAAAATATCAGGCACAACAAATTGCATCAACCAAAGCCTAAAACTGAAGTAGCTTTTTTTTTTTTTTTTTTTTATCCTCATAAACGAATAACAGTCGACAGTTCTGGAATGTGCGCTCCTCTCCCATGAAAACATTTTTCCGCTCTGCCTTTTCCAAAAATCAAAAGTTCAAAGCTAAACTACTACACGTTATAAAAGAACAAATTTACCATGACACTTAAACAAAGACATGAGTCAGTGTATTCAGATTTCATGAGGAAAGAAGAAGTTATGTTTCTTGTTAAGGCAAGGTTTGAAGTAGAATTATTTTTGTMGTTTTATATATCTCCTTATGAGATAACTATTTATCCATGTAGATGTTCTGTTTTATTATACAACTAAAAATGTGATACATGCCATTTTTGTCACTGGCATATTAATAACGATTTACCACATTCCTACAAAGTAAGCAAGATATTAACATCCTTGTTATACAAATGAAATGATAAACATCAAGATGCTTGGTTCATTATAATTCAGTACATCTGTGGCAGGACTGGGAACCACATTTGCTCTGATGTTACCTTTGTTCTTGAGAATGGAACAAGCAAGATGTGCAGGAGAAAATAAGAGATGTGTTTTGACTGTGTCAGGTGAAAAAAAAACATTATCCAGAGTAAAAATCACATAACTTCATGTTGTCTCAACTGTGAAGTATATAACACAATAATTAAGTGGCTGAATTGCTCTACTCAGTTTTTAAAACTGACCAGGGTATTTGGAGAACCATTTGCTTTTATTTGGAAGGATAAGTGGAGTGGCTGGTTTGTTTTCTGCCTTGAAAAGCTTCTTTTTCTGTTTCTAATTTGAAATAAGGTGGGTAACATGAAGGTCATTCCTATAGTGCTACGGGAGAGAAATGTAAAAAGTCACAGAGCCCTTGCTAATTTGGGGCCTGGCCATCTGTAGACCTGGGGGTTAATTTGCAATACAGTAAAGGATGCAGAGTACTGCTTGGTATCGTAGTAGCTTTAATGTATTGATTTACTTCAAGCAAATTAATACTGCAGAGTCTTGTGGTATCTGATATCTGAAACAGATACAGACTTTAAGGGTAGTAAGATCTAGATTCAGCCTTGGGCACTGATCCTTACATTCAGAAGGATGAAATCACAATCACAAAATCCTTGAGCTTGAAGATATCTATATGCAGCAGTCCAGGCCCACCATGAGGATTCACTTTCCTCATTTCCTACTTACTAATACATAAAGATTTATTAGGTCATTCCCTATGGACAGCGTTCACCTAGTGTAGAGAAGATATGCTCAAATTGAGGGACATCTGAAACTTTTTTGTTTGATTTCTGTTTGAGAGCCGTACAGCTGAGGCATGAGGCTTTGCTGTAATTTATGTAGTTGACCCTTTTTCTGTTGTTTTGGGAGATGACATGAGAGAGCACCTTACGTGATAATTACCTATAGTTATAAGTTCTATTTAGCCGTTTCAAAATCCCATTATACTTCACAGGGGAACACAAGGAGGATATAATGCAGTTGAAATGAAGGGTTTATTGCCCTTAGCTTTGAATTTTTCATTGTTGTTTTAAAAGATCTTTAACTAAGTTACTGGTTATGAATGTGATTGCAGAAAATAAACAGAGACTGTTTATGGGAAATACTTCTCTGGTAAGGGGCAGGTTACCTGTTTTCTTTGAGACACAAATCATATTACTGACAACGACTGGCAGCATCAGGCAATTGAAGAGGGAAACCTGCATTATATCACCTGGTAGGTAGATGAACTATGTTTTGATAACCCCTGGAATAAAGACAGGTCAAAACCTAATCCTCCATAATAGATAATTGATTTCATTTTCAGTCATGCAGTGAATTATGAAAACTACTAGGATGGACATGTGTGGCTATATATGTCATGAACAGCAAGGAGCAAGTCACTGCCATAGGCAGAAAGAGGGGAGCAGATTGATAGGCAAGCAGCAGGTATGTTTGCTGATTTGCTGCAGATAAGGATGTGCAGGGGATTTCTCCTCCCTTCCTGAGGAGCCAAGCATAGTCTTGTGCACTTCTTGGTTTCCATACACAAGCAGCAATGCCATCCATATTCCTAAACAGTCAGGACCACAGGTTCAGCCAAACCTCTCGCTGCACTATCACACCAAATAGGTATTCCTTTGGTCTGCTCTTCTACCTCCCACATTATACAAGTGAGTAGGAAAGAGGTGCTCATCACAGATTAGGAAACTCTGTGATTTACAACACTGCTGGTAGGTGGAACAGGAGAGGCTGTGGGACCAAGAGAGCCAAGTATTTTAAGCATCTGTTATAGGCCTGTGCCAGATGCAGGATACCAGACAAGATGTGCCATTTGTCTGTTCTTGAATGGAATTTCCTATGTCCTTAATACCAAGCAAACTCTGTTTATTTATAATATAACTACTTCTGGTTTTGTGGAGATGATATACAGCACATTTCATCTTTTTGTTCTCACAACGATRTTTAAACACTTAAAAAGTGATTTATTTAGCTGTATAAATTCAGTTGTGCTTGGCGGGTGTTTTGCTTTGTCATGGGTGAATCTGTAAGGTCTGGAAAACTTAGGAAGGCTGAAATGTGTAGTTTACAGAAGTGCATTTCTTTTGTAAAGCTTGTATAGATTAAGAACTAGATCCACACTCTTTTAAGACCAGGGCCAGTAAGCACTGATTTTGAATGGCCATTCAAATGACCATATAAAGGATCGGGACTTGAAAAATGTCTTTCTCTGAATGCTGGTCMTATATAAAGTATTTCTGAAAGAAACAAGCAGGAATTCTCTGGCAAAATTTTCTTTCAGTATATCAAAATTACAGCTCTGTGGTGGGAACACATGTATTAGTTGTAACAGGAAATCTCTCTTGTTTCCAGACAAAATTAGAGAGAAACATAGCCATATTACAGTAATTGAGACTGTTTACTTATGAGTTGGGTTTTCCAGCTTTAAGTCTAAGTGCTGCCATGTGGATRCCAAAGATGTGAGCCTTAAGGTCAGGTAGGAAGGGTGGTGTTACTGTGTCCAGGACTGGAAGGAATATGCAACAATCCCCAGAAGTCCTTGACTCCAATATAAGCCAAGTGAGGCAGGGTCAGGCCTCTGCACATAAACTCTTCTTAACACAAACCTGACAGCCTTTTCCCCAGGCTCTTTCTGATGCCTCTGCTCCAGGATTACAGTCCTCTGGCCCCTTATGTGTCCTGATCACCTTGCTGTTTACCAAAGTGACACTTTTTTGGGACTGCTACCAGTGTCTGAGCTCAGAAATGAGGACACCTAAAGACAGACCTCTTGCCCTGGGTGCTCACTGAGTAAGGCATTTTTGACCACAAACAGCTTTTTGACCTTTTGCACTGTCAGGGCAAGTATTTTAGTGGAGAAAAAATAAAAAAATGATAATAAAAAAAGGAAACAAAACTCCAACGTTTGCAAGAACACAAAAGTGTCGAGTGCCCACAAAATTACCAGTAATACTCCAACTTCCTCCAGTGAAATCCCTAGAACTTTCTAGGTCACAAGGTGCATTAAAACATGTACAATTAACTGTCTTCATAAACAAACTGCATGAGCTCATCCCTATCTGCTTTAGTTTTCCTGTCTGTAAAGCTGAGGCCGTAAAACTTGCCTGTGGTATTGCTCTAAGTCCAGCTTCTGACTATAGTTGTTATTACAATAATTACTKCAACAAATGTCCAAATCAAGCAGAAAGCACTGTCATTCAACAATTTAAACGCAGACCACTGCTATTGCTTTCCATCTTTTATTGCAACTATATAGCCCCCAGAATAGAGAACAGTTGTTCACACTTGCTGTTAGGTGTGGACCTTTTTTTAGGACACTATCTTTTTCCTCCATCAAAGGTTTTTCCAGTACACTTAGCTGCTCTGAGCTGTAACTAGAAAAGATACAGCTGCGTTTTTTGGCTTAAATAGCCTGATCTCAACCCTCAGCAACAGCTTAGTCAGAGTTGTTTTATAGAACTATTTCTCTGTAAACATTTTCATTCAGTAGTTGTCATGTGATGCAAACGCTTTCTAAAAACATACTGAGGACCGCCTATCGCATCCTCCTATTAGCAGTCTGGTCAGGAATTTGCTTGGGAGGTGCTCTGAAAGCTGGAGACACAGATGAGAACACCTCCTGAAAGCTACACTCAGAGGTGGAGTCAGTCCATGACACACTAGACAGCCCGACAAGTTGTTGCTGAACAAGAGAGCAGCGCCTTGAGCAGCAGTTAGACTAGCACAGCCAACTTGGAGATGTATCTCTGAATTAGATGGYGTTGGACACTGTTGTTTGCAAATGGACCTCAAATGATTAGGGGATAAAATTCCATTTTTTTTTTTTTTTGCATGCATTCACACTTTGGAGTACTCAAAATCCGAAGGCATGTCCGCACTTGTGGATTTTGACAATCTCTAATGCAGCTAAATTGTGCCGCCTACAGAGTCTCTGGTAAGGAGGCTGCTGCTACCCATGGAGGTGCAGTCTAGCCAAGAATAGCATGTGTTTCCTCCTCTGCATCTAGCACAACTGCTGCTAAGTGGTTGCTTATGTCAGAAATGAATGAAATATTCAATGAAAACAAGTGTGTCTGCTGACATGACCACCATTTCTTAATCATCACACAAAATGCTGTTGTCCTGCCTAAGCATACCTGGCTCTCCAAGGATAATGGAGACAGTGCAGTGTTTGGATAGCTGCTACTTGCTTTTTTTTTTGTTGTTTTTCCTGAAAAGTGAGGAGTGTGTGCCTGTGTGAGGGCATGTTCGCAAGAGTTTGATCCCAGAAAGCAATAGGTACATCTGGAAACAGCATAATCCTGATTGCCAGGTTCTGGCACTGTTAGTAGAAATAATCCTTTCTCAGGAAGATACTGAAATGTGCCTGTCTGGTTTACCCACAAGTATCTGGGCATTTTTCTTGGCAGGCATGGGTACTGTCAATTATTTGGTGTTTTGATTCCTGCCCCAACTAGTGTCTATTCTGTCTTTGCTGAAGATGGAAGGATAAGCATGTGGTTAAGTCACTGGCCTACAGATTAGGTGAAGTGGGTCTGCTCAAATTTTAGTCTGCATCTTTGGCCAGGCCACTTAAGCAGGAATTTTGAAAAGTGCTCAGCACCCGCAAACAGGATCAGGTTTTTCAAAGGCTCTCTGCTTTCTATTGAGGCCATGGCCAGATGATCAAAGGAACTTTTCAGAAAATCTGGCTGCACGTATCACTAGCGAGAACTGATGGGTGCTGAGCACGCCTGAAAATCTGTTTCTTGTTGAGATACCCTGATGAGAACCAAGCTCTCCTACTAGTACCCATCAAGACAGGACGGCAGCTGGGTACCTGCCCAGGAGCTCTCTTGAAACGCTACTTCAGCAACTTCCCTGGTTGCTGAAGGTGAGGGTGGTGTTGCCAGGGTGCTTGTAAGGATAAATGCATTCGTGGGCAGTTTGTGATGTTCTTGGATGCCTCCATGGGAGCGGGAGGTGAAGCGTTTGTAGTACAACAGCTCTCCAGACATACCTAACAACTGTGTAAGCAGGAGTGTGTTGAAAGGACTGGAACAGGAGACCAGCGGTGGCTTTGCTCCATGCAAAACCTACCAGCCCTCAGGTTCAGGAGCTGCCCCTCTCTATATGTGCTAAATCTCTCACCGTGACTCAGGGCTCCACCATGCTAGGGGATGTGCAAATAGCTCAACAAGACTCTTGCCCTGAAAAGCCTTTATTCGAGTGTTGGGAAGATGCTTGGGAAGAAATGATAAAGATGTTCCGCTCAGCCATTTACCTCCTAAACTCTCCGCCTTTTGAACACAAAATTTTATCRTTTTCTTTTCTCACATAGTTTCTCTCCTCACATCCCACCACTGTTGTGAGTTTGTTTCAGAGCATGAGGCCACTCTTTTTACACTAGGTGTCCACGTGCAACAACGTGATCTTTGCGAGTGAGGTTTTCTTTTCTTTTTTTCCTTAAACTTTCAGTGGCCTGAATTTTGCCTCCGGATGGGGAAATCAGGGGAAATCTGAAAGGTCCTGAAATCTCCTGCCGTGCATGCTGGAGCAGGCCTCTGTTTTCCGAGCAGCCTCCCCCTCCATGCCCCAGGATGCAGCGTTTTCTTTCCAGCTGACAAGGAGCCTCTCCCTCACTCCTGGCCTTGCAGTGCTGTCAGCATCTGTGTGAGCTAATGCTACCCAGATCCTTCTCAGAGGGGCACTGAGGGCTGGCACGCAGCTCTGTCGCCCCAGGGCCGAATCTCCRAAGCCCAAGAAAACCTCAAGACGCATCATGTTTCCATAAGCGCGCCTCGGCTGATGGGGCCGCAGGGAGCTTGCGCTCTCCTCAGCCCTCGCCTCTCCCGCGGGGACGGCAGGCGTGAGGCTCTGACCCACGTTTCTGACTGCCTGYGTGCAGAAATGGCGCTAACACAGCCCCGGGGCCCGGCGGCGCTAGCGAGGGGCTCTCTGGAGGCCGGGACGGTCTGTCCACCCCAGGGAGCTTTCAGCACCCGCCTGGTGTTGGCGCCTTTCTGCACTGGGGTGATGGTGCCTTCCTGCAGGGCGACCGTTAGTGCCGTTGGCAGTGACCGTTAGTTGCTTGGGCGCCGCCATGGGGCACCTCAGCCACCCTGAGGGCTGCCGGTGTGTGTAGGGGAGCGCTGCCTTCAGTGACCCAGCACAAGCCTCCGTCACCTGCCCTGTGTTTGGGGGTGAGGTACGAAATGTCTCGTTTTCTTGAGAAAAGCACCGTGCAGCAGTTAAGCCAGCCGTAGTGCTTCCCCCTTAATCCGTGGCTCTGGAAATGCAACAAGCAAGGAGGGTTTGCTGTTGCCCCAGCCATGAGGCACTGAGAGCCCCCTGGGAAGCACCAAGTCATTCCTCTCTTAGTCTCGGCTTTGGTGGGGTTTTAAGGAACAGCTCCCTGCCCTGGGATGCGGTCAGTGTTTTGCAGGACAAGGCGGTATGTTCCGTGTGCCCTCCGAGGTAAAATCCCAGCTCTCAGGGTATGGTTGGTGAATGGGACATTGAAAATATAATAGGTTTCCGTTTGCTTATTTTTAACATATTTGTTTTCATGAGACGAACAATTACGAGAAAGCTGAAAGTAAGCGTGGCAGAGAAAATGTCTCTGAGCAGTCTCAAATTGAATTTGTTTTCACTCGTGTTGTGTAGGCCTTTTGTACTGAGTTCCTGAGAGCAGTCAGCATTCGAGTGACAGATGTTATGATGAAAATGGGGTGTTTCAAGTGAATAATAATAAAAAAAAAAAAAATACTTGTTGCAAGTGAATTCTGAACTCAATGAAAGGGAGTTTTTATGCTTGAAAATCGAATCTAAGAGCTATCCTTCCCTGACTGAAGAACAGAAATGCTCCATGTGAATAACATGCCCCCAGAAATCAGGAGCTTGGATGTCAGATGCTGAAGATTTGCAGCTAATTGCTCAAGAGCGATCTAAAACCAAACTGTGCTGAAGGTGGCTTTACAAAAGTAGGATAAGTAGAGTCCTTTCAACTAAAATTAAAAAAAAAAAAAAAAGGTAATTTTATAGTACTGCAAGAATAAAAGTGGTTCTAAATGAATCTTTGTTTAAGCAAGAATCAGGGTTGGTTGCTAATCTAACATTTCAGAAGTATTAGTATGACAAGTGATTTTAGCTGAGGTATCTGGCTAGTAATACAGACTTAGGGAATAATCCAAGCATAGTTTCCATATTTCCTGACATAATAAGCTATGCCCAGGTTTACAAGAGAACAGGCACTAAAAAAAAAATGTTCTTTAATGGAGTATGGAGGCAATGGTAATTTAGGAAGGCTATGCAACACAGCCTGAACTGAGTTAGGTGGTTGGAATTGGGAAGGCAGCAGGTATTTCTGTAACAGACAGATCACCTGATGGCTRCAGGGCTCCGTGGAAGGCAACGAGGAGTGCGTGTGTGTGCACTTGTAGGCACATCCAGCGAAACAGTTTGGAGATTTCACTGCCTAGACTTGCATGCGACTTGCATGCTCTGTAAGAACCTGGTTTTATTATGAACATCCTTTGCTGCAATGTATTTTTGGAGCTATTCACCAGAAAGACCAAGATAGGATGGGACAGAATCTTCCCCACTGTTATCGTTAATTAATTTGGGAATTGCTACTTAATAAGTAGGCAGGGTAATTCAGGTAAACTCGCAGTCAAGGTGTGCACTGTGAATTACACAAATATCAAGTCTTTTCCAGTAAGCTACAGCAACACATCACAAGCTGCAACAAGCATTCAGGTCTCCGGAAAGGTTTAAATGGAAGACAGTTAATATCTACAGCCCATCTTTGAAGGCACAGCTGCATTTTGCAAAGCTCTAGCAATCCTCAGCAGAAGGTTTCCCATTCATTGCACTCTGTTCGAGGTTTGAGCAAAAACTGGCTTTGCCCCTTTAAATTCTCCTCCCTATCTGCTCAGCAACCACAGAGGCAGTTTCTTACTGAAAAGAAATCTAAGAATCAGTTTTGGCCAGCATTGTCTTGGAAAGTTCACTTTATTAACATGGTTTTGGTTTTATTTCAAAAACACTTTGACAAGCACTGACATTTTTGGAACCCGTAAAGCACAAGAGACTTACTCCTAAAGGCCTAAGCTTTGCATTTTTCTGAAGCAAACAATGTGATGTGCTACTATGGTAAATTCAGATCAAGCCACTGACTGAAAGCAAATAAGTACCGAGTTTTTCTTTTTTCCTTCATTTTCTAAAATATGTTTTGTGTGAATGCTAGTGCTTGTGTGATCTGCTTCCTTAACTGCTCTTAACTTCTTTGCTTTCAATCCATAATACAGGTGATATATCAATGCTGGCAGCATAAACTTCCCTCCTGAGTCTTCTCTTGTTTTTCAAGTTTGACCTAAAGTAACCACCTTTTGACTTTTTACCAAGACTTGCCAACAAGGATCCCAGCTGTGTGTTTTATATTAATGTCCATCAGCTGAGACTTGGACTAGAATCACCAAAATAATTTACAAAGAAATACTGGGAAATATCTGAATACTTTCTCTTGCTTTGGTTTTTTTTTAAGGCAAAACTGGAAGAAAAATTCTCAGCCACATAAAAGATACTTCCTCAGATATTCTGAGCTCCGCATAGGGTGGGAAGAATGGAAAGGCAGAACAGGGGTATATTGTATGCTGGCATAAGCAGACTTGACTGCTAGAATTCTTCAGTGGTAAGTTGATTGTATTTGGATTGGATTGGATTTGGAGTGTTTCTGGTGCTGAGCCATCTTCAGTTCAATCCCTTTTAAAATTATATTGAGCAAAGCTGAGGCAGTGTAAGCATCTCCATTTCAGGGACTGCAATTTATTATATTTATTTGTTGCTGCTTCATCTTATAGCATTGTGTTTTGGTAGAACTTTGGTTTGCTGTCTGGAATTTTTAATTGCAAAAATGGTCAAATGCTTTGTTTGAAATACCCTGTGCAAATATACAGCATAATACCCTATATACAAATATACAATGTCCACCCTTTACTTTCCCTTCAGAGAGAGGAATACAGTAGTAAGTTGGTCTAGAAAGGGTGGTTGCTCTTTCGTTAGTAGGAAACATATGCTACAAATGTTAAAATATCTGGCATATGATATATTTCTGATGCTAATGTGTCAAGCAGTTAGTTTTGACTCATTCTGCTTTTCATATGATGGGTTCTGCCTATCCTGTATGTTGCCATGATAAATCCACAGCAATTGAAGTGAGCTGGGGAACCTGACTCAGGAGTCCATCCATCATTTTTTAGTGCTATCGATACCTGTACCTGAGAGGTACAGGTAGAGGCAGGTATTTACCTTTTCATATATATGTATATGTGTATAAATATATATATATATGTGTGTGTGTGTATAGAGAGAGGTGGTCTTATTGGCATCATTTTTTTTCTGTTTTGAAAATGTGGAAGTTGACTTTTCAGAAGCTGACCTCTGAAGTGCTCTAGTGTGAGAGAAACAAAAATATTTGTCATAATCACTCAGGCATCTCTAAATTGAGTGTAATGAGCACCAGCATAGTTGTCCTGAAKGGCAAGAAAAGCAAGGTGTGCACGTGAGGGCACAAGCATGTTATGATGCATAACAGAAGGATGCCCTAGTTAGGTAGTATTATGAGTGACCTAGCTGCTAAGATGCTTCCCAAATCCTAACTGGAAAGATTCTTACCTCCCAAGACCTTCACATTATTTTTGTGTGCACTCATGTTGAACTCAGTGTAGCTGTGGATGAGACCCTATCAAGAACGATGKCCACGTACGTGCACAGACATCGCAGTCATCAGTTTACTGTGTTCACACAGCACTGGGAATAGAACTTGTGACCTTCGCCTCCACAAACACAGCTGCTCCACCGGCTGTGGGCTTTGTAGCCAGCAGAGGGAAGTGATAAACACGCTCCTAGGTCTGCTCTCTGTCTATTTCCTCTCACCAAGAGAGGGCATTCATTCTCATTTGCCTTTAAAAGGTCCATTACATCTCGCCCCTCAGTAATGTCACCTGTCATTCGGCAGGACAGGTAACAGACTTGTATGATTCTTCTTGCTTTTGGAACGACATATGAACTCGCATGTAGAAGTTCTAATCATCAAAAGATATCCCTAGACTACATAGTGGTATTAATCCCCTGCAGTGCGGTTATGAGACATTAAATTCATTACACATCAAGACAATTACAGAAACACATCCAACATTTCAGGAGTATGAGAATACCAAGCACAATTGTTTACTGATGGTACAGAGAATAGGCACAGTAATTGCAAAACACCCACAAAAGACTTCAGAACCAGAACTCCTCATTATCTTTTAAACACATAGAGCTCCATAACTTTTGCTGAAGGAGAATTCTTTCGGCACAAGGAATAAATCTCACTTTCTTTTGGAGGGAGCGTCAAAAAAAGATGACATCACTTACACAAAACTCTAGCAAATGCAAGTCACAAAAGTAAATTAAATACAGGTAAATTAAATGCAGGTATTTGCTTTATCGAAGGCAGAACAAGCCCTCTCTGTGTTTTTATCTGTTCTTGTCTATGGTTCCTCACTACAATAACGCTACTGAACTATTGCTCGTTTGGAAACATAACACTAGTGAAAATAGAAAATTCTCTCCCTCTCTTCTTTAGAAGGGCGTAATCCACAGCTAAAGATAACTGGAAGGTCAAAATACAAGAAAAATAGAGAGATATGCTTCCAGCATAAAAGTTAATCTTTCCTCCCTTGGTAGAAATAGCAAGATGCAGAATTAAATGGGCAGAAACTTCTGCCATATATGACTTCCAAAACCTGCAGTGCAGAAGTTACCCTTCCTGCTGCTGCTGGCAGCAGCCTGACATTCTCCCTGGTGTCGGCCTCTGTAGCCTGGGATTCAGAGCACACCTCCCATGTGGGGATGGCCTTGAGAAAAAGCCATCTTGACAGCATCCCATTCTCTCAGTAGAGTTTTGATGACGTTACCCCAGATGGCTAATGCTCCTAACAGGCACAGGAAAGCAAGAAATGAAACTTCATGTAAGTTCAGGGTACTCCTTTAAAGAGCAAAGTCTGGCTGCTGGCACTCAGGACAGCCTCTTGTAAAGTTCTGTAGCTTATATGTCCAACCTCTTTGTGCCTCCTAAACAGAAGACAGTACCTTGCTATCTGTACTTCTGGGTCTGTTCTTCTGCTTCAGGGAYATCAAAGCTCACTACTCTCCTCAAACAGGCCACCTGTTCTCACTGTTCTCAACATGAGTTGCTCTTTTCCTCGTCCTTGTCCCTCCTACTAGCAGTCTTTCAGTTCCCTCTTGTGCATTCACTATGCAGACCCTCTGTGTGTAAGAGATGCATGTTTAGTGTTAAATGTAAGAGTGAGAGACAAGGTTCCCAAACGCTGCTAGGGTAGTTACTCCAGACATGAGGCATCAACATGTGGTTATTGTTTCTGACAGTGTAGTATTTGCAAGGCAATAGAAGCAACTGAAGACTCTGTAGCCTCATAAATTAGCTCAAAGGATGAAGGAAGACTACAGGTATAACATAAGACTGGGAGTCTCTTTTTTTTTTTTTATTTATGGATACAAAATGGGATGGAATATGAGTATGGGAGGTATATGGAATCATAGAAGTCGCACCTGAGAGCAAATGTAGAAAAGGAAAGAGGAGGATGTTCCACGTGCCATACAAAAGCCACGTGGGCATTCTTGTTTAAGTACCACATGCTTTTCTTTGAGCTGTAATTAAAAATGTTGATGTCACCAACCCCTACTGAGTTATCAAGCTTGAGCTCTTGCAGTCAGATGTTGGACATCATTTCTGGTCCATGGCAGTGGACCTGCACTCTGCCACACTGCCAAGAGTGGGGTGCTCTCAGTAAACCACATAGGGATTCAGAGGGTAAGAAAGAGGGTGGTCATTTATTTATTTTTTTTTTCTCCTATAAGAATAAGTTGCAAAACCTTGTTAGGGATCTACCCCCTGTTAAGTAAAGGGTTCAAAGCGACCCAGAATGTTAGTGGTGAATATCTCCCAAAACTGGAGACAGGAATTCTCCATGCTGCTCCCTTCTTAGAAGTCATGCAAAGGCAGATCGGCTGCAAGAGGGTGGGCTCCATAAACTTGAATACAGAGGGAAGCTCAGGGTTGAAGTGCTAGCCTCGAACCCAAAAGACCTAAATGTCACTCTCTGCTCTGCTCTGAATTTTCAGAGTGACCATGAGCAAGTCAGCCTGTGTATTGGGTGTCAGTATGGGCAGAGGGTAACACACCACTGCCTCACAAAGACATGGTGAAAATGAATTCCAGAGGATCAGAATGTCTCAGAAGCAGTAGTGGTGGCAGTCGTATAAATAGGTAGCCAGGGATCTGTTTTTCTTGTGTTTCTGTGGATCCATWACATTCTCGAGGGCAGTGGGAACTGTTCTAGTGATTTAAATGCGCATTAGTGCCCTAGATGAACACTGCAAAAAAATAAGTGTCTTCTGGTGGCACTTACCTTGCCTGTTTAATAGTTAACTGGTTTGTGGCTGAGAAATCAATAGACTCATTTGCTCTGTTTCATTATTTTAAAAATAAATTTTTGGTTGTTACTCCAAAACTCTGAATTCTTCTTTTCCCTACAGGCTCATTTTTTTTTTATCATGGTTCTAGCACTATTTTAAAATGACAGTGTTTTTATCTGAACATCACTAGACTTTGATTTTAACAAGATGAGATTCAGACCAGCACAGAAGTGAACAAATGCATTCCTGGACACCTAAGTTCTGCTGGTTAAGTTCTGCTGGAGACTTGCAGTGCTCGGTTTCCCTTCATCCCCTGCTACAAAGTGATGCTCGGCTGAATTATCTACTCAGTCTATGAAAGAAATTGCTTAGAGGAGATTCTGATCTAAATTAGATGCATTCCTTTGACTAGAATTTTCTTAATATRCCCTGCAATCCATTTTTCAAATGCCAAAACATTACATTTCACAGCAGGCTTTAATAAAAGGTATTTTGCTATATGCACATTTCCTGTGGCAAATGCCTTTTTTTAAATGTTCTTTCTTGAGAATTGCTGTTAGAAATTTTGATTTATCTGATAGAATAAAGTTCTGTGTGAAAACCGAGTCTTCACTGGAGGATTTTGGACCTAAATTTAATATACATTACACTGAAAATCACATGTCTGTGTTTTAGAAGAGGGAATCTTTCTGGAAAGGGAGTGAAGCTTTGCTATAAAAATCAGATGTTAGCTAAGAAATAAGGTTTTGTAGCTCAGAGATAGAATGTCAGTTAAAACAGAGGGCTCTAGTTCTATGGCTTCTATGGGCAATTTATATAGATTACCTGTTTCAAAACCAGTTTTACTCTGTTTGCTGTAGAAAGCACTGCAGTGTGTTTTGGAATATTTACCTTTTTTGTTGTTTTTAAGTATACTTATGTAATCTCCCAGTCAAATAGCTGTAGGCAGTGCTTTCTTTTTCCCATTAGATGCAACAGATAACATTGAAAATACAGAAAAGATCCCTCAGACACACTGCRCAGAAAATGACATTGTGTGCAGAGCTCTGCTGCTGTTTTACAGAACTAGAGCCTCAAAGTTGCAGCTGACATGAGTGAAGCTATGGACAGGCATARTTCTTCATTAGGAAACACTTTTTACTTGGGAAAGAACAGAAAAAAAGGGAGTAGTTCAGAAAGAGTCTTGACTACCAAGAAGGAAATACCACTCTTAACTGCAGGATATATTACATAGAGCGCAAGCACTAGTTAGAGTCAGCATGCCCTGGTTTTAGTAGCTCATGCTTTCCTTCCTCTCTGAGCCCTGGAGAGAGGCATTCTAGGATTAAGGATTTCTGCGCTGGAATTTCTTTGAACAGGTGACTGGATGTTGGGAGCGCCCTGCCTCAYGCAACGTGAGGCTCCGCTGCTGGTCCCTGATAGATTCATCTCCAGCAGGATGGAGAGAGGAGCAGAGGGGAGCGAGAACGGAGCTTGGACCACTTGTGTTTTTAATGTTTTGGCTGTTGAGTGGCTGTTTCTTTGAGGCATTTACTTTTCCTCCCTATAGCATTAGAAATACCTATGGAGGCAGAGTGTAAATAAAACATAGTCCAAGCTATTTCATGGATACACAAGGTCTGCTGTCCCAGGAGACAGAGTTGTGCTTGTGCAAAGTGCACTGAGAGCATATTTGGTACTAGACAGTGAATTCCATCAGCCTTATTACTCCTTATCGCTGTGCTTCTGGGAGGGCATAAGTTCAATCACTTTTTTTTTTTGCGAGACACTGGAACCTGGGAAGATGCACCTCACTCCCAAGCTAGGCTCATTCTGGCTTGCAAATAATAATAGGAAAAATAATCTTAAATTATCACTAAGCATTTTTTGAAAAAGAGTTTAAGGCAGCTGTAAGGTGTACTTTTTTATAAAATTGACTTGCCTATCCTTACAGAGATGGAAACTATTTGCAGGGCTGGTAAAAAGTTAAGGTTGGTCTGGGTATCCCTGACCTCCTCAAAATCAATCAGAAAGGCAGAGTGCGCTTTTCCAAGGCATGCAGCATTTCCAGCAAGTTCTGTTTTTATTTCATTGCTAAAACAACAGATTGTTACTAACTTAAATGTCAGATGACACTACATCTGAGAGAAAGAAAAAAAAAAAAAAACAAAAACAGAAGGAAAGAAAAGCCCCTGCCAACACCACCCAGCAAGGCAGCGCCAGAGCTGTCCCTGCGACTCCCTCGAAGCAGCCAGCCAGGAGCGAAGCCCGAGGAAGACGCGATCCCACCTGGAGTGGCGGCGCTCCAAGGAGAGGCGATGGCTGGCGCGCAGGGTGGAGGATGCGCGCAGCGGTAGAGGATGAGGACGCGTAGCAGTGGAGGACATGCAGCAGTGGAGGATGAGGACACGCAGCAGTGGAGGACGCGCAGCGGTGGCGGACGAGGAGGCGCGCAGCGCGGCGCCCGGTAGCCTGCCCTTGGCTTTTATGTGCAGGTGGGAGGAGCTGCTCCCCACGGGAGGTGGGCAGTGCGGAGCACAGCGGAGGCTGAGGCAGCCTCCACACTGCGCCCGGCAGCGGGGCTTCGCTCTTCGGGAAGCGGGAACGCCGGCCCCTGGCATCTTCCGAAGAGCCAGGGCTGTTGAGGGGTCCTTTAATTGCTCAGTTCACTAGAGAGCTGTTGGGTTTGTTTTCAGTATATTTGCTTCTTTCATTCTAGCACGTTATTCCAGCTGCGCTTATATCGCTATTAGAGGCTGCCGTGTCTTTTGCAGGGATTTTTTACAGCAGAAAGGTAATAATGCAAAGTAGTTATCAGAAGGGCTGCTTTTTTCCCTTCTGAGAAGCAATAGCCTTGAAGAAACAGCCTCTTGCTCTTTAAAGGTGTCCAGCGGAACTTCCTTTATATTTCAAATCCCTGCGTGATCAGCACTCTGCAATAGTCCAGAGCTGCTCTTATGCTGCTCTACCCAGCTTTTCCTTGCCACAGCTGTAACATGTTTCATCTACACGCTGACTTCTGAGCAGTTTAGTTTAGTGCAKTTTTATTGTTCCCGGAGTCTGTGCTCTAAACAATTTCCCCAACTGGTATTCTAAAAGGCAGATGTAGCCAAAAAGAAAAAAAAAAAGAAAAAAAAAAAACAGTAGGAACACACATTCCTGGTGGTTTCTGTGCTAAATTATTCATTGTTCATTTTAACTCATTCAGTGCTCTTAGAGCACAGAAGAGTGGATGGCACAAGGTCTGGATGCTGGTTCCTGCAGGTGAAACAGCCTGTTGTGCCCAGCAGGAATACACTGGTTCTGTTCCTGCATAAATCCCTGTGGGAGGGACCTGTCCCTGACTGGGACTTTTGGGTCTGATCATAATACACTAGAAAAACCTGTGCTCTACCTGTTCACCTGTGCTGTGAGCACAAGTGAGCGGAGAAAGACAGAAAGATCAAATAGGAAGGGAGGGCCAGTGGTGCGAAATCAAGGAAAAGGCGAGTTGCAGTCCAACTAAAAACTGAGGAGGATTAGGCAGAAAAATGAAGGATTTCTGTCTTGCTCAGTGCATACAAGATCTGAGCTAGTGAGGAAAGAGAGAAGCAGCCTATGCCTCCAAAGAACAGGAGAGACAGAAGATCTGGATTAATGGATGTAAAGTAAGATTATAGTAAAGGTGGTGGTATCAGATAATGTTCAGTATGATTTAGTACAATAATAGACCCCACTGGCCACTGGAGGAAGAGATACAGGATGCTTACAGAACCTGAATACTTAAGTCAGAGTCCTGATTTCTCAGCATTAGCCTCTTAATTTGTATTGAGAGATCTGAATATATCTACTATGATCAGTGTAAATAAGTCTCAAATTCTGACAGAGTTATGATTGGGAATGCAAATGAAATCTTAGGATGAATTCAGAGTATTGTTCACTTTGGTATCTGTCATCTTTTATCTTAAATACAAATTTATTTAGAAAAAAAGGAAAAATATTGTGTGACTGAGTTGAGCAAGACAGATTGAGCTGAGTATATCTTGATTTGTGTCTTTTTTGGTCAGGAAGGGCTTAGAAATCAAGTCTCTGTCAACATAGAAATCAGCGTTAGGTGACAGAATTAGCTGCATTATCTTGATGATAATAGACTTGAGTGATGTAGGAACTTAAAGATGAAATGGGCTGTACATATTCCTACCACTTCTTACAATTATTGGATTGCTCTTGGTTAGCAGAATCTCTAACTTGTTCAATTAATTGTCAACAAAAGTTCTTTTTTTTCTTTAATTACTGTAGCAAGCAATATGTTTTTTACAAGTCTCAGAAGAGATGAGTTATCTGCTCTGAGGAGATTACAGTGTAATTTTAGGCAGACTGCACTAAGTAATGATAACACAGAAAGGAATGGATTCAATAATGGTGCATATTCGTGTGATAAGTTTATATAATTACTTCAGTTAGAGGCACATCACGATGGCTCAGTTGATTAGATGATGCTCGTAAACTGGAATTCTACTCAGCTAATGTCTAAACAGTCAGGTGGCTTTGTACTTACAGAAATCTAGGTCAACATTTTCAGAAACTGGAGAATAAGTGGGCACCCAAGTTCTTACTTAATGACTGACTATTCTTTTTGGCTCAAAATTTCTAAKCTCTCTCTGTGGTTCCTTTTAAAACCAGTGGATGCTTCTGTAASCTCAGTACCCTTCAGATCAAGCTATTTCTTTTCTTGGAAAACAAAGTTTGAATGTAGAGGAGAAGCTTAATTTTTTTCCCCTTTTTCCCAACTTTTTTTTTAGCTTTTTGAATGCTAAATGCCATTTCACTTCTCAGAAGTCAGTACTCCAGTGGGCTCAGTGTAAATCCTTCCTACTCTGTTGGTTTTCTGCATTGATCACGTGTCCTATTGTACTGTAGGCTCAAGTGCAATCATATTTTTTTATACTTCCAGAACACAGGAATTAAAGATTTTCTTTAGTTCTTTTCCTCAGAGAACATTTGCAAACTTTAAAGAAACCTACTAACACATAAGATTTATTAAAAGCATTGTACTGACAGCAATGATCATTGAAGCATCATCACGATCTATTTATAGGGCGTATTACCTGATGAGACTAGAGTGTTAGAGGCAGCCCTTGATACTCTAGTCACTGCATCACTTATCTACTAAAAATGTCATTAGAGAAGATAAAAACTTTACCAAAAATATCTGTGGGGAATTCAGCTCAGGTTGTCCCATGATTAGCTGAGTTTCAGGGCACACACTGCCAGGCTGGATGATGAGTACACRCTATGGACACGTGGAAGGGTTATGTTCCTATGTTCAGAAGTGATGTCCAACCTTTCTAAAACTGTCAGCTCCAATACACTTTTAAAAGATATAATTATCCTGCCAAGAGTCGTTTGAATGTTCCAGCCTTCTTTCTCTGTTCTTGCCCCAGAACGGATGGATTATTTTGCCCTGAGTTTCCAAGAACTTTTTGAAGCAGCCGATGGTTTTAGCACATCCAGAATCCAGGCTGTGTGTATTATTTGATAGGGGTACATCTGAGGACGGAGTAGTGTGGCTAATAAGGAATCAGCTTCATGCGGATAGCTTGGACTGGGAGGGATCATTTTTCCACACTCCTGGCTCACCTAAGGACCGTTGTATCTGCTCTGTTCCAGTGATGCTATGGAGAGCAACAARACCACCTGGCAGCATTGTTGAGGCAATTCACTGTGGCCCTTCTAAAGGCAGATATACCATAAATTCGTTAATTTATTCCAATAAAGGTGCTATGTATTATTCACACATCACACCGAATATAACTCGGCTAATATAAATGGGACTGAGTGTGATGGTTCAATGCAGAAAGATTTAACATGGATGGATGGGAGCATAGCCCTTCAGGAATAAATGCTGGTTTCTAGAGCATCACAGCAACAGCCTAGGTAGGAGGCTACTTGTTGTTTACAGGTATGATCAAAGGAGGAGGATCCCCAACAGTTAGATCCAATGCAATGGCAGACGATTCTTCATCAAGCTCAAGAGATCTACATTTTTTAAATATACACCACAATTAGAGAGACTTTATAATACAGGAAGAATGATACAGGCAATAGTTAACCTCAAGCGGTACAGGTGAACTTTTCCAATTTTCAGCAATAATTTTAATAGCACCATAATTAAAATGGAATAAGACATTTCAGCATTTTTGACTTCTGTTGGTATAAAAATACTCTGACAGCCTGCAGGTGAATTTCTGTTAACCCGTGCAACTCTCGTGGAAATGGATTCTTCTTTTTGTTTTATTTGACAGTAGGACCAAAGACATTAATGATTTCTCCACTCAAAGCAAGTATCTTTTAGTAACCTATGGTTTCAGGTAAGATTCCATTATCTGTTGTGCTTCCCAGCATTGTAAGTTCTACCCAAAGTCTTTATGGCAAATTTGCCATTTAAAGGGTTAAATGCTACAATGCCACCTTGTGCATAAAGAATCACAAGCCTATAGGGAGCAATAAAGGAAGAGAGTAAACAGTTCTGAAAGTGAATGTTCTGAAATTATTCTGTTTCCTCCATGTGTCACCATGTACTAGAGACACTCTGTTAGATTGCTCCCTGTTAGGTTTCCSGCTGTAGATTAGGGCCAGTCAGATGGTGTGGCTAGAAAACCACTGTATGCCAGTCCAAAATAGGATACAAAGGCAAGGTGTGTTTTGGAAAGGCAGATCTTGTGTTGTAGATAACCATACACCAAGCTCTCCATGTGAGTGGGGAGGAAGCACATTTAAAAAAATACCTACCTACCTCAAGCAACATTTTCTCCTATAAGACAGGATTCATGCATTAGCATCTTCCATGGTAGAGGCAGAAATGGGAAGAACTGGGAAGAGTCAATATGGAATATATTATGGAATGTATCCTATGGAATATATATATGGAATATTTACGGATGACGTTTTGCACATACTTACTGCCTTCCTTAGCTGTGTATCAGTTTTGGAACTTCCAGTGCGAGGTATCAGTTGAAGCTGATGGCCACCATGCCAAAGCAGAAATAAGGTAGTTTATTTTAACAGAGACCAATCCAATCTTCCAATCTTAAAACCTCACTGCTTTTTTAGGTTATTTATGACATAATGCAAGCCAAATTTAGCATGTAAAGGCTAGGGAGTGTTTGGCTTAGGAATGACTCTGCATGAAAGGAGATCCTTGATCGTCAGCAAGCACTGCCATGTGGACCCTGGCAGTGAAGGCGGCCAACAGCATGCCCAGCTCTAGAGCACTCAGCCCTCATTAGACCACATTCAGAATACTGTCTGCAGTTTGGGGCACAAGAAACATGGATAAACTTGAGGGAGTCCAGCAGACAGCCACCAAGACAACCCTTAGGGCTAGAGCACTTGTGCTGTGAGCAGAGGCTGGGGGAAAGGGATGGCTCAGCATGGAGAAGAAGTGGCTTTGGGGGCACCCAGCAGCAACCTTCCTGGACCTGTGCAGCAGTTACCAAAGAATATTGGGCCAGGCTCTTCACAGCAGCGCATGGTGGGGTGACAGGAGACAATGGGCGAAGGTGAAACAAGAAAGGATTGGTCTGGATGTAAGAAGAAACCTTTTCCCCGTGAGGACAGCAAGGTAGTGGAGTTGGTTGCTCAGCAAGGCGGTGCAAGCTCCATCTTTGGAAGTTTTCCAAACCCAACTGGCTAAAGCCCTGAGCAGCCCAATCTGACCTCAGCTGATCCTGCTTCAAGCAGGATTTGAACTAGAGACCTCCTGAGGTCCCTGTTGCCTCCGCTATTCTGTGGCCCTATGAGACAATGCAGAAGTAATGAGGGAGGCATTTTAGCCAGTGTTGTGCAAGAGGTCACATCAGTTGGTGCCCATACATTCAAAGCTAGAATGTATGTGTATTTCTGAAAAATAACTGAGATTACAAAYGGAAATTTAAATTTGTAACATGCAACTGGAGATTAAATAAAACTTGTCTTCAGTTCCACCAGATTGTGCTTGGTGGCAGTATTATGCACTCCGTGTGTGGCTTTGAATATTTTTCTCTTACTTAAACAAGTTTCCTGGAAGTTTATTTAGGGAAGCCAAGTGGCACACATTTTGGCTGTGATATATGTTCTTTTAAGTCTCTTTGCCAAAAGATTATATGGTGTTTTTACAGAAAATTAATTTGTACTCTATTTCAAATGAAATATATCATCCTCAGGAAAATATATTTCTGATCAAAGGAAATATTTGCTCCAGTGACATTGACATTAAAAAGGGATTGAAAGAATATTTGAAGAAAAATGTTGCTGTTTACCAAACCGTCTCTGGTACACAGTCCTCAAGCCTTCTTTTGCATGGATATTGYTCACTTCCCCATGCTACATGTTTCTAAGTTTCTAAGTAATACATTTGCTATGTTACCTTACCTACATCATTGTCCATTAATAAATTCTCTCCTTTTCTTTGAAAGAAAAGCCCTATGAAGACAAGCTCTGTGAGTACATTATTTACCTTCATTAATTTCAAGTAGCCTAGTACATGAGAAATTCATGAAATCATAGGAATTTGGCCCCAAACATCATAACATTTCTTTTTTCAGGACATATCTTTGTTACATACTTGGTCATTGGCAGAATTATTTTTAAAGAGCAATGAGTGAGATATTTTTTGAAACTTAAAATATACATAAACTGCGCTACAGATGGGCCTGTGGAAACTTTGCAGAGAACACCTGAAATGCATATTATAATGACAAGCCACATTTTTCTTCAAATCTTAGTGTGAGGGAGGACCTAACTCCTGGGAATATTGTGCCAGGGAAGCGGGCCAWCTTCTGCCCTTAGTGGTACCAGGCCAGAATAGGAGTGAGAGAACGGACGTGACCAACAGTACACACACAGACTGCAGCCAAGTTGCATTTCAGTCTCCAAAGGATTTTTCCAGATTTCCCTTTTCGATTTGCTCCATCCGAGCACGGCTTGGGGGTGTTTAGCAAAGGCAGCCTGTCACCTCAAAGCTGGCTTCTATTTATTTTATTATATATAAAGCTTTGAGCAAATGATCTTCCTCTGCTGATTTTTGTTCACAATTCAGTGTTTCCATTACACTAGTTTAACGTAGACATTAAATCTAACTAACTYGTTCTGAGGAAACACAGACTAAATTAAGGGTTGCTACAGTTATTTTGTAGACTTCCTTGGTTTTCCTCCTTTTCTAAACAAAGAACTTTAATGAACTTCCAAAGGAACAATAAAATCTGGAAACGAGTCCGCTGAACTTTCATCATCATGGTGATTAAGAAGACATTTGGATGTTCTGTTCTGTTTGTGTCTCAGATCTTTCATTAAAAAATAACACTAGAAAATCATTATAGCAGGACAGCATTAAATTAAAGAGTGTCCTGAGATGGATGAAAACATTTCCTCTCTTTATTAACGAACAGATACCACACTCAAGTATATTCCTGTGTTTCAAAGTTATTTTTAAGTATTAATCTATTAATTAGTGAGCAATTTGCTTGCTGCTGTGTCCATTAAGAGGAAGAAAAGAATATAAAATTAGTGTTTCAAGACACTTGAGCTGTTTTGACTCCTTTGCCAAAGTAGTACTTTGCTTTTTCTTTTCAACTTTCAAAATATTACCTTGAAAGAAATGAGTAGAAAGTAATCGTTGCTATGTGTTATATTCTAGTGAGTCAAAAGCCTTTTCCTAACTGTGGAAATTCAGTTTAGACAACCTTTGGAAGATAATTATAATTTCCTAGATTTTATTAACTTGTTTTTCCTCTGCATAATGAACACATACTCATGGTGTTACTCTGCTGCTGTTAAAATTRGAGGAATTAAATTTAAAAATGGAGGAATTAGATTAGAATGATGTAATTAGAWCAATTAGAATTGTTGGCTCTTTCCTGAAATTCCACCTAAAGCTTTAAAAGTCCTTGTTAATGCACTGCAAGGTGGTGAGTCATCCTGGACAAGGGAATGGTGAGAGAGAAAACTCCCYATGTACTTAGCAGAGATCTGTTGCATTTTGGGTGATCCTGGTAAACTGCTCGTTTCTATGTTTCTTGGCTAGATTTTAGTGGCATCCCRCCAACTCACCTGCAGAAAGGCTTTTCCTGTTTTCCTCGTGGAAAACACCCYATTTGGCCAATGTGTGAGAGGAGCTTCTGTAAAAGGGCAGAATACTGGATGTGATTAAGCAGAGGATTTTGCTCCTGTAGAGTCTTGTGTAAGTGTCAGAGGGGCAAAGTGCTCAGAAATGCCCTGTCTTTGACACAGGAGTTTTCTGCAACAGGAGAGAAGTCTTGCTCTGCATGGAGACTCTATTCTCCCGTGGGAGATTCACAGGCCTCTGCTGTAAATCAGCACGCTGAACGTGGCTTTCTTGCCCTGGCAGACTTTYAGGCTGTTTATCAAGCTGCTAATAGTCCCATTTTCAAGTCAATACTCAGTGTTATAAATTTTAAAGACTACAGAGCACTTGACATTGTTGTATTGTTGAGAGGGCTCAGTTCAGAGCTGTTTACTTTACACAAGTRCAAGAACCCTTGTAGCTGGGGCCTGTCATTCACCCAGTTGCAACAAGAGAAAGAACTACTGAAACTTCCCAGCGCTTAGCATGTCACGTGAAAGCCTTTCTCCTTCATGCAAACACAGACACGCTACGTATCTTTAAGCATTTATTTCTATTTATGTTGGACGGGAAGGAGTGTCCAACTGTTGCTTTCGCTTAAACAGTTTAATGTTTGTGTGTTRCTGTTAACATTTGAATAAGTACTAAGCCAAAATCGTTTTGTCCCACAGACCTTGGACAAAGTTTGTGCCAATTAAAGAAGCATTTTATTTATTTTCTCTATTTTTTCTTTAATAAATAGAACCAGCTCTCGGTGGCTGTGTTAGGCTTCCCAGAAACCCTTCTAGAGCAGTTGCCCCTTAGAAGCGAAGCCCTTTAGAAAGGAGCCGTCAGACACATAGAGTTGACTATGGAGTAAAGTAGACGGTGCATTTGCTGCAAATCAACTGCTGTGTAGTAGCTCCTACCTGCTTGTTCTTACCATGCACCAAAAGTGGAGTAGCTGAATGGTGGACCACTCAGGGAAGAGGAATTTGCTGTGAAACAACTGCCACGCTTGCTTTCCTGCATTAACTTACTTGTATGCCCATGGCAGTATTTATCTTGTGTTTTGTCTGATGCAGCTTATCTGACTGCTCCAGAGAAATATGGGGTGTCYGTCTTGTGTTTAGTCTTCAGCTCAAAGAGCCCTGTGAGGACAGGGATCCTTATTTGTACCATCTGATTCAGGAACAATGGGAAAAGACTTTCTCACAGGATCCTCCGTGCTTTTCTGGGGGCAGAGGAAATGCCATCCCTGTAGCCTCTCTCAGGCTTCTATGCCGTGTGGTTTGGATGAGGCGGCCGTTGCCATATGCACTTTGTTAACGGCTTGGAAGCTGCGGCTGGTTTTCCCCACGGTTCCTCCTCAGGAGCACTCCCGTGGCTGCAGTTGCTTGCTGAGCACGGCAGGCCCACGGGAGCACCTCGGAGTGCTGCCCTGCTCRCCCGCCCTGCAGGGCAGGCAGCCTAGGAGGAGAGCATCCTCAATCGATTCTGTGTGCTTCTAGTTAGGAGAAAATGACTTTTTTTTTTAATGGTGTTGTGGCCTTAATGGTATCCAAGGCCTTACTATGGAGAGGACCAATTTCCATCTGGCCTTTCCAACCATGTCTTCGTGTGGCGACTGTGTCATACTGGAATAGCAAATTCCAGGGCAAAGTTCATAAGAGCTGGAGAAGAAGTAGTCTTGGCCAAAGCTGCTGATCTACAGAAAGACAATCTAGAGAAAGAGAAAAGACAGAGCCAGTATCAGATTACACTATAGAAATTTGCAGATCCTGTTTTTCCTATCATAATACATTTTTTTAAAGCTCACAGTTTTCCAAGAAAAAAAAATTGTGCTTATTTTCTGTACATAGGTCTCTAGGATGGTCCTAAAATGGGCTAGATGCTGAAGTTAATAAATATTTCAGAAATCTTGGCTAGGAAATTTATAGCACRCTCACATTTGTGGAAAAGGCCAGACTTATAAAAAGGCAAGTCCTGGAGAGGCAACGTGCAGAACTTGCGCTGACCCAGTCAGAATTGCTGTGTAATATTTAGTTTCTCTACTTCTTTTCTGTCGAGAAACTAACAATATATCTACATATTGATGATGTATAATCTTCCTTGTGAAAGGAGAAATCCTCATGGGAACATCTCAGCTCATGTTACTTCAGCATATTCTCTTTCTAACCTGTAAGAAGCAGGAATAACGAGGATCCTTAAGAGATTTTTGTTTTCTTGTTTGACTTAACTTTCAAGCTTTAAGAATGGGTTCAATGTATTCTGAGTATTACTGACTGATGTAGGTACTTCCAGTATGCATATTAGTTTATCTATTTAAAATAAGAGCAGGAGCCACTGGATGGTAGGCTCCAGAGAATGCAGTTATGATGCATAAGGGAATGCAGTTATATTTGGAATTGTTTTAAAATATGGCCTCTGCTCCCAATGGCCACAGGTGGATTGCGGGCATTTCCTGAACATAAACATTTAACATTAATGCACTAAATAATAATTGATGCACTAAAATATTATTTCATGGCATGATACTTTCCATATTTCTAAAGACATTTGAGAGTAAATTATAATAACATGCATGAGAGAATCTGTAATTTCTTAATGAGAATGAGTATTAGCTTGAGTATTGCTTCTGTGTGATTACTTGATTTAGCAGTGATGTGTGTGTATGTACATATCTATATACCTATATATGTGTGTGTGTGTACATACACACACACATGAAGCTGCCCAGTACTGAGCTGACACACAAATTCTGATTTTCACTGTCTTTAAATTTTCTGTATCTTCATCCCTCTGGTCACATTTCTTAGTTCACATAAAACACGGTCCTTTGTGGCAGGACAGTTTTTGCAAAACTTGGCCCAYGACACGTACAAATATTCATGCCCTGCTTTGTGCTGAGGAGCAGTTTGAAGCGTCCTGCTTCCATAAAGACGTGTGCTGACTGGAGCCAATCCAGAGTATTGCAGGGAGAATGATGGGACATCTGCCACTCCTGGCCTACTAAGAAATGTGAAAGAGTTTGGGTTGTTTAGTTGAAAGAGGAGATTTAGGGGAAACATAAACAGTCTTCAAAAATATGTGAAAGGGCACTGCAAAGAGGAAGAGGCGAACCAATAAATGTCAAAATTTGGAGCCACAAAGAGTAAGAGCTCACTATCATATGAAAACAAATTATTTGCAGGAGGATCTCAACCGGTCTGTGATGGGTTTGTTTACACYAGAACATTTGTACGGCCGACTTGAAAGACCTCTGTGTTGCACTGGGAGGTGTCCAGACAGTGTGAGAAACAGGCCCAAGCCCTTTAAACGACTGATCACAAGCTTTGAATAGCAAATAATTGAGGCCATTGTTACAGTGAAAAAATTGTGAACAATCCATAAAGTAGAATATATTCACATAAAAACTCCCTGGAATAGTTTTCAAGGCTGAAAGTCTATGATTCATTCTGACCTTAAAGGGGCTAAATTATTGCCACAAACTGTCCAACTTTACTCTGCATTCATTTTCATTTTTGGATCCTGCAGGATTACTCTTTCTGGGTTTTCCCCTGCATTCAATCATTATGTTTCAGATTATTTCCTCCAGCATTACTGGGTTGTTTTTTTTCCCTTTTTTTTTTTTTTTTTTTTTGTAATTATATGGTTATTTTTTACCGATGTTTCCAGTCTCCTTTTTCAATAGATCTCCCCCTTCTTATTAGAGAAAATGCTAAGAAAGGGCTAGAGATTGCTTAGAGTAAATATATGATAAAGATCTTTCCCAGATGGTATTTTAAGGTAGTTCAGAAATATTGTCTCACTTAAAATTATCTTTCCGCGTCACAGGAATCGGGTAGATCCCAGAAAACTGGGCAACAAATACTGCAGCAATTTCCAGATAAGTCTTTCTTCTACATTTCAGTTTCTCTCCTCTTTCTGAAGCAATATCAGCAGACACTAACCCTTACCTCAAATTTAATTAATATCCCTGTTACACTGATAGGATAAATAATTTGGGAGAAAACTACTAGACTTTTAGACAGAAGCTTTGATTCAAATGATGGCACATTGCCACTGCTAATGAGAAAAGAAAGCAGGATTAGTGTATAAATCCTCTGTCTTTGTAACTAATGTGAAGACTTTCACTAGATGATTGGGACACTGCAAATACAGGTTTTTCTTATATGGCATAAATTTCCCAATTTTTAGGAATTTTAATTCACGGTGRTGTGAGAAGTTTGTAAACTATTCCCAAAAAATCACTGCATTTGTTTTTGAAACAATTTCCRCAGATAGAGAAAGAGTGTGTGTGATGTTTTTGGGGTGGCTCATAGAGATTTCTTAGCAGAACAGTGTAAATTTAGCCAATATTTCTTCATATACTTAACCTATATTGTGGTTTATCTGTTGTCCGCAGAGTAGCAGGGTTTTCAAACATTAGCAATTGAAACTCTTTTTAGTATTTAAGAGTTGTTGCACAAATATTCATGCCTAAAGATGACTCTGGACTCCCAATTCATGTTCAAGCTTAAGAGTGTTTTGTGGTGTCTTTGACGATTCACTTGGATCTGTACTTGAATTTTCTACTGACTTATAACTGAGTCTTGGCCTTTTTATTAGAGTGAGGTGATACACACTCGGAAGAAAACGGGAGGTAAATTAAATTAGCATAAATACAGTCAAGYAAACAAGGTGGAATTGTTGGGAAGAAGGAATTGGCCTTGGGGTTTTTCTCTTCTCTCTCCAGGGTGGTGATGGTCATTCTTCCCTGCTGGGAGTTCAGAGAAACGTATGTGGCGCTGGGCRAAGGGAGGCAGATGGACGGTGCAGGAGGGTGCATGTCTCAATCTGTGGGAATTATCTGTGCCAACGGGTAAAGGGAGGCAAAGAGACAACATATTATGGGCTTTGGGAGGGCCAGCAAAGGCTACAGTGCACATCTAGCTTATTTCTGAACACATGAAGGTCACGATAACTAAATTTTGATTCTGGGTAATAGAAGAAGGTAGAAGGGCAGGGAGCTAATTTCTTTAATTGAAACAGTTCTTCTCAGGGTGAAAGAATTTTTCATTCAAAATACAAACRGAGTGGTGAATAACATAGCAAAAACTGCTGAAAGCAATGTTAAGTCTATCATTTGTCATGAGGAGACAGCTGAATAAATGTCAGGAAAAAGGCTGATGATTCCACGGGCCCGTCCATCCATTCATTCATTCTTTCTCTCTGTTTCTCTCTCTCCATCTCTTTCACTGAGTTATCTTGTCATGTCTGACAGTTGTCTTGTCATAGCTGAGACCACAGSGGAAATATTGGGTGCCTCCCGTTTTGTCACAGGCTGCTTTCAGGAATTTCCTGAATGGTCCTTCTTAAGGGGCTATTATGAATGTTCAGGAACTTGCCATCTTTTTTAATTGTATTTGAGCTCTCTTGTGGACAATAGCAAGGTGCAGTCTGGATTAACTTCCTAGAATATATGGAATAGTGGCTAAATGGAGTCAAGAGAGGAAAAAAATGTGTTTCCTTTTTCTCTAAAAATGCCATGCAAGTGTGAGCCAGGCCTCCTTGTAAATACTGAGGTATCCAAGAGGTTTCAACTGCATGGGGTCCTGGCAAATATTTTGGTAGTCTACGTTCCCACGCTGTCATCGAGCAGAACGTCTAGGGTTTTCAGCTGTGGATTCAGTGCTTGCTCKTCAGAAGCTCATGATTCCTGTCTCACTGTTTTCAAAAAAGTATATTAGATATTTTTAGTGACTGTTTTTTGTGATGGTTAGAGACTAAGTCTAATTCTGCAATGGTGTCTGATGCTTGGGCTTGTCTCAGTGAAAAAAAAAAAGAAAAAAATCAGAACAAAAAACATTGTAGGAAAACATTTCTGCTGTTCTATTGGCAGAACTTCATCATTTTACACCGGTGAGCTTCTAGCACGTGGTGGATGTACTGACTGAAACAGCTTTTGTTTTTCCCCAAATGCTTTTTACTTTTCTTGATTAGCATTAGAACCACCCACGGAATTTGGACTGTTAGCARGTGACTGACAACCCTCCCTTCGAGGGGCCTGGTGTGGTGGATGTTTTTGAAAAATGTGAATGCACTAACTTTGATGAAACTGCAGTAATAGTCAGTACATAAATCTTTCAAAAGATTTACAGCTCTTCTGTGTAAGATTCCTTTTAAAAAGTATCATCAGTTAGCGTGAATTTCTTAGTATTTCTTCTTGTGTTTTTACAAAAACACAAGATTGCRCAAAAATACACAAAACACAAAAATACAAAAAAAAAGATATGTGCTTTTTTACCATATTGAATAAACAATATGGTATTTTGTTTTCAGCATAAATTCCATGCTAAAATATCCTATTGAAGCTTTGGCGTTGCKTTTCTTCATCTGAAACCAGAATATATGCACATGCTCTTTAAACTAATGAATAATCAATTCTGTAGGACAGACTTCATGTTTTGTGCTCACAACTGCTTTGATATGTAACCTGTTTAACAATAAAAAAGGACCTTTAGATGATGGAGATTTATCCAAGRGGCATGAGGATGTAGCCCCTTTTTAGCACCGTTCAGTGCAGGGCACACATTTCCAACTTCGATCATGACTATGGCCAGCTGCTGTAAAGCTSTTTTCCTTGGAGAAGCAGGAGAAAGGAATCCTACTTCCTCTGTGTCAGTCATGGTTTTGTAGACTTGGACTGCCACATGCATTCTGGCTTCAACCTAGAGTTTGTGTTTGTACACAGCGCTGTGCATGGAAGCTCGACTTCACCCCGGGTGCTAGTTGACAGAACAACCACCGCGTTGGTTGGTTCATCCATATATAGATTTCTCTGTTACTGGAAATTCTTGTAGAGGGGAAAAAAACTCAGTGGAGAACAGTCATTCGTGACCATTGGGCTAGTCAGGAGGAACAGTACACTGGGATGCCTTATTGTAAAAACAAATATACACAAAAATACACACATGCAAGCAGTTAGTGTAAGAAAAGCCCTGGCAAGATTCTTAAAAATGTGTTTATGTAATCRTTACAGTAATGAAAATGTCACTGAAAATAGAGCTAGACCAGTGAGCGTTTGTGCCTCTGCCCGTTTGAGGCTTTTGCAGAGTTTCTGTCACAACTGTGGTGCACTGAGACCCAGACAGGGGTGCTGCCTGTGGAGCCTGGACCACAAAGTTGAGCATGTAAGGAAATGGTCTGGAGGGGCAAGAGCGTATTATTAGTAAAAGTGTGATGTAATATTGTGGCACAGTTACAAGATAAGCTGTGCTTTACCCTTCTCTGAATGTACCCTGGGTTCTCACTGAGCTTCCCTCTGGACAGAGCCCCGCGTCCAGTCGCGCTGGGACGGGGCCGTGGGGCGGCCTTTCCCTGCCGCATGTCCCAGCCRAACTGGCTCGTTGCGTTTGGCACTGGTGTGGGGCGGGAAGGTCTAACTTGGGGTTTGGAAGGGGTCTTGGGAATGGGCTTTGTTCTATCCGCTTGACCCATGGGTAAGAGAAACAGTAGAAGCAGTCAGGAGCCTGTGTGCTTGTCTCTGTCTTGTGTCTTAGCTTTCCCACATACTCTCTAAGTCCTGTTCACTACAGAGATGATGATGTGGGATGTCCTGCCAGTCGAAATCTCTGTGAGGCTGATTCCCTTCCTCTGTGCTGAGCCACAGCTTCTCAACCCCAGTTCGACCAACTGCTGTAAATACCTACAGGAGAGAGGTCATCTCCTCCTTGTGTCCAGTGCCAGACGGTCCTGAGCTGCTGCTCCTTGCAGAAAGACTGTACCACTGTGTCTTTCAGTCGTCCTCTGGGCAGTTCCTGTCTTGTTAGCTGGCCATGGAGTCAGGCTGTTCCCATGGGCAGGAAACCCTCTCTGAGTGAAACCATCTGCAGTGGTGACACCAGATTATGCCGACGGGAGCAACATGTCAGGCACAACCCTTCCATGACAGGGAAGTGGGGGTCTGGATTGGGAAGGGGTGATGTCCCAAAGTTGTTCTGCATCTCATGATGGAGATTCTCATGATCTCATGGAGATCTCATGATGGAGATGTGCATTCTAGGATTCTAACAAAGGCGGCTGTTGGAGTTCCTCATCCAACCTGGCTCTTGAAGATATGCACAAGAAAAGGGGTGGGGAAAGCTTCTTTTTTTTTTTTTTTTTCCTTTTCTTTTTTTCCCTGAAGTGACAAGTGACAACACCTCGTTTTTTTCCTTTAGTCCAGTTTCCCAGGGATGTCTTGTCCAAGTGGCCTCAATCTTTCCCAAAAATATTTTCCTTTGGCTACAGACCAAATATGAAAACTTAAGGCAAAAAAATCTCCCTTCAGAGAAAGGATTGAAAGGGTGTCTGCTGAGAGAGGAAGAAGATTTCCAGGCTCATCACGATAACCGCTGAGCAGTAACTAACAGTGTTCATGTAGCACGGGCAGCTGGTACTTCTGAGTCACAAACCGCTGCCCATTCCACAGAGCTCGTTCCCCACGGCCACGGCGCAAGGAGCTCTCGTTCCCAGGGGACCTGCTGCCCTTGCTGCTGCTACTCGCTGCCCTCACTGCCCCTGCTCGCAGGGGAAGCAGTGCCGGGTGGTGCCACCAGTTCATCCCAGGGGTCTGAGCCCCCCGTTCGGCTCTGCATTAACAAAAAGGAGTCGATTTCTGAGGCCTTGGTGGGCACAGACCACAGCAGTTGCTTGTTCCAGAAGTGTCTGCATTGGACATGCATCCTCAGGTGGATGTGTGCCAGGGACAAAGGAGAGATTTGCCCAGGCTTGGGGTGAATTTTCCTTGTAGTTACTTATTACTCTTCAAATTTATTTTATTATTATTTTTTAACCGTAATGCCTAGACTCCTTAAGCAGGATTAAGCCCTCTTTGTTCTTGGCTCTGGACAAAAAATGTAGAATGAAACAATCCATCCTTTGGGAAGTTTAAAATCTTGACAGATTTAGTAATCTGAATATCTAAGAGTACAGCAATTGAACTCGTCTTGAGAAATCTGCTGCGGAGTGAAATAAAACACCCACCTCTGAGCCACTGTTTGCTTGCAGTTGGGAAAGGGCAAAAAAAATGAACTTACTGCTCTACTGATGGAAATGAGGAAAAAGATGATATTTGGAGATGTGCATGTCACTGGACGATGTGTGTGCCTGCACAGCAGCAGTGGTAACCTTAAAAATAGGAACAGATCTGTCCTCTGAAGGGACAGCTGCTGAACCCCCTGGGAACACCTCGGTTTGAAAGATCCAGGCGTGAGCATCTTTGCCTGGACTGATTCCCTTTGCCTTTTAGGGGTGGATTTCCTCTGACGTGGAGCTTTGCTCCAATGGGGTCTCTGGCCCTTTCCCACTTGGGCACGGAAAGATGGACAAGCCCTGCTCTCTGTCAGAGCAAGATACTCTGAGAAAGGGCATGAGTTAATGTTCGTTCAGCAGTAGCACTGCAGCCTCAGACTGCYGCACGTACATAGTGTAACGCATACAGGGACACGACGTATGTGGCCCTGGTTCTTGGAGTTGTTTTCTCACGTATGTAAACTGCCAATAGAATTGATGAATGAAAATGCAAATGTGGGCTTGGAACTGCTGTCTGTAAAGGAGAGTCTCTTATCTAAGCAGGAGGTGTATATACATCGTGGCTCGCAGTAATTCGTTCCATGTTTAAGTAAGTGTCTTACTGAAATGTATAACATCTGCGCGTCTGTCTGAGCTGCTGCCAACAAAATTTCTTATGAATTGCTCCTTTTCTGATAGACACATGCTACTTGCCACTTAAATTTCCCACAGATGTTATCTTTAGATTCAACAATCTCCTAATTTGGGCATAAATATCTTTTCCCTTTTTAACACAGAAACTGAAATGTTAAGCAGCAAYAGGGGTTGTTTTTCTGCTCTGCTGAGGCAGCTGTACAACGTGGGTGAGTTGCAGGGCACACCAACCCCACAAAAAACCAGGGTGGCAAGTCATGCTAGTGCAATTAATTTATATATATATGATTTTTTTAAGAGCCAGTGAAGTTATCTAATGAAGTTAGGGGAAGCTAACAGGTCAGAGCATGCCATTTACCTGAAAACTGGTCACAGACTGAGGTCAGCGCAGGTGATTTGGGGTAGCTTCAGTGGGACAGTGCACCCAAGGCATCCCTATGGCACGATGCTACAGAGGAGACCACGGGCAGCTGGAAGGAGCAGTGGGACATCAGGGCAAAGGGGACACCATCCTGCAGAAAGCCTTGGGAAGGCTGGAGAGGTYGTGCTGGTGGCGCTGCCGGGAATGGTGTCCGCGCTGATTCCCCGTCCTGCGGCAGCCTCTCCGGTCAGGGCAGGTGGCTGCAGCTTGTGCAATGCTCAGACATGGGGCACGCGGGCAAAGAGCGGGGGGAGTCGTGAGGCAGGTGTTTGCTCTCCTGGAAATGGGAGCAGGCACATTTAAATGACTTCAGGATGTGTTTTTAACATGCTATTAAAAAGCGGCCAAATGGGAACCACTTGTTCTGAATATGTGTTCCCAAACTCTCTTTCTTTTTTTTAAATCCCCTGGGGCTTTTTTTCGTTTGGTCTCTTGAGTGCCCACGTTTTCTTCATGAGCTTCGTAATTATTCTCTAACATAACAGAAAAATCATTCTAGGTGGAATTCCCAAAAATGCCCTTGTGACTTAGCCTAAATTTGGCTACAACTCAACGTTTTTTGTGCTCCAAAGGCAGTTAAGTTCTTTTAAAAAGAACTTAAGCGCAGGCGAAATAGCTCTCACTCTTCCTGTGTAGTATTTAGTGCTTGTACATAAGGCGTTCAGCGCAGAGGGAGGACAAAATGTTTTAAGATATCTAGCTTTTCAAGTACAGGTTGTTTCAGTTTTGGCAAAAGTAAACGCTATTATTTTTCAGTTTACTGGCTGTTGACTGAGTGAAGTTGAAGATAAAGACGGGACGAGTATTCAGCTAAATGCTGGTAACCAAGGAAAGAAACAGCAGCTAATTAAAACAACAAAAAATACACGTGGGTATTTTTTGTTGGTCAAAACAGCTTTGCCCAAGAAAGTAAAAGGCACATGGTGACGATGACTATAACTATGTGTCATTTTTGCTGAGACGATTACAGTTAGCCAATAACTGTAATCGCAAATAACTGCTGTCAGAAATTGCCCCAGGGCATGGTGTAGATGAGATTTTTTTTTTTTTTTAAGGAGCAAAATTCAAAATTTCTTCTTGGTAGATGCCAGCCCCATGTATGCTACTTCCTGTTACACAGACATTAAAATCTGCCTAAGGCATCTACTTGCTCTGACAGTTTTACTCTCTCTGGCTGCTGCTGCCGCCAATGAGGGGTCTGTTCAAACTGTGTGAGTGACGCAAGAGAGCAAATGTCTTGGTGAGAACTTTGCTCATGCAGCTGCGGAGGAAAACATTTCATAAATACGTGCTACCATCGATAACGATTGCTGGGCAAAAAAAACTGTCAGGAAAAGGAAGCATCACGAGAAAAACATCAGCCTCTTTTTTCAAGAATTTTGTACATGAAAAATTTTGAAATAAAACATATCAAGTAGAAAAAAATATATATGTTTGGAAGTATGTTTTCAAAATCCTGTCATTTGAAACTCCTTTGTTAGATCCCAAACAAAACCACAAAACGTAAATTAAACACATCATTTCTTTTGCTTTGCCACAAACTGAAGGCATACGCTGCTTTAGATTGACAGTACTGTAACTTTGGTAACTGTGAGCAAGTCACAAATCAATATTTGTGCAGCCTTGATAACTCTTAGCTGACTGAGAGCTCGGAGGTTTGATGATGTCTCTTGAAGGTTGTTGCTGCCTCTATAGCAAAAAAAGTTTCTGTAACTGGAGAGATGCTGCTGCTGCTCACTCTAGTCCAGCAGTTTGTGTATCTGCCTTTAGGAAGTTGTAACTAATATGGTGCTTATGGGAAAGGATTATAGGTTTTTGATTTTTTTAAATACGCATCTATTGAAAGATTCCCACAAACCAATGTACAATTTCAATTCTACAMAATTCTACATATTTTAACAGCTTAAGTGGGATGTGGGTTTTGCCAGTTTTTGTGCATAGAACTGGGCTTTATCCTACATGAGTTATTTTATTGCTTGCGGAGCTCAGTTGTTCCTGGTAACTGATATTAACAAAATTATCCAACCAATAAATATTTTGAATTTAAATATGAAAGAAAAGAGAGTCTGGCTTTCTCATGCAGAAACAGAGTTTCCTTGTCTTTTCTCACAACAATGTTTGATTGCATCCCTCATTATTTCTGAGAGGATTTCGTTTACTTTTTTGCTTACCCTGTGCCTACAAAAACAAAAGGAGCAAAGTGCCTATAAAATAAAACAGGCAGGACAACTGATGTTGTAAAAAATGGAAGAGATGGACCAATTCCCCAAATCTGAATTCGAATGCATATATACACCCACACATGAGCTTTAGGAAAGTCCAGAACCAGAGCCTGAGTGATGTGGCTCTGGTTGTGCTACGGTCTGTCCATAAACCAACCTCAGATATCTGGGCTGAGAGCTACATGCAAAGTCCTAATAGGACAAAGGATTGATGGAAAATACTTTGTGAAGAGATTATGGGAAATGACTTATCTTGTAAAGGCAGCCAAGATTTAAGTCATTTTTTCAGATCTGAAGCATTTGGCAACAAGAGATCATTTTCATTAAAAAGGAAGACTTAGTTCATTATTTTTGGGCTGAGAATAATTCAGTTCTCTGTTCAATGCTACTCATTTTATCAGCAGATAAAAGTTATATAAATGGAATGAAAGCAGTATACCAGAGATTTTTTCTTTAATCAGATAAAACAGCAACTTGAAGGGAAGAAATTAATATTATATAACCATTTGAATGTGCCTTAGGTATGAAGTGTTAATTTGTGAAGTTTATACACATGCACCCCATGGAAAACAGCTTTTTCCGGGTAGGAAGTGTCACAATTGGTCCAAGTGCCTGTAAAACCAAGTGGCAATTTTTATTTGTTTATGTATTTATTTTCTACAGTGTGATCAGTACAGTAGTTTCCCCCAGATAGTGACACTAAACTGATTCTACYTTAATGTATGGCTGCATGCACAAAAGGACATACCCACGCGGAGACCGGGTTTGAGTACGTACCCAAAGACTCCAGTGATTTCATTACAGTGCATTCAACTATCTGAGTGTCAGGTTCTCCCATTTCCTTAGTGAATGCCCCTCATCTTCCCGTCAGGCTAGAAAATTTCTTCTTCTTTGGTCCCTTCCTTCCCACAGGGCAATTGCGGTGGCTGTTCGATCCTCCTCGTGTGTTGCCACGCATGGGTCTGCCTGCCTCAGCCAGGTCCTTCGGCCAGGTCCTTTGCTGGACACTGAGACTCTTGCTCTTGGTCCCGTGAAAATGAAGATCATTCTGTGGCTTCCCGGAGAGGTTTAGTTCCAATCAACTGGCATCAGAAGATTTGCCTGCAGTAAAAATCATGCTTATGGAAAGGCAACCAGGCCCTAGAAGACATTTTAAAGACAGGAATGCAGGAGGACCTTTGGAACAGTACCATCAGCTCTGATAGGGTGGCCATAGAAGGGAGAAGAAGGGAGATGGAGACAGTCTAGATTAAGACGGCAATAGTACAGACAGACCTCTGTCTTAGGAGAGGTTTCAAAAATGCCATGAAGTTGCTTTATCCTGATGCTGCTGAAATCAGATTTCAGGGAGGAGATGGCTGAGGTGGGTACTGACTGCTTTTAGACCATCTTCCCTTTGACTCGGTTCACTTCTGATCAGGCACTGGAGTGTACTCGGTGTACCTCCACATTCCCCCAAGAGGCATCTTGCTGCTGATGTTCTTCATAAATTTACGACATAACATGCTCTTCCTATGCGCCGATGTTCAGATATCTGCCACGTACAGGTATCTGCCAAGTACGTGAACATCTGCAATCAAATAGGGATGAGTAAGTTAAACTTGACTGAGATGTTTTTCACTGAGCACACAACTACCTCTTCTTGAGTTCCTTGGTGCGGCCTGGCTGAAACTGTTCCGCTTGCAGGGCTGCTCAGTGCTTGCAGGCTGGGGCAGAGCTGGCGCACTTCAAATCAAAGCGGTGCCGAGAGGTGCCACTCACGCYTGCAACTAAGGCAGTTGGCTCTTTCTTCCCCACCCTTCCCAGTTAATCCCCACTCCAGAGAAACTTTTTAGAGGAGAAGAGRCTCGGATGATACTGGGAATTCCCAYTCCTTCAGTAMTTTCAGTAAAATAGGTTTCTTTGTACCAGTTTCTTAAATTTTGTCAGGAGTCATATATCTCTCTCTTCTTTTTGGGCAAATAAAATAAAAATTGGCATCTTACGATACTGGTAATTGCCATGAAAGCACATTAGGAGAGCAGAAGCATTCCACCCCGTGTTGCAGCATTTTTTCTTGTCTTGACAGTGACTTTACCTCCGCACTGCTCCAGGATGGAGCAGTCCTGCTAAATGGCGAGTCCCCTGTTGACAGGAGTGTTGATTAGCATCGGGAATGGCACCAGTGACAAACAGACCTTCTGATTTTAGAGGAAAGTGTGATCTAAGTGTATGTGCTGATTAGATGGGATGGCTATTCAAGAAGGAGAGGTGGCTTGAGGGACTTCCAACTTAAGAATCTCTCTACCAAGTGTTCAGAGAGCTAGGTAGGCATATCTAATAAATACAGGACTTGCAATATGGCTAATGGCATTACTCTGGAAGCATAAGTTATCCATAAAATGGGAACAGATCAATCAATTCCACATTAATGGCTCTCAGTTGCTGCTGGTTAGAAAAGAAAAAAAATGGCAATTCACCCAGTTACAAACATTCTGGAGCTGGATTTTCCTTTCAGTCTTCTTGACTTGGAAATGATGTTTGTTTAATAAATGCTTGCTTCTATATGAATATGTCAAGCAGGCTTACTAGCTTTTTCAGTTGTTATTAGTGTTTTGAGGTGTGTCAATTTAGGGAAATAATGCAATGGATTATCCAAAGAATATAATTTTCAGAAGGATCAGAAGAGTGCAGAACCACTCTGAGGCGTATCCAGTTGGTAATGAGCATCTGTCACTTTGAGATACAATTTTTAAGCTCTAGAATCTGTACTATGAGTGTAGCAACATTGATTCTTTATGCCCTTAAATCCTACATGTTCTGTGCTTGTTTCTTCCTGCAGAAAGTACCTTTCCATGACTTGCTGCTTCCAGGCTAATGAGTACAAAGTTATTCTTTGATATTGCAAGRTTTCCAAAATACCAAAGCAATGTGACAGAAACATTATCTTTGTGTTTTGCCAAAATGATTGGCTTTARCAACCCACATAAATTTTCTGGACCTTTTGATCAAATCCTCCACCCTKTTTCAAGTATGGATTTCATGCCAAATACAGCATCCAGGAATGAGATAAATCTAAATTCTTTCATGTGAGCTACAGTGGGTTCTTGTGTTATTGTTTCTGATTAATCTTTTTTTGTGTATTGTTATAAAAGCTGGTCAAATAATGTATTCCTGATATGAAAATACCATTTTTATTCTTCAATCAACTTAGCRTATATTCTCAGATTACTCACCAATACCAGCTGCAAATGCTACCTTTTTTTGTTTCATGATGATTTGCAAATACATATTGCCAGCTTTTGTTATTACTCATTTTCTAAAAGCTGTGGAAATTATATAGTAGTGAATGAATTCTGGACCCTGAAGAGCAGAGAACAGATAAGAGTTCACCCACTGAAGTTGGTGGGACGCCTGTCGAATTTTTCATTTCGTGTGTCTGACAGAAATGGGCTTAAGTGCATCATGCTGCTTCAATCGAGGTATTTCCAAAAGCATTGTTGGGAGATATTGCTGCTGATGGTCTTCATCAAGAACACTCTATATAACTCAATTACCCGATACTTAAGAATTTACTTTGTTACTTTGAATTACTTAATTCAACCTGAAACRGGTACAAAAAGAGTGTTAGGGACTGGAGAGGATCTATACGAGCTCAAAGAGAGTTTAGCCAACACAATCTACAAAGTAATCAGTGGGATATGCTTGCGGTCTATAAATATATTGGAAAAAGCAGCTGTTATTTAAGCTAAAGGACAATGCTGACACAGAAAGCGATGGGTATATTCTAGATATTAGAAGATTTCTAGTTCTAAAATAAATGAAAGTGTAAAACAACTAACKAACAGTTCCAGGAGAAACAAACAAACAAACAAACCCAAACACCTCAGTTCCCTCAACCAAGCAACTCTGATGCATTTTAAGCAGAGCCTGAGCGGCATATGAAACAGATTATATGGCATAGTTGCCTGCAATAACAAGGGGCTGAACTCAATGACCCAAGAGTCCCTTCCAATCTGCTGTTCTTAATTAGATATATGAGTATCATGGGAGCTYGTATAGCCTCCAGCCTGTTCCTGCAAGAGGATCCTTTTATTTATGTAACTTCACACTGAAATCCCTGTAAATCTGCAGATCCCCTCTGACATGTAGGTGATACGGATTATTGGATCAAATTGCAGGGAGAGTTCATGGTCCCAGAAGAAAATTTGGTATCTGGCTTCTGTTTTCCTTCTTAGTTTTGCATGCACCTTCAGGTTCATTCCAGAAACTGCCTTGTCTTCATTATTTCATTTTCCTTATGATAATAATTTCTCTTCTCCAAGAAGAATTTAAATGGTAATAAAGGACACACATCAAGATCCTTGTGGCTGGAAATACTTGTACATTCAGAGTACCTGTTGTCAAGGCCAGAATACCCTTGTCCCTGAAATCAAATGGGTGTAATTGGGGCGTTCAGAGGTTTTATTACCCCTTGAACATCCATCTTACCTTTCCTCACCACAGATCAGGTCCTGTGCTATGACACTTCATTTAAACACATACTTTTCAGGATCCATAGATAAGTGTAAAGGTAGCCTAAGTCATAAAGTTAGTGCAACTCTTACCTGGTAGTGTCACAGGCCATCCCATAGGCCTTTCCTGCCCTGTACAGTGTTCCAAAGAGCACGTTTCTGAGACTGGACCATTATCTTACCTGTCCTCATCAGCTCAAAGTATTCCCTAAAGTCTGCTCTTTTCACAAAGTGACCTGATCATTCCTGCCTCTCTTAGCTCACCCAGAAATTTATACCATGGTACTCAAAGCCTCTGGGGAACATGCTGAGGACTGAACAGTTTTGCAGGGGCCATCTGGAGTCTCTGATATAAAGTCCTGTTTGCAAACTAAGATTTCCTAGAAATTAGAGATTGTGTTGGATATTCTAGCTTGCTATGTTGACCAATGGCAAAGGCATGGTTCCCAATATTTGGAGATGGCTGCTAACACAGCTTGACAACTTGAGTTACCACTCCCAATTGTTCAGGGATTCTCCAACGTGCTGTTTTCCCAGGGAAGTTTCGCAGTGACAGTGGGCACAGCAGTTCATACTGTTTATTGGCTTGTGTTATGAAAGTCACAGCCTCCAAGGCTTCCAAAGCAACCCCATTGCTCATAGCCTGTAGTCAGTCTAAAAGGCAACCGCTGATCTGAGACTACCATAGACCAAAAAGAGACTTGCAGGAAAAGGTTGTTGCTCTCATCAGTCCCAGGACTTTCCTTGGCCACTGCCTTGCAGCCATCTGCAGACAAAAGGATAGACAAGAAAGTGAGAAAGTTCAGCCTGGAGCTCCTGTTGCCTTCTGGCCATGAAGGAGAAGTGTCTTCATTACCTGATGTGCTGCTCTGCTACAGACTGTTTCCCCAGGATTGCCTGTGCAAATGCCACCTTCTGATGTCTCACTGCTTTATAGACAGCAGCAAGTTTAAGTGGCTTGAATTTAGGCAGCTCAGTGTTTCCTTAGCGCAAATTGTCTTCATTCTTTAGGAAGTAGAAGTGCCCCCATAAATACCCTACCACCTTAGTTCATGCGGAAAGCAGGGACAAAGTCAAGCCTGTCTCCATGGGGAGGTGTCGGAAYAGCCTTCTCTCTTCGAGTTTTTCAGGCCCTTACTTGCCATGGGCAAAGCCTCAGCCTCTCCGCTGCTGCTCCGCTGTCTGCCCAGGACTGTCCTGAAATTTAAGTAGTTAAATCTTTAAAGAGGCACCAGGAAATTGAAAATGCTGTGTGTACATTAAATATTCTCATTTGGTCCAGAGGATATTTCAGTGGACATTTTGGGCAATTTCATTTTCTTTTGGTTTGCTTTTACAGTAGCTCTGCTGAGGTCTATTTGCCAAAGCAAATTACTTCAAATTTCACTGAATGATTTTAAGCTTTATTTCTTTTCACTTARGGTATCGAGTGTTTTGTTCCTGTGGGAGTCCTAGATTCCAAAATTTGCCAGCATATTTTGCCCTTCCTTTTTTACTTACAGGTTATATTAATTGAAATGAAGTTTGGAAACATTCAAATCTATTCGTTTAAGGAAATAATGTGAAGCCATAATGTGAACCTAATCTTAACCGTTGGACAGAGGTATCAAATCTGTTGTCTCCAAAAGCCCTGTTTGAATTTACATTCTTACATAATTCTTGTGGCCTTGGAGTTCATTTCATTTCATTTGGAGTTTTTTATTGCAGGTGAAGGGAGACAAGCAGTCATGTTCTCCCCTGGCTATGTTATTTAGTATCCTATTAATTTAATCTCGGAATTACTCAACCAGCTTGCAAGTGTCTTATTAGTTCCTGAGTGTCTTTGATTGTTCCTGTGTCTCTTGAGCTGAGGTTGAGTGAGTTTGCCAGTTAGCACAAACTTTGAAGTAGCTACACGTGGGAGACCTAGTGTTAGGATTTGCAAAGATGAATTAGCTGTTAAGGATGATCTGTAGCTATGCAAGTAGAATTTGAAGTGCTCCAGCTTCCATTAATACTTCAGGATAAACTTATATCTTCTTTTTTTGGACAGTGAATACTCATCATCCTTCTCTTATTTTTTCTCATCCAGCCAGCAGGATGGGGCATGTTCCAGTATTGTCTTTATTCTGCCTTTCCTTCTACACTTCCAGCCCACAGTGTCACTCAGAAGGAAGCYGTCTGTGCTGGTGCCCAGCCCTGTATCTTCTGCTCAGAGGATGACTGTTAAACCCGCTTTCCTGCTCCCAAGTTAGGGATTTAGGAAGCTTTGGCTCAAATGGCTTTCAAGGGCTATTTTGCTGCAGCCCCTCCTGCAAGTCTGCAGCCTGGCAGCTCCATCTTTACCTGATTAGGCCTTATCATTGTGTGTGTCAGGAGCTCCATCACCCTGAAGATTTGCTACTAAACCCTAAAAGCCAAGAAAATTTATGTTTTGGATGAAATTCTGGCCAAAATTCCTGTTGACTTCACAGGAGATGTGATTCATGCTCTGAGAATTAGCAGTCTTTCAGTAAAGCCCAGAGAGCATCTCGTAGCTCATGGCTGGTGCCTGCCTGTATGAATCCCAGCCCAAGGCAAAGCTGGCTTTGTGCTTCTCTGGAATTTGGGAAGCACGGCGGCCTCCCAAACACTGCCTGTCCTCATAATCTGCATGTGAAAAATATGGATATCTTAAGACTAATATATATAGAATCATAGAATCATASAATGCCSAAGGTTGGAAGGGACCTCAGAGGTCATYGAGTCCAACCCCCCTGCACACGCAGGGTCACCTAGAGCACGTGGCACAGGGCTGCATCCAAGTGGGTTTTAAAGATCTCCAAAGAAGGAGACTCCACAACCTCTCTGGGCAGCCTGTTCCAG